>NC_044319.2:6123751-6428989 GCF_007474595.2 Lynx canadensis
CAGTGTTTTCTAAATGCCCACTGTATGATGTTACAAAACCATGCATATGTAAAAGATTCATTTGACCGGTGGATTTTCCCACAACCCGGTGTAGGAAGTTCATGGATATGGTGTCATAAAACTACCACTTGTCAAATGCTGATGTAGTATCAAAGAAAGATCACTGTAACTGTCAGAATGCTCTTCCCTTTTCCAGCTTCATACCTGTTTGAACCAGATTGCTTTCCTATGTTTTAAACCAAAACAAACATACTACAATAGATTGAATACAGAAGCAGATAACGAGCACCTGGCTGTCTTCTATGAAGCCAAACATCAGAGAGATTGTTAAAACTGTAAAGCAGTTCTCTCTTGCTGATTTTTTTTGTTTTAGAAAATATAATTTTCATAAAAATATATTAGCTATGTTACATGTAATGAGTTTATTGTTATTCTTGAAGTGACAGAAGAATTTAAAATTTCTTTTCAGTTCCTAATACAATAAACTAGACGTGATCTACATTAATGGGCTTGTGGGAGTTCTCAGTAACAGTTAATAGTATAAAGAGGTGTGAGGGAAGGACCTTGAGAATCGCTGATTCAGAGGCACACTGCATATCTGAAATGTATGTTGGGGTGAGATTATGGAAGGGCTTACATTTTCTGTTAAGAAACTTGATTAAACAGTAGGGAGTCAGAATATTTTTGAGCAGACAGGTGATGCAATCAAAGTGGTACACCCAGGCATGGGATTAATCTGGAGGTGGTAGACGCATTAGGACGGAAGGGGGTGAGTAGGAAGCGGGGTGGTCACGGCACAGCAGCAGAAAGGCAGGGTGCGAGGGCCCCATTCAGGCTAGGCTAATAGGAGACTGGGGAAGGCAACACTGACCGAGCCGAAGGGGAGGCAACAGCCAGGTGTTTGAGCTTGGGTAACAGGGATCAAGAGAAGAGGCTGATTTGTAGGGAACGTTGGGCTGTTTTCAGTTGTTTGCAGTACTGTGATTAAACATTTGATATTGAAGAACCAGGTAGAAATATCCAGTAGAGAGGGGACAGTTTTGAGACCAGATAGCCTTCCATCTCTTATGGTATCACGGAACACCTGTTTCTTAAAATTAAGAAGAGTCCCATATTAGGTAAGCAACTTGTGATCTGGTTGCTAAAAACTTACTTTTTGGAAGAGAGGTGACAGTTTATGTTAAAATTTGATAAAGTGCATTTCTTGACAATCATGTGCTTGGTATTGTAGCACGTGTTCTCACGATTATTAATGTGTGTGAGTGTGTGAATGGTTTTTAAGCTCTGTTCACCCATGTTCCTTCATTTCCTTGACTTATTTACAGCATTGTAGAGAGGATAATTTCCCTATTCAGAACAATAAAATGTTGTTAAAACAAGTTACGATCAAGATTTAACAGTGAAAACAGACTTTCCCCTCTTTCTTCTTAAAAAATGACACAATTAGTCAGTAGTACTTGGAAGATAAACATCCATTTCATGTTCCTCCTTATGATAAGTGTTTTTCATCGAAATTCCTTGATACTGTGTGGATGATTTACCAAGGCTTTTTAAAATGGTTGAAATATGCTCTAACAGCCCATCTGATAAAATGAAAAACTGAACAAAATGTGTACTCAGATGAATGATTCTCTGAAGAAATAATGGTGCAAATGAATTATCAAAGTGTGAAATCATTAAAAACAAAACATGTTTGAGTTTTTATTGAATCTTAATTGCAGGCTTATGTATTTTCTTTTGTAAGCTAAGTTAAAAGAAAATTGCCTAACTAAATTCTTGGAGGCCAGTGTTGTGGGACATATATTGTACCATAATTGATTTTTCACATAAAAGCTGCTGTTCATTTTTTCCCCCCAGCATTAACATGCATGCTTTCCTCATGTAGGAGAATATATAAAAAACTGGAGGCCGAGATACTTCCTTTTGAAGACAGATGGCTCATTCATTGGATATAAAGAGAAGCCTCAAGATGTGGATTTACCTTATCCCCTCAACAACTTTTCAGTGGCAAGTAAGTTAATTATAGTTGTTGATTCACCTCCTATCTATTTACTTGTGTGACCTCACGTGTCAGATCCCTTATGATATATGAGAAGCCTATGAAAGAGTTCAGGTTTGTATTTAAGAGCAGGGAAACTCTCAGCTTTGATTATCGATAATACATGGCCTTCTCTAAGGCAATACAGTATAAGATTTTATGTAGTTAGAACCTAAATGTGGTAAATACAGTTCCCCAAATATGTACCTCAGGCCTTTCTTCATAAAATATGATTGGAGACCTTTGAACTTGGTTGCTAGAGTGAACTTGGTTGTAAGATGTTGCGGTACCGAGTGCATTTCTGATCGGTTTCCTGGCATGATCTTAGCTCTTTTCGTTGATCATCTGATGAGAAACAAGTGATTTACTTTAGAAATTATTTTCTGGGGAGGTTTTATGTTTGAAGTTAAATTTTTCTTCCTTACAAGTATCTCAGAAAAATTTTTGTAATTAAGGTTGACTTAGGGACTGTATATTTTCTTGAACACAGCACAAAATAAACTGAAAGATGGTTCTGCCTGTGATAATGGCAACAAATAACATTGCTGTGAAATGTCGGGCTCTTTAGGCTGATTGTATTACTGATTAATCAACGGAAGGGTTTTTCTGTGTTAACGCAGAAATAAAGCATTTAAAAAGTTACATTAGGTTAAAATAAACTTGCATAAGAGCTAAAATCTGTGCCATTGAGATAAAATCTTCAGCTAGACACCGTTCTTAATTTTGATTTTGGTTATGTGTTGTTTTCTGTTACCTACATTTGGAAAAAGTAGGAGGTTAAGATGGAAGCAAAAAAAAATAAAAATAAAAATATCAAATAGCAACAACAAAATATCCAAGATAACAAAAGTCCTTGAATGTCATAAAAGTCATTTTAAGATTATATGGAGCCCCAGCCTTTTTTATGGATAGTATCTTTTAATTTTTTTAAGAGTAAGATAAAGCAGTAAACCAAAGGGTTTGTGAAATCATTTGAGTGATAAGAATACTAACTTAAAAGACCCAAACATCTCTCTATTTATATAAATGGATTCTTATGTAGGGATTTCATTTTTTAACAAGTGAGAACACTTAATGTGTATGTATTGGTTAAGGAAATAATTTTTCCCCCACTGGAATACACATTAGATGTTTATGGCTTTCTCTGACTAGAAAATTACTTTTAAAATCCTGTTGTCAACTGAAGTAATATCTTGTATTTTGTGTTGACTTAAGAGCACATTTTCACTCTAAAGATCTTCTGAGCGAGCATTTGCTTTAAAATGATAAAAAAATTGGCTTTTAAAACCCTAACAGCATACATTATCTCCTCCATAAGGCCAGTACAGTTTCTTAGTTTCTCTATCTTACTAGCAAATGGTATTGGTTTGTCTGAAATGATTTATGAAAGTACAGAACTCCTGTATCTGCTGATCAAAATGCAGCATTTTTTGACCTTATGAAATTTCACACCCCAACAAGTTTTAAAGACATACTGTATGTCACAGTCTGCCAACATCTGCTCCAACACTTCCACTGGCAGAGGCGGAAATAAATACTGCACTCTGGGGGAGAGATCCTATTTAGTGACTGACAGTCAGCCTATCCACGAAGTAAGTATTAGTTGACATCTGTAATCTTTACTTCTATCATCAAGTAGTCGTAGGTAGTTGACAAACCAACAAGTGAAGTTATAGACCAGCTCCTTAGTTTTCAGAAGTGTATTAAGATGGGTCTTACACTAAATCAACTATTTAAGATAGATTATTCTTGAAGCTTGACTTCCTTGCAGTCTTAAGTGGACCTAAGGATGAGTTGTGAAATGGACGCTGGTTGAAGAAGTAGTTCAGATTCCAGCTTTGCCCCGAGGCACGAGTATGACCTTGGAGGGATCATTCTCTGAAGCTCTCAGCATAGAGGGAGAAACACATGGATGTCGTGAGCCTGCAAGGTCTTTTTGTCTCCTACATGCTGAGATTCTGTGAGGGGAATTTTGAGCAGGCCTTCGAAGAGTGAATAGGAGTTAAATAGTTAAAGCAGGGGAGAAGGATATTCCTTAGTGTTCCATAATGTTTTTATGAAACATTAAGAGAAGGAACAGTTGGAGCAAGGGAGGGATACTTGGCCAACAGTTTCCCTCTGTCCCTGGCCCCCTGGAGTATGTGAAAAAAGAGATGATTTTACCAGGTACTTGTAAGGTATGTTGGAAAATGTTACATATGCGTATATGTATATTCCATTGATGGCTACATGAGTCCCTTGTTTTTCCTGATAATTAAAAACGTTACTTCCAATTTAATATATGTGGGTTTTATTTGAATTTTACCAAAATAGGCTTTTTATCCGTCTGAAAAAGTGAAGAATGAGACCCAGCCGGGACTTCGAATCCCTCTCCCCAATCTTCACTAAATTTCACATTCCTTCCTTTCGGATTTAAAATTTCCAAAAAGTTAGTTTGTGCTTATATATTTCTATTTCTCAATTCATTGCCGTCTGGCTTTCTTTCTTAGTCACTTGATTGAAACCACTTTCAGTAAGTTCTCCAGTGACCACTTAATTGCTAAGACCAGTAGACATTTCTCAGTTGTTCTTTTCCTGGATTGACATCTTGGGCTGCATTTCATGCCATCAATCACCACTTCTTTCTTGGGGTGACCTCTCCTGTTGTGTTCTGGGATGCCTCCTCTGGTTTCCTTCCTTTGCCTGTTTTGTGGATTATGGTACATAACTGGGTTCTGGTCAAGGAAGCTTCTCATTTTGTCCCCGTTTCCTGGGTGGTCACATTCACTTTGAAGGTTTTAGTTACCACCTATATGCAGTTTATTCTCCCACAAGATATATTTTCAGGGCAGACCTCTCTCCTGAGCCCTAGGCTACTATAGTCAACTCACTGCCGGATATCTCTGCCTAGGTATTTCTGGGACTCAACCTGTCCTAAGCTGAATTTAAGATAATCTTGTCAACTTCCCCCTGTATTCAGTATGTCAGTTCTTTTCTTCCTCTTTCTCTTTCTCTTTCTTTTCTTTTCTTTTCTTTTCTTTCTTTCTTTCTTTCTTTCTTTCTTTCTTTCTTTCTTTCTTTCTTTCTTTGTTTCTTTCTTTCTTAATGTTTATTTACCTTTGAGAGACAGAGACAGAGCAGGAGTGAGGGAGGGGCAGAGAGAGAGGGAAACACAGAATCCAAAGCAGGCTTCAGGCTCCCAGCTGTCAGCACAGAGCCTGACGTGGGGCTTGAACCCACGAACTGTGAGATCATGACCTGAGCCCAAGTCAGATGCTCAACTGACTGAGCCTCCCAGGTGCCACTCCTCAGTATGTCAGTTCTGTCTTGAGCAGAAACCTGAATCTATTCCATGCCTTTACCCCCGCCCCCCACTGCCTTCACATCTTCACCCCATTCCCAGTCCATTTCTGTTTCTGCTGATTAGTGTTTGAACTGTAAATCAAACTATAATCACCCCAGAACAAGCTTGTTGTCTTCTATTGTAGATTCTTAACTAGATGCTCTGCTTGTAGATTCGACCGACCACTTACATTCTGACCTTCTCGTGACTGTCACAGGGACCATTCCCCAGTTAAGTCCTCACCGTACCATTCCACTGTGATGGCCCTGCCATTGCCTACCGGATGAAGTCCAGCTTCTTTAGTATATCATGTGGGGATCTCCTCAGTCTGACTTCTGCTTTCAACTCTCGCTTCCTGTGTCTTCTGGGTGGTCACATGTGGGCACAATGAAGCGTTTGTGATTCCCTGCACAAACTCCACAGCTCTTCCACTCTGAGGCTTTGTTCATGCTGTTCCCCCTGACTGGAATGGCTTTGTGGCCTCTATTTGTCTGGATCATTTTTTTCATCCTTTAAGATTTAATTCACATTTAAATGCCCATCCTTATTCCTACTAAATTACTCTTCCCTGCCTTTCATCAAGCTGGTCTCTTTTGTTGTTATCACAGTGGTTTTTGGTTATTTGTTCATGTGTTACGTCTCCTCTGCTGATCTGCGAGTTATTTTAGGGTAAAGAGCCTAGTGTTATTTATCTTCTATCTCCTAGTGCCTACCTATTAGGGCTTAATAACCATTTTTGAATGACTGAATGAAAACAAATAGTCCAGATTTCTCCAGTTTTAGATGGAAAAGGAGGCCTTTTGAAATTCAGTGATCTGTATAAAGTTACCTTACTAGGTAGTAGTAGCTAAGTGCCAAGGTTAGAACTCAAATTCATCTACTGTCATTTGCATTTTATTTCCCTCCCCTGTCCCCATTCTGTGCCGTTTTCCCTAGATTGAGAGCCTTGAGATATGATTTGGGGTCAGAGTTACGATATTTTAAATGGCTAGATAGCCTTTGGCATGCAGAATGTAAACTCTCCAAGCCCCTGAAACATGGATGAAAAGATCTGACCTCATCCTCCTTTGGGGGATCACATATGAACTCTGTGCGAAGGTCCTCTCTAAATATCGTACTGTAGAAATGTAAGTAAAAATAACCATTGTTTTTCAAGCCAAGTGCCTCTCTAATCAGAATTATGATTTGGTCAGTTGCTAATTATAGATTGAGATTATTTTTGCGCAGGAAACATTACAATTTAGGAAATAATATAGGATACGTAAGACACAAGCATTGTCATAAAGCTGCGTTCACATGTACTTTGAGCACAGTAGCTGGTCTACCCAGTAGTCATGGTCTCAAATGTTTTGACAGTTACCAGCCCAACTGAAGAGTAAAACAGTTCTTCAATGGAGAGTTTGAACATTTGTCTGTGTGTCTTGGGGCTCAGCTGCCTTTTTATCTACTCCCTTTCACTCTCAGTGGTGGGAAGAGAGACGTGCCAACCTGTGTTCCAATAGCACCTCCCAGAAATCCAGCTTATTCCGTGTTGCAAATTCTGACCATATCTCTTTCCTCTCTGAAACCTTTCTTCAGTCAGCTCTTTAAAAAATAGGTCGATCTGCATTTCTTAGGCCAATTTTGAAATGAAATGTTTACTCATTAACCTATTTTTCTTCTTTTTATAAGAAAGTAAGGGGGCTTAAACCTACCAAAAAGACATCATTACCTCTGAATACGTAGTATAAAAGATACTTTAAATACATAGAAAAATGAGGCGATTTCTACTAATGTTTTCACTGTGGCTGTTCATGGGGATAGAGAAATTGCTAATTGATTCTCAGTCTTACATAACATCTAATACAACCTAGAATAGCAACCCTATAAATCTAGGGTAACTCTATACCACATAAATATAGAAGAATTATAAGAGATCTGGCTAGTTCACTTTTAAAGGGTTTATTGATCATTAGAACCATACTAGACACTAAAAGGAGTATAAGATACAATGTTTGAACGTGGGAATTTGTCATTGACTGTGGAAGACATTCACAACACACTGCAGTGGGAGGAATGATGAGCTTCGTCGCCAGAATGAATTTTATAGAAGTTGAGAGAATAGGTAAAGGTAAGCTAGGGTGACTAGGTAAGGATTTTAGCGTGAGCTCTGGAGGATAGGTGATATGTAAGTTTTCGGAAGAAGGAGGACATTCACAGTGAGGTTAACAACATACGCACATGAAGTCCAGAATTAATGAGGAGCCTATTTTGTGAATAGCATAGGCAATATCACAGGTAGATAGAACATTCACGTTGGAGAAAAAACAAGATTAGATACTTTGTAATCAGATTGTGAAAGATCTTAAATACCAATTTGATGTTTTTAATGGAAACCAGCTGGGAACCGTCGGAGGCTTTTATGCATTAGGTGTCCAAATCAGTATCTGATGAAAAGAAGAACCTACCAGGTTACGGTAGAAGGGGGACGTCTGTAAGCAAATGGCGCTCTTCCCTCCATGAGCCAGTCGGTCAGCAAGATATCGTCTTGTTTCCGTACTCTGCAATCTCCCTGCTACCATCCTGGGGCAGCTCTTCATCAGGTTCTCCCTGGACTATTCTGATAAGTCTCCTAGTTGATCTCTTGCCTTCAAATATTCTCCTCTCTGGAGTATTTGGGAGCAATGCATAGGATACGTTAATCTTCGGAAAAAAACTTCCTTTCCAAGTATCACCTCCCTAGCTCAGAAAAATCTCACATTTTTCCATTTTTTGCAAGAGGAGCCTGAATGGCTATTTATTTTTTGTATGTATCATGTATCAACAATCGAACACTTGCCCAAATCATACCTATGTTTCTACTCTGTATTTTCAATATTCACTTTGTCTTCTATTACTCTTTAACGTTCCATACTTTTCTTTTTGACGTATATTGCTACATTCTATTAGGTTGAATTACATATAAAGTTCTTAACCTCATTTTTGTTTTCAGTGATTTTTATTTACACTATTTTATGTACTTGATCATTTGAAGATTTGGTGCTTTTCTTCCCCTTGCCTGTGATCAGATTTTTAGGCAAACAAAGTTATGTCCTGTAATAGTGGCGTCTCACTATATATAATAGAGCCCTTACTTAAAATTTGATCATGTAGTGGATAAGTGCAACTGTAATCAGATTTTCTTCCTTTCTGTCATATTTTCTAGGGGGTACTGTAATCATTTATTTGCAAAGTTTAACCCATAAACTAAGTTTAGAACGGGGAAAGGAGAAAACCTTGTTAAAAATCACTTTAAAGGGAGATTGTTTGTAGAAAATTACAAAGAATAATAATGCCATACTCAGTCACACATTCTCTTCCTGCCATTCAAAGCACACCCTAATATGATAAGAAAAAATTTCCACAGAATGTCTATTCTTCCCTTCTTTTTTTCGGCATTACACAACAAACGTACAAAAAGAAAAAGTATAATCCTGTTTTCATGGACATGACTATGGAGTTCAGGGTTTCAGATGCGGCTCCTAGGTGTGACAGCACCCCTCACCATCACGTCCTTTATGGACATAAATTTACATTGTGTGTCACATGAGTTTCCTATTAGATAGTCTCACTGTTTTAGCACTTCCTTCATTAGAACGTTGTCAGTGACCTGCTCAGACATCTGTCATGAGTCTTCCCTTGTGACTTTTCTGAGCTCTCTGTCACCCCCTTTCCTGATTTACTTGAAGCTAATTTATAGTTGCAGTGTTTACTGCCATAGCCTCATTTATCGGAATGTAAGTTGGGGGGCGCTTATGGAGAACCCAGGGGAGTGATAAACTTCTAGAGCACAGTGACTGTGTATGCTCATGTAAAAATTTTCCTGCAAATTTGTGACAAGGTCTGTGTGCTGGAAGGTCATCTGTCTTGGTTCTGCTACTTTACTAGTGTGTGGCCTTGGGCAAATCACATAATTTCTCTGGTCTTCATCTTTGTCATCTTTTTTTTTTAAGTTTATTTATTTGTGTATTTATTTTGAGAGAGAGAGAGAGAAAGAGAGAGAGAGAGAGAGGGCACAAGCAGGGGAGGGGCAGAGAGAGGGGGAGAGAGAATCCCAAGCAGGCTCAGCACTGTCAGCACATGGCCTGATGCAGGGCTTGATCTCACCAACCATGAGGTCATGACCTGAGCCAAAACCAAGTCTGATACTTAACCGACTGAGCCACCCAGGTGCTCCCATCTTTGTCATCTTTAGACACGAAGGTTAATAACACCCGCTTCTCAGGATTATGGTAAGGATTAAATGAGATGCTGTATGTGAACACGCTTTGTAAATTGTGAAAGGGTGTGCAAATAAAAGTCTCAATGTAACAGGAGATATGCGGTAATTTTGCTCGGTTGAGTTAAATGACAGCCATCCTTCCCTTTCCAGCTACATTACATTGGAATGGCAAGGAAGCTACTTGATTGGATTTTCTTTAAAGATCATTAGAAGTTTTAGGTAGAAACTATTTGCAGTGCTGTCTTGCACTTGAAGACAGCTTCTATGGGTTGGTTGGGGGAAGAAATCCCAATTTCATTTAATGCCAAGGACTTTGATCTGTAACAACTAGTCCTTGTAACTAAACATGAGCTGCTAGACCCCCAAACCATGGCCATGGCCACCTCTGGCCAAGGAAGGAAGCATCACTACAGCGCAAGGCCAGCCCCATTTCATTGGCCTCAGAGGAGTGGGGCACAGACCAGATTCTTCAAACCTTCAAGCCTTTGGGAAGTCAAAGCTTCCACGGGTGGTTGGTCCATGTGACTATTGTTACCCCTTATTTTAGTCAGAAGTTGTTTTCACTTTTTAATAGAAGGAATAAAATCCTCACATATCTTTCTGACTATCCTGAGGGGATCCCTTGGTTACCATCCATTGGTGGAAAGTTTTTGATTAATTTGGTTCTTCCATTAGATGATTACTGTTTTATAAGGTGGAAGATGCACTGGGACTTGTTCTTAAGGGAAGGCAGGCAAGGAGTGATGAGTTTCCGTAGCTTATGTTAAATGATGTGAGGAGACCCCAACAGAGCCAGCCTTCCTTCTCTCCCTCCTCTCCTTCCTTTCTCCCTTCCTTCTTCCCTTCTCCCTCCCTCCTCCTCTCCTCTTCCCCTCCCTTCTCTCCTCCCTCCTCTTCTTCCTCCTTCCCTTCTTCCTCTCCCTTTGAGCTTCTCCTAAGGTCAACAGTTAACTACCATCTATCCAAAGATACTGACATAAAAGAACACCCTGCATGTAATTAGTTTCACTGAATTATTCTCAAACACTTTACCTCAGACTCTCTCCTTGACTCTCTTTCCTAGACACACTATCCAACCAACAGCCTCCCTCACTTAATTCTGTTTTTGAAATTTCCTACCTCGTGTGCCTATGATTTAAAGTAACACAATTTGGAAGCATAGGAGTTATCACAATTAATATTTAAGCATATTTTTAGGAAATCTAAGTTCTAATGGCTATTTAGAAAGTTTTTATTGAGGGTCTATTGTGTTCTCAACATTGTACCAGGTACTGAGGGAAAAAAGAAGGAAATAAGGAAGGAAACCAACCTTTCTTTGAGCGTTACTATGTGCCAGGCCCTTTCACATATGTTATCTCATTTAATCTTCACACCGCTCTGAGGTAAGTATTATGTTCTCTATTTTAAAGAGACTGAGGGAGGTTATGTGACTTGGTGAGCTCGCTTACCCGGCAAATGGCCGGGCCAGGATTTCAGCCCATGCTTCACAGAATGACTGTGAAGCCTGTGCCTGTGTTCATTTCATAATCCACAGACCCGGGTTAGCCCTTGGCTTTGGAGAGTTTATCATCTAGTAGCAAAAATCTGCCACAAATCCTTGGAACTGGTATTTTGAGATGTTTCATTCAGTTCTGAAGTAAGTTTTACAATTAACACATTGAGTAAGAGTTTAGGAAAGGGAGGGTCGTTAAGGACTGGATCATCAAGACGAGCTTCTTGGAAATTGTGCTCGTTTGGAGAAAGAGTAAGATTTCAAAAGATGAAGTACATTCCAGGTAACGGGAATAGCATTAATTTGAAATGTTATTTCTGAGAAACTTCGGCTGAATCTCTTATTGTTGATTTAAATGAGTATGAAATCCTCAGATATGAATGAAAGCTCCAGATGGTATGTTATTTTTTTATCCCTGTATAGAGTGAAAAATATCAAAGGAGGAAGAAGGATAAATGATGGGAATAAATATGGCACTTGAAATCTGTAGCAGAATGCCGTGCTCATACCAGACACTTGTTTTCTCAGGGTCACAGTTAGGCACTCGCCCCCCTTAGCTGACCTGGTGTTGTACGTGCGGTTCTTGCAGTAACATCGCTGTTCCTCGTCTCTCCTTGAAGAGTATAAAATAATTTTACTGATGCAAAGTAGTACTCCATTTTAAAATCCCATCTTAAAGGCAGTGTTTTTTCTTCAGCTAAAAAGGTTTCAAATGATAGCTTTTCACTTGGAAAAGGTACATTATCTCTTTATCTGTTTATTAAAAACAAGACCCTGACTTCTTAGATAAAGGAGAGGTAAGGTGGTGTGGAAAGGAGTGGGCGAGGGGCACTGGGTGGGAGGCTCTCCCCCTGCAGCCTGGGCATGAGAAGCAGCTGTGTGGGTTCAGCCACACACTTGTGTACTCTTTTGCACTAAGTTAATTATTAACAGGTCAATCCAGCTCAGTCTTCCAGGTAAAAATTTGCTGAATGTGTAATGCTGCCCAACATGAGCCAGCCTGTGTGCACTGTTGTTTTTTATCTTGTCACCCATCCCAGCATTGTCCTCCATGATGCCCTTCCATCTCTGAAGGGTCAGAATCATTCTTTCCACACACTCTTCTGACTATACTCATTTATGAGCTCGTTACATTTATAGATCATTTTTGGTTAAATTAAATGTGGATACCTACCTGATTTATTTGTTTAATACTTATTTTTTAACTTAATTTTTTGTTTTCTAGAACGTAGATGTTTATGTGTAATTCATTTTTTTAATTGTCGACTAAAAGGGGTTATATGCCCATCGTATTTGCCTGTCATAGGAAATTAAGAGGGACTTGAGGAAGCAAGGAAAGAGAATTGACATTTTTTAAGAGCCTACTATGTACGACGTGCTTTATTTATGTGATCACATTATGTCACGGCAGGAATGACATGAAATAAAAGTACCTAAAAATCCAAGCAAACTAGACACTGAAACCAAGATCTAGAGAGATTAAGAAACTTTCCCAGAGCCTCTAAGCAGATAGAAGGCAGAGGTCCGTCTGATATCTGGCTGGAGTGTGTTGAATCATACACAGGGCTCAGACGACAGCTCTCTTCAAGTAATGTTTAGTCAGCACCCACAGAAACTTCACCGTATGCCAGCTATTATACGCAGTGGGTTAATAGCAGATTCTCATTGTTCTTGAGAGATGTGTTTTATGTCACAGCAATTCTTACTTATTCTGTAGCAGGGGGACAAGCATGCAGGTGATAGCTAGGTGGCCGGTTATTTGATAGATTCCTGTCAACACGACTGGTAATATCGACTGGTCCCACCACCACCCAGGGATTCCAGAGTTTTGTCACATGTGGTGTCAGGGAGGTTATAATGAAGGATCCATACGATTCTTTCTTGTGATATTCAGTGGTTTGCCAGTCAGCAACATAATAATTTCTCGAGACATTCAGTCTGCTGAGAAGTAGTAGTAGTAGTAGTAATAATAATAATAACAACAACAACAACAACAACAACAACAACAACCACTTGTTGAGGACCTTTATGGGTATGTTAATCCCACTAACAGTTTTCCAGGATATATACTATTGCTTCGTGATAGCCAGGGAATGAGGCTCATGGAGTTTGCCAGTGATCATGTGAACTTTTAAACCCCCAACTTGCAGGTTTCAAGGGCAGTGATTTTTTGTGCACCATTGCTTAACTGAAACCTCTCCTGCTGCCCCGGGGTCTTGAGGTGAGAGGTTTTCTCGTGTGGGTAGTTCAGAAAGTGTGGGCTTTCCATGCCTCTAGACTAGTTTATATGTCGGTATCAGGGATCCGAGCTGGTGATTCTCAACTAGCGTGAGAAAATTTGTTTCAGAGCTCTGGGCTGCTTCTCTTTGTGGAAACTGAAGCTTAATGCAGAGGATTCACTGGTATGTGACCATTTCAGCTTTGCTTTTCTAATTATGTCCGAGAGGTCATAGGAGAGACTGATTTTGAGAGGCATAATCATCTGGATATTTCATATGACTCACGATCGTTGCATTTTTAACAGATTGGACTTGAAGGACACGTGTTTTGTTGATCTCTCTGCCATTATAGTCTAAATCACTCCCTGTCTTTTTCCCCCATATCTTTATACTAATTTAAAAGCATTTATTTATTTATTTGAGTGAAGTTAACTGAGGCCCAAGGCCAGGGTGCAGGGAAGGACCTTTAAGCCTTGGAATTTAGGAACACTATGCAGGCATTCTTTTGGATTGGAAATAATACATAATCAAGCAGATGCTAATGAAAAATGAAATGCAGGGAGAGAGAAAAGAGACTAGGGTGGCTGTGTGAAAGTTTCATGGAGGAGAGTACATTGCCCCTTTATTACAATAATGTTGCTGCCCTATAATAAGGTCTTTCATTGCTGGTTCAGCTTTTTTCATTCATTTGTTTTGTGCTCTGCTTCCTGTTACTAATTGTCAGCACAATCGTCTTCCAACTATGAAGTCTCAGTGTCCTTTTGGACCAATTTGTCATTGTCTTTCTCCCTCACCCCCCAACCCATGCTCTCAGAATCTATTACTATGGTTGCATTTTTAGACATTTTTTATGTTTTAAAATGGCACTGCTTTTGAAACACGCCAGAATAGTTTATGATAATTGAATCATCCAACCAGCAACAGTTACTGCTTCCAAAAGCACACTGGTGAAGTTTAAAGTTTCTGTCTCTATAGGATATTCTTATAAAGTGATTAAAAATAAACATGCAATACTCTCTTTATAGCAGTATTTCATACACATTGTTCCTTTGAGCTTCACAGTGGCCCTGGGGAAAGAGGACATTTCATTAAACTATATTCTTGACATAATTCACCAAATATTTGGAATTTCTGTGCCTATAGGAAGTTACATTTTTATTGTTTTCCTATCAATGGCTCTTGATTCTTAGACTATTATAAGAAATCTTCAGGGTTGGCTTACATTGACAAGCCTAAACAAATTCCAATATCAGAATCCAGGCACATGTTACATGTTACATGTTATTTCCTGTACGGTTTTTAACTTTTTGGCCAATACATATTCCAAATGTGCTCTCTGCCTTGAACCAGTAATTTAATATTGACAGAAAGACATTTTTCAAATTTAATTTCTGTAAAGAACTTCTGAAACAGTATTATTCCATGACAGTTCATCTGTCACCTAGAACTTTCCCTATCTTATGATCATGTGATAAAAGTTTATTGGTGTTTCTAAGTTTTGTATTCTCACAATAGATAGCAATTATTTTTGGTGCATAAATACTAGACAAGAAGTTTGGTCAGTTTACTTTGGGGGAAAACAATTTCAGTACTCTCTGTAGGTCACCTATTTCTGTCGATTAATTGCAGAAAACTGGTAAGTGTAATATACAAAGTTTGTTATAAAGAAAGAAGACTTCACTTCCTCTCTTGTAAGTAGCTAACATTCCTAAAACAGTTCATGACATACCAAGAAGAGCCAAGAATTCAGAGCTAGAAAACATGGATTAGAGATTCAGCTTTACAACCTTAATGACTAGATGATTTTGAATTAGTGACTGAAAAACCAGACAGCTTCCATTTTCTTATTTGTGAAATGGAAATAATGAAAACCCTCTAAAACTTTACTGGGAAGATTAAAGGGAAATAATGCACGTAAAATCTTAATGTTACAGGAAAGCAGCTGATAATAGGCCAAAATAATGGCTTAGTACTTAATTATTTAAAAAGAATAAATTTTGGAGAAAGATGTAGTGGAAAGCAAAGTTTCCCTACTCAATTGGGAAAAGATAGAAGATGAGATTTTTTTATTCTGCTGGAGACAAATGAACTGATTATTCCAATGTACACTCTTCGTTTATCTTGCAATGCACCACTTATACCCAATTTTGAAACATACTGTTTTTGTGCTATAGTAAAGACCCAGAGACCTCTTTATGGTTATGACTGAAACCTTTTAAAGTCAGGATAGCTTATTTGGAGTCAGAATTCTGAATGGAAACCGAGACATCTCTGTCTTTCCTTAAAGTTATAAGAAGTTAGTGTTTTCCAGATCGGTCAGATTATAATAATGACTCTTTGGTTATCTTTACATATGGTTTAAATGAAATTAATAGGTTTGTTGGTTTATAATCTTCCAAAATTCATTTTTTTTTTGATAGTTCTCTGCTTTACTCTGAATGGATAGGCCTACCTTTTGATTGTTCTCCAAGGAAAAAATCCCTTTAACTATTCTATAAATCTACTGCTTTCTACTAGGGAAAGGATACTAGCTTTTAATTGTTAGAGCCATGGCTGTGCAATCAAGAATTTGATTAGGCTTTAAATAGTTTTTTCAAATTGATGTCATCATTGAGATTTATTTATATGTATACATAGAGTAAACTGGACAAATTGATTTTGAAGAAATAAGTAAGATTGGTGGGGATCATAAAGTAAATCGTGCTTCTCAAGGCATGTGAACTTTAAAATATTGAGATTATCTTATAAGAAAAAGAGAACTAGTTGTGATAAACTCTGTTGCATCAGAAATATTTTCTATTTTAAAAAAATGCTTATTTATTTATTTTGAGAGAGAGAGAGAGAGCAGGGGAGGAGCAGAGATAGAGGGAGAGAGACCCCTGTCAGCACAGAGCCCGACGTGGGGCTCGAACTCACAAACTGTGAGATCAAGACCTGAGCTGAAACCAAGAGTTGGATGCTTCCCAGGCACCCTGTATTCAGAAATGTTTTCTGAAGCTCTTTTTGTTTGTTTGAATTCAGGCTGTGACGAATCAAACAGAACTATTAGAAGTACCAGGTACCCTGAAGCTTACAGTATAGTTAGGGAGATACACTTGAAGCAGTCTGTAACTAACAGTATGTGATCAGTCCCAGCATGTGCAATGTAAATGTTAAGTGCAGAAGATCTTCCAGAGTAGAGAGTAAGAGCTGGAATCAGAGCTTTTCAGCGACTGGAATCTAGGTAGAAGGGAAGGAAAGTGTTTCACATGACAGAAGCAGTGTGAATTAAATCCTGAAATTAAGAATAATCCGGGAGCTTTTTAAAAAACAAAGCAGAAAGAGACCCATGAATACAGAGAACAAACTTATGGTTGCTGGAGGGGAGAGGGGTGGGGAATGGACAGAGTGGATGAGGGGGAGTGGGAGTTGCAGGCTTCCAGTGGTAGAATGAATAAGTCACAGGAATAAAAGGTACAGCGTAGGGAATATAATCAGTGGTATTGAAACGGCATTGTCAGGTGACAGACGGCAGCTATACTTGTGGTGAGCACAGCATAACATACACTTGTTGAATCACTGTGTTGTACACCTGAAAAAAAGAACCGGAGAATGTTTAAGGGACAATGAAGATACACATATATATCAGGAGAAAGTACTCCTTGTCGTTTTCAATCAGCTTTTAAATTTTTCACACTCCACAAGCGATACCATACAGTATTTGTCTTTCTCTGGTTTATCTCACTTCGCATAATACCCTCAAATGTGATCCATTGTTATCCATGAAATTGCAGGGTATTTTTTTTAATATCACATTTTCATCATCCATTTGTCCATCATAGGGAAATTAGGTTGTTTCCATACGTTGGCTGCTGTAAATAATGCTGCAATGAACAGGAGGGAGATTTCCAGATCATATGGTAGTTCAGTTTTTACTCTTAGGAACCATCATAGAGTTTTTCATAATGGTTGCCACCAATTTCTCTTCCTACTAATAGTGTTGTATAAAGGTTCACTTTTCGTGCAAGCCCAGCAACATTTGTTATTTGTCTTTTTGATTCTAGTCTTTCAGACAGGTAGAAGGTGATGTCTCATTGTGGTTTTGGTTTGCATTCCCTGAACGATGAGTGACATTGAACTTCTTTTCATGTGTATTTTGACTTTGTTTATTCAGCCCTTCTGCTTGGTTTGTAATCAGATTACTTGTTTTTGTTGTTGTTGTTTGTTTATTTGTTTTTTGGTGTTGAGTTGTGTAAGTTCTTTACATAGTTTGGATATTAACCCTTTATTGGATATGTCATATGCAAATATCTTCTCCCATTCAGAAGGTTGCCTTTTTGTTGTGTTGGTTTTCTTTGCTGTGCAGAAGCTTTTAATTTTGTTGTAGTCCCAATAGTTTAATTTTGCTTTTGTTTCCCTGGCCTCAGAAGACATATCTGAGAATGTAGAAGAAAATGTTTCTATGGTTGATGTCAGAGAAATTCCTTCTTGTTTTCTTCTAGGAGTTTAATGGCTTCAGGTCCCACATTTAGGTCTTTAATCCATTTTGAGTTTGTGTGTATGGTGGAGTTTTGTTCTTCTGCATATTGCTGTCCAGTTTTCCCAACACTGTTGTTTGAAGAGACTGCCTTTTCCCCATTGTATATTGTAGCATCCTTTGTTATAGATAAAATGATGAAATAAGTGTGGGTTTGTTTCTGGGCTGTCTGTCCTATTCCACTGATCAATGTGTCTGTTTTTGTGCCAGTACCATACTGTTTTGATTACTATAGCTTTGTATTATATCTTGAAATCTGGAGTTTTGATACCTCCAGTTTTTCTTTTTCAAGATTGCTTTGGATATTTGGATCCTTTGATTTTCATACAAATTTTAGGATTATTCTTTTCTAGTTCTGTGAAAATGGCTGTTGATATTTTGATAGGGATTGCATTGAATCTATAGATTGCTTTGGGTAGTATGGACACTTTAATGACATTTGTTTTTTTTTTTTCTTTAATTTTTAAAAATGTTTATTTATTTTTGAGACAGAGACAGAGTGTGAGCAGGAGAAAGGCAGAGAGAGAGAGAGAGGGAGACACAGAATCTGAAACAGGCTCCAGGCTCTGAGGTGTCAGCACAAAGCCCGACGCGGGGCTCAAACCCACGAACTGTGAGATCATGACCTGAGCTGAAGTCGGACGCTTAACTGACTGAACCACCCAGACACCCCAACATTCGTTCTTTAATCCATGAGCATGGAATATTTTTTCGTTTATTTGTGCCGTGTTCAATTTCTTTCACCAATGTTTTACAGTTTTCAGAGTACAGGTCTCTAGCCTCCTTGGTTAGTTAAGTTTATTCCTAGATATTTTATTCTTTTTGATGCAATTATAAGTGTGATTTTTTTTTCTTAATTTCTCTTTCTGCTGCTTCATTGTTAGTGTGTAGAAATGCAACAGATTTCTGTGTATTAATTTTGTATCCTGTGACTTTACTGAATTCAGTTCTGAATTCTAGTAGTTTTTTTTGGGTGGGGTATTCATTTTGTTTTTATTTATTTTTTTAATGTTTACTTAATTCTGAGAGAGAGAGAGAGAGAGAGACAGAGTGTGAGCAGGCAAGGAGCAGAGACAGAGGGAGACACAGAATCCGAAGCAGGCTCCAGGCTCTGAGCTGTCAGCACAGAGCCCGACGCAGGGCTGGAACTCACGAGCTCTGAGTCATGACCTGAGTGGAAGTCTGACACTTAGCCAACTGAGCTACCCAGGTGCCCCTTATTGTTTTTATAGTAAGGGATAACATTTGAAAAGGATTTGGGCTTGCTTATGAGTGACTAATGGGGTTGAGCTTTGTCCTGCAGAGACTTGTATATTTTTGAGAAGGAGAATCATCTATAGAATAAGAGTTTGAGGAAGACTGCTCAGGCCTGTAGTCATACGTGGGACACCTTGGACAGGGAGAAGGGTGGGGGAAGGGAGACCATCTGGGGGGCCAGTTCAGGGATCCCGATTTTGGTAATGAGTGTCTGGTTGAGCAGTGAAAACAGACGTTTCTGAAAGAATTAAGATGCATGTTGCTTAGCTATGGGTCAGAAGAGTCAAAGATGAGTGTGTTTATTGCGTGATTAGGAAAATGATACAGAAATAAGTTGAATAGAAACACTGTCGATGTGGTAATTTTCAGTGCGGACGATAAAAGAAGATATGAAACGCTTTTAGGTATGTTGAGAATGGGATGATAATAGGGCCTCAGAAAAGCGATGCCAGCTTTGCCATATGGAAGGTTCAGGTTTGAGAGTCTTCAGACATCAGGTGACATTTGAGGCAAAGCCACCGGAGAGCTCCCCCAGGATTGTATCTGCAGCCCTCCCCAGGTCACTGAAGATCCCCCTGACCTCATTTCCTACCATTCCCTGAACTCCAGCCACCCTGGACTCCTTGCTGTTTCTCAGACACATCTGTGGGCCCCTTCCCGCTGTGGGTCTGTGCACTTCCTGTGCCTTCGAGCGGAAGCCTCCTCCCACAGACGGCTGCACCGGAGCCTCCTTTCCGTGAGAGGATTTTCCTACCGTTTCGTTCTAAAGTAGTACTGCCTGCCTGCCATTTTAACTCGTTGCCCTGCCTCATTTCTCTTCATAATACTTACAAGCAGTACTAGGTTAATAAATTCATTGTTTTACTTGGTTATAGCTTGACCACGCCCCCACTCAGTGGAGCAGAAGCTTTATGCCAAAATAGGGACTTTGTTTTGTTGGCCGCTCCACCCCCAGGGCCTAGCTTGGTGCCTGGCACACCGTGGGCACACGATAAATACTCATTTAGTGAATGAACTTACTAAGGACAAAATGATCACAAAAGCACAGTTGAACACAAAGGACGGAGCCTGAGGGAGCGGCTCCGTTCGGAGGAAGAGACCCTGAGAAAGAAGACCCCGGAGCCATCAGAGGGATGGAAGCAAAACCGGGAAAGTCGGTGTCCTGGGAGTGCGGGGGGAGGGGACTTGCAGGATGGGGGCCAAGAACATCAGATACAGCAGAAAAATGGGACAAGAACAGGGAAGAGATACGAGGGACTTTAGGAGAGACGGTAACCGCAGCGTTACTGATGGTCAGGGAAAGGCGACCGACGAAGGCCAGTTCCGTAGCTCGTGGTTTTGAGTAATGGGCCATGAGGGCAGGGCCATCAGCACGCAGTGCGCACGCGTCTTGGTCTGGGTGCGTATTTATGGCTTACGCCCCTTGGTGCCCATGGCGATGTGGTGGTGAGCGTGTCGGACCAGAAATACTGTCCCGTTGGCACAAATAGAAGCACGAGGCATTTACGTTGTAAATTAGAGTTGGTACGAAATAAACCGGTTATTCCAGCAGTGATTCCTATAAACTTAAATGCCCAATGAAATATTCTGAAGTTTAAATTGTATTAGGTGAGTCTAATTAACCAGAAGAGCCTTTATTTTAGATAGTCTCATGTATATTTTATATTTTAAAAATAATTTCCCTTTCCATAGTCAGCCATTTAAGCCTTTGGGGGTTTTTGTTTTGTTTTGTTTTTTGTTTTGGATACAATACTTTGAGGAAAGAATCTAATACTATTTTGGAGGGGGTTTCCGTTTTCAACTTTTGATGATGGGAAATTTCAGATGTACAGATAAAATAGAATAGCTTAATAAATTCTCCTCTACCTGTTACCTAGACTTAACAGTTACTGTTTTATCAGACTTACATTATCATTTTGTTAAAATATTTCATGTAAACTCAGGTATTATGACATTTATCCCTGAATTCTATGTAAACAATAAGGAATTTTCCCACATAGTTACAGTATCACCGTCTACCTTTATTAGGTGGATTTTATTAATTCAGAAATTTTATTAACTTAGAGCTCTTTAATAATATCTAAGAAGAAATTCATATTCGGGTTTTTTTCCAGTTGTCACTTAAAATAGCTTTAACAGCTGGCTTGTTTAACAGAATACATTAAGGCTCTGCTGGTCTAGAAGAGTTCTGGGTTCTGTATGACCCCCACTTTGGTTCTGCATTCACTGAGCAGAGAGACAAGGCTGTGCGACCTGTGGAGAGTCCCTTCTTCTGGAATATTCTCTGGTAATTGCTTCTCAAAGTGTCATTAACTTGTCACATGACAAAATTTGTCATCTGTTCTCTCATTACATGTATTCACATGAGACCTGCTGTGTTTAGGCACAGTACTAGGTAATGAAATAGTATGGGCCTTGCTCTTAGAGAACTTGGAATCCAATATACATTCTCGTTAGATTCTTTTACAATTTTATTATTAGATCCTAGTTTCATCATACCTCAAATAGAAATTAGCTTTTCTTATTTAGTTGATCCAAAACTGGTACTTATGATTATTTTTCAGATTTGAACACTGTACCCAAGAACAGGCTATGTTAAAATGGTTAGATGTTATCCTGTTTACATCTAAATAACCCACTTCTGTTTGTTTTGTGGCATATTATCATAATAAGCTGCCCACTGTGATAACTGAGTATGATGGGGTTCTGTGCCATTGTTAAATAGGATGATGTAGGGGTGCCTGGGTGGCTCAGTCGGTTAAGCTCTGACTCTTGATTAAGGCTACCATCATGATCTCATGGTTCTTGAGATCAAGTCCCATATCAGGCTCTGTACTGACAGCGCAGGACCTGCTTGGGATTCTCTCTCCTTTCTCTGCCCCTCCCTTGTTCACACTTGCGTGGTCTCTCTCAAAATAAATAAATAAGCTTTAAGAAATTAGGATGGTATAGACCTTCATTTACTGAAATGAAAAATTTGCAACATATTAAATGAGCAGAGCACCTACATAATATGTCTTACGTGTTGTGGTCTCATTTTTATTTTTTAAAAATGCTTAGAAAAGTTCTGAAGGAATGTACATTAAAACCTTAACAGTGGTTATACTTGTGTGGTAGGATGCTGGTTAATTTTCTTTTCATTTTACCTATATCTGTTTATGAATTGTTCTACAGTAAGCATAGATAATTTATACAATGAAAGTAAATAAATCAGTGAGTTAAAAACCAGCTTGACTACACAACATTGTATATGATATGTACGTAACACCATAGAATTGTACATTTAAAATTAGGGGCGCCTGGGTGGTTCAATTAGTTGAGCGTCCGACTTCGGCTCAGGTCACGATCTCATGGGTCACGAGTTCAAGCCCCACGTTGGGCTCTGTACTGACAACTCGGGGCCTGGAACCTGCTTCAGATTCTCTCTCCCTCTCTCTCTTCCCCTGCTTGTGCTCTGTGTCTCTCTCTCAAAAATAAATAAACATAAAAAATAAAAAAAAGAATATACATAATAGTATTATATTTGAGGACTCAAAAATACACCCTCTTTATGGTCATTATAGCTGACAGCATTATTTCATTGTGCCATTTCATTACAAATAGAATCTATTATTATGCCTTTGTTTTTCATGTTGCCTATTAGTAGAACTCATTTAAAAAAATAGTATTTAAAGGGTTCTAGAGGTTGAAATAAAACCTGATCTTTTAATAAATTCTGAACAGATGATATAAAAAAGATTCTTTTTGGTATGTATTTTTTTGATTTTGATTTGTATGTATGATTTTGATTTTTCTAATTGGCTTCCAGGTTTACAAAGTGATTACAGCTTCAAATATACTTGGGTGTCTGTGGTTCAGAACATGTAAACATAAGCAGAACACTTGAAATTTAGCTTACAGTTTAACTTGCTCAGGTGAATTTAACTAGGATACCTAATTTAAGTACCAGTGTAACAAATGCTTTGCTGAAATGTATGATGGGTTATGATATAATAAAAGTTAGCTGCCTGGCATTTTATATGAGAACACTTGCTTTTTTCTAGTGTGTTAAATAGCTCCAGAAATCATAGCTAATCATTTGGTTAATAGCTTTTTAGAATCGCTATTCAAAGCTTCTGCTTTTGATTTTAGAATTTTCACGTGGCCTACCTTGATTTGGGAACTTTTCCGTAATTAAAAGGAAAATATTCTTCTGAAGAAGTATTAGCTAATCTACTTGTCAACCATTGCCTTTAAGAATAAGAGTCTCCTTTAAGAATGAGTTTTCAGACATGAACCATATTCTGAAAACTCCTGTATTTCTCTTCATTTTACAGGGAGCTGTAGGATGTGTTCATGATTCCATATTTTGGTTAACATAAAAGAACCGAAGGCTCACTTGTTTGTTTAAACATGGTAATTGACAGTGTCAACGGTTTTGTATTCAGATTCAGCTCTTTGACTACATCTTTGTGCAGCAGTAAACCCGATACGGAGATAGAGTGCCCTCTTCCCTTGTACTGACCCGAGTACCACTGAGTATCTTGAGCCAGCTTTTGGTAACTGCTTCTCTCTTTTACTGTCTCAGTCTCTTTTACTGTATCATTTTGAAATAGGATTCATTTGTAGAGTATTTCATATTGAAACATATAAAATATAGGTTTGTTTCTGTAAAAACAGAAAGTAGTAAAAACTACGTGTTCATAATAACATTTTTGTTCAGCGAGGCTTCAGAAGGTCCTGATTGAAACCTTTAAGCCATTAGTGAAGTACTACTTTACAATTACATGTGTTGTAATTGGATGTTGAATGGTTAATAACAGAGTTTGGTGTGTGCTATAGGTTGTAGAGAGTTTCTTACTCATTATTGTTACTATACTATGCCCAGAGTCTTAACATAGTGGCTGGCCCAGAATTGGTATAGGTCGTTGAGGCCATGAATATTTAGCATGTTTAGTCCAAATAGCCAAGTTGTGCATAACTATTTAGGTCATTATGTTATTGTTTTAGTATTTTTCCAAAACCATCCTGTATGTAAATACAAATAGTTTATTCGTTTCTAAGAAGTTCCTTTCCAGTGGTCTGCTAGAGAATGGTAATTAATCACTTGTTTATCACTTTTGTAAGTTATGTTAATTGATAATCACTTAGAATCCCATATGTAATATTTTAAGTAGGTTGTTAAATTATAGCATTGAGAAGTTTTTAAAAGTATATCCCTTAAACTTCACTTAGGTATAGTGTTGAAAATATGCTTCCTTTTTTAAAGTCTTTCTTTAATTCCTGAACCTGGGGGCTTGGAGGTGTGCTTTGCAGGGGATCACAGCACTGCTGGTGTGAGAGAGGCTAGATTTGAGTCTGACACTCTGATTTAAATTTTTTTTTAAGTTTTTATTTATTTTTGAGAGAGAGAGAGAGAGACAGACAGACAGACAGACAGACACAGCAGAAGCAGACTCCAGGCTCTGAGCTGTCAGCACAGAGCCTGACGCAGGGTTCAAACCCATAAACTGTGAGATCATGACCTGAGCTGAAGTCAGACGCTTAACCACCTGAGCCACCCAGACACCTCTGACACTCTGATTTTAAAGTCTGCTGTCTTAGTCATCTTGACATCACCACAGGAGTGACCTTAAGTAAACTAAAGTGTAGGTGAACTTGGATTGGGCATTCTTACTTCCCTTATCTGTTCTTCTTATTTCCGCTTCATACAGTCCATAGAGTTCACCCTTGAGTATTTCTGTCAGGCCTACCCATCTTGTGTCTGTCCTCTATTCATTACTTTAAAAGTCACTCAGTCAGTTGTTCAGTCATGAGGTATGTCCTGTGTCCCCTTATGTGCTATTGCGTCCTAGGTGTTAGGGGGAAGGTTCGCACATAATTCCTAACTTCTAAGTAATTTCTCTACTAGGGCATCACTTGAACTGTATAAAAACTGACTGGAAACTTAATAGGAGTTTTGTGAAGTAGGAAATGGGAAGAACAGTGGTCTTCACAGAGAATCAGGTTGGGTCTGTGCTTTATAGGTATAAATGTATAGTATATAGTATTTATAGTATTTGTAGTACAGTATTTTAGAACTTTCAGATTTTAACAAAATATAAATTGACATTCTGTATTTGGTGCTTTTAACATTCATATTTCAAAAAGTATGTGACATCGCTGTACAATATTTAACTGTGGAACAGATTTTACGATCTGTCGATTCTACCACCTTTTCATTATTTTGCACACCACCAGGTTCTCGCTTTTCTCCTTACCCATTTGGAATTCACCAGTTGATTACCTAAATCAGGGTGCCGTGACTCCTCCCTTTTGCTTCTTGCTTTGCCAAACTTACTTGGTTAAATTACAGCTTTGCCGAAATCCAGTCCTCTGTATGCCCCAGCCACACCCATGTAGCTGAATAAATACATCTGGGGGAAACACGCAACCATGTGAATTCTTGATTGTGAAATTCCAACGGGCCCCTGCTGCTGCCCCGCTGTCGTGTTATACAGTTCCCTAGTCTGTTCGCTCTTCTATTCTCCTAGAGGGCTCTTATGTACCTTCTCTCTTCTCAGAGCCCCAGTGCATCCTCTTCCAACCTGAATCTCTTTTTATACATTTTTTAAATGTTTATTTATTTTTGAGCAAGAGAGAGAGAGAGCTTGAGCGGGGGAGGAGCAGAGATAGAGGGAGACACAGAATCCAAAGCAGGCTCCAGGCTCCGAGCTGTCAGCACAGAGCCCAGCGCGGGGCCGGAACCCATCAGCTGTGAGATCATGACCTGAGCTGAAGTCGGATGCTTAACTGACTGAACCACCCAGGCGACCCTCTTCCAACCTGATTCTTAAAAAAAAAAAATTTTTTTAAGGTTTATTCATTTCTCAGAGACAGAGAGACAGAGCGTGAGCAGGGGAGGGGCAGAGAGAGAGAGGGAGACACAGAATCTGAAACAGGCTCCAGGCTCTGAGCTGTCAGCACAGAGCCTGATGCAGGGCTTGAACTCATGGACTGCGGGATCATGACCTGAGCTGAAGTTGGATGCTTAACCCACTGAGCCACCCAGGCACCCCTCAACCTGATTCTTAAAGATGGCTTTATATCCCAATTCACTGGGGAAAAAAAAAATAGAAGTAATATGAAAATCCTTTCTACTAGCTCCTACTTGCATGTATACCCTTGATTGCTTTGAGGCTCTTAGTGTCTTGTTCTCTCACTAAATGGTCTATACTCCTGACTAGAGCCAGCCCTCTGCTTGTCTAGCAGATCCTCTCTTCTTATCTGTATAAGGAAGTTGCTCCAGAAATTTACTCCTCTTATATCATCAAAACTACCTTCTTGTTAGATACTACTATCAGAATTCATCCAACTTGGACAATATTTGGTAAGTGTCTGCTTTGGGGAAAAATGGTGTTTAGGCACAGATGGGCACAGTTCTAGGTGCTAAGAATCTTATCAGTGCAGCTTACATTCTTGTTGGGAGATAGACAATAAGCAAAAAAAGATACTAAGCCATTTCATATGTTTGAGGGTGATAACGTATGTGAAATAAAAAAGTAGAGCAGGTAAGAGGGGTTGGGGAGGCCTGGGTCAAGGGTGCAGATCACAGAATTTCAGCAGCATGGTCGCGTGTAGGTGAGATCTGATCTGAGACTTGGTTGGCCGTGGGCTGTGTGAGGGGACAGCATGCCAGGCAGAGAGCACATCTAGACACAAGGCTAGGAGAGAGGGTGTAGCGCCTATCTGAGGAAGTGCACCAAAGCCAGGGTGGCCTGGAAGGGAATACTGACTAGGTTGGGAGGTCAGAAACTTAAGCTGGGTGGGTGGGAGGCCCAGATCATGTAGGACCCTTGTTGATCATTTCAAGGCCTTTGTCTTCTATTCTTAGTGAATCAGAAGCATTGCAGAATGTATTCTTGCAGGCAATCATGTTAAGATCTCTGGCCGCTCATGTTGAGAGCAGACTACAGTGAGGGACAGAGAGAGCTACTCTTGAGTTCTGGGCGTGTTCACGTGAGAGATAATGATGGGTTGTTCCCAGACAGTGGGAGAGGAGAGAAATGATCCTAGATACATTTGGAAAGCAGAGCCAACAGGCTTTCCAGGATGAGATATGAGAAGAGAGGAGGAGTTAAGGGTGGTGCCAGGGCTTTTGACCTGAGCACTTAAGGGGATGGAGGTGCCGTCATCTGAGATGGAGAGAGCTAGAGCGGAGGGTGGCGGAGGGGGGAGGGGCAAAGGTAGGAGCAATCAGCTCACTTTTGGATGAGTTCAGATGTGTTTTTTTTTTTTTTTAAGTTTTTATTTAAATTCCGGTTAGGGAAATACCAGTTTCAGGTGTACAAAGCAGTGATTCACCCTGTGCTCATCGTGACAGTTGCCAAGTTCTGATGGCTTTTAGAATACAGTTTCTAGCCTTCAGTAATGGATCTAGCCCTTCCACATTTCTGAGTAAGAAGAGCTGGTTTTATGGCACCTGGGAGGTGTAGGCATTTGGCAGTGAGAGTCTGAAGTAGGACTGCATTGCTGGAAAAGTCATGTCCTGGCAAATACTACCAGTATCAAAGAGGAGCACCCCATGATTTGAGTCTGGATGGTGGAAAAATTAGGAAAGCCAGGAGGAGGAACAGAATCAGGGGAAAAGATAGTAGGTGCTAGGTGTCATACCAGTAATTCAGCCAGGTAGATCGACCCACTGTATAGTTAATCATGGGTATCACGAAATACAGATCCAAGATGGAAAGAAGTGTGGAGTTTTAGATCGGTAAACCAAGAGATGATGGCTGAAACTGTGAAATCTTATTAGACACGAGAAGAAAACTAAGTGGAGACCCTTCGGTGAATGATCTTTTTAGGTCAAAGAGTCAACAAGGAACTGGTCCAATGTGCTCAATGACTTGAGTCCTATAAAGACAGAGACGGAGGTCGATAGTTGCTAGTGATGGAGGGACCGCAGAACAGATAAACACTGAGAAAACACAGTTGACTTTGTCAGCTGCAGGGAAATTGTTTCTTTCAAAAGACCAGTGTCAGTAAAACAACCCTCCCCTACTCTGTCTTGTTGGCCACTACCGTGTATCCTTAAAGTCCTGCTCAGTATATACACCTGATAATGATAACTGGCATGTATTGACAACTTATTATGTGTTACATGCTAGTCTCAGCATCCTACTGATTTATTATTAATCTTCACACCAGTTTTATGATGTAGTTACTTGTTTCCCCTTTGATACTTGCAGACCAGAAAGGTTAATTAACTTGTCCCAGGTTACATAGTTAATGGTAGGAAAAGAAATTGAATCCAAGAATACTGGTGTTAGAATCCACACTTTCAGCCACTACAAAATGCTCCTCCTCTTCTTTGAAATCTTCTGAGATATTGCCTGACTTAATTTATCACTTTTGATGAACTGGCTCTGTGGGCTGTGCTTACTAAGATTTTTAAGTGGTGTATACTGTAGAAAAGCTTATAATCTCGGGGGATAAGGATACCTTTTTAAATGATAAATAATAATACAAGATAGTCTATACTGAGTGAAAAATGAGGGATATGATAATAAGTAATGAGAATATGGAGAGGTGAATGTTTGGTTTAGGACCAGGTTGATATAAAAGGCTTCCTACAAAGAGTGGGATTGGATCTGGACCTTTCAACTGTAAGTGATTGCAATATGGGGAGGGGTGAAATCAGTGACCAGCGCCCCAGATAATAAGAACTGCTGGAACAAAAGGTACAGACACAGGACAGAGCAAGATGTGTTTGGGGAAAGTAAGTAGTCCAGTTTGGCTGGTTAATAGAGCATGTGGCCAGAATGGATGATGGAATGGAAATACTGAGGTCAGATTGTGAACAACCCTGAATGGAGGGCCCTGGAAAGCTGAGAGGTTGCATAGAGTAGAACTCTGTAGTTCTCAAATCTTTACTTCCTGGTTTAAATGTAAGTATATTCAAAGAGACATTTTATGTCATTTCTAGAATGCCAGTTAATGAAAACAGAACGACCAAAGCCAAACACATTTATTATCAGATGTCTCCAGTGGACCACTGTTATAGAGAGAACATTTCATGTAGATACTCCAGAGGAAAGGTAAGAAATGTTTTTCCTATTTTGTGAAAAAGCAACAATTGGTAAAAAGATATATGTGTATCTGACTTCACCATTTGTAAATATATGTGAACATATTTGTAAAATCCAATAGTCCCTTAATAATTCTGTTTCTGGTATAAATAATGAATAACAGAGGCTTGCAACACCCTAAATCAAAGCCTCTAGAACTGCTGTGAGATACGCTTCTTAGCAAAGCACAGGACATTCACCAATTAAAATATAAATTAAGACATTTTTATAACTAAACTACCCTTAAATAATGGTAGAATTGTGTTCATATTTGGAATTCTGAGGCTAGTAACAGCAAAAGGTTTCAAGCAGCGTGACGTTTTGCTGGTGGCGGCCTGGAGTATGACATTGAGAAGGATTATGAGATTGGGGCTAAGCTCCACGAGAAAAAGCTACCAGGATAGATTGGCATGGACCGTCCTCATGCTAAAGAGGAGAGTGACGACTTCATCAGGGCCATATTTTCATCCTCCTGATCTACGCATTTCTACAACCACTGCACCCCCACCCCCGCCCCCAAATCTGTCTTCATAAGCTCTTATCTTGTGCTCTGGTTCTGACTTAGGTCCAACAACCACAACCACAGAATCATTTCCCTGCACGGATATTATCATAGTTGATCCAAATCAGCAACTTTGTGAAGTTAAATGTTGTTAGCCCTATTTTCCAAATGAGTAAATTAGGTCTTAAGAGACTTGTCTAAGATTTAAAACAAAAACCAAAAACAACCTCCCCCAAGACCTAGTAAACAGTAAAGTATTATTTTAATAATACCCTTTTGATCAATGAACAGTGAATGATAATATGTGATTACTTTAGAAAAGAAAGAAAAATGAAAACAGACTAGAAATCACTTGTAATTTTATGATCCCAGTTAAGGATAGATAATTCTTTCCTACACTTCCAGTCTTACTCTGTGCAGATGTATTTAGGTCTTGAGTATACATACAATTTGGGATGTCTTTTTTCCCCTGTCTACCCTGTCTTCCTTGGGCATTTCTAGATGCTAAGTCCTCAGTTTGCTTATGCTTCCGCTCATAACCATGGCTGGGCTAATACCTATTTATCTGCCAGATCTGAGCTTAAAATAATCACATTTTCTCCAAAACCTCTGAGTCTTGTAGATGAGCCAGGCCCCCCTTCTATATACTATGTATCTCCCTACAGCTTTTATGTCTGGTGTATCACCACTGTAATCTCTGTTTGCTTTTCTCACTGGACTATGAGATTCTTGACTAGCAAGGATTGTATCTTCCTTGCTTAATATTCTATCTTTATAACACAGTCCAGGATCCGACGTAGTATTTGTTGACTGGCTGAATGAATGGAACTTTTCCCATGTCACTGTACATTCTTTGAAAATATGATTCTTAGTGGATTTATAACATCCCATTGAAGCATGATTAATTTTGCCATTTATGTTTTTGCAAAGCTGGATTTATGCCATATCTTAAGACTTCAAAATAGTTCCTGCAATTATATCACACTACTTTTCTGAACAATCAGTTTTTATTTGCATTTATGACTAGAAGGCAGTTTTAGTAAAAATGAAAAACAGCATATTTAGATTTACCATTGGAGTGTGTTTTTCTATATTCATCTAGAATCTGGTGTCTGGAGATTTTATACGACTTTAATGTTAATGAAGACTTAGATGTAGTGAGAACTAGGAAAGCTATATATTTTCTGTGTTCTGTCTGCCAGTCTAAAATCCATCCTCGCTGTAAATGAAATATGTATCTCTAATCTATGTAAAAAAAAAAAAGTCTATTTGTTTTATTGAATGATGGAAGTTTGGAGTCTATTTTTTTTCCAAAGGATGAGACCACTGTCTCAGCTCTGTTCTTTTGTCCATTTCTTTTCATTGAATAATCCATTCTGTCCTCACTCATTATGGATGGCACATGTACATAAATATTTGTATATTTAGGTTTTTTTCTCTCCCCCCCCCCCCGGCCTTTGATTTCTGTCATTCCAGCACTAAGACCACATGGTTTTAATTAGAGAAGCCCTATAAAATTTTTAACTTCTTTTTTTTTTTTTTTTTTTTTTTATTTTTTTTTCAACGTTTATTTATTTTTGGGACAGAGAGAGACAGAGCATGAACGGGGGAGGGGCAGAGAGATCGGGAGACACAGAATGGGAAACAGGCTCCAGGCTCCGAGCCATCAGCCCAGAGCCTGACGCGGGGCTCGGACTCACGGACCGCGAGATCGTGACCTGGCTGAAGTCGGACGCTTAACCGACTGCGCCACCCAGGCGCCCCTAAAATTTTTAACTTCTAATGGAAAGAAAAGGCCATAAGTAGAAGTAAGAAAATTAAGAAAAACAATTTCATGGAAAAGGAAACATATAGTAAAGCAAGACTTCCATTATTATTCCATTATTTTTTTTTTCCCAAAATGTTCTTAGTTTTTGTAAGCATAGCATCTGCAGATAAATAGTAATTTTGTCTCTTCCTTTCTGATAGGACAATTATTTTTTTGTTTTTATTCTATTTATTTTATTAAAAATTTTTTTTAATGTTTATTCATTTCTGAGAGACCGAAAGAGACTGAGCATGAGTGGGGGAGGGGTAGAGAGAGAGGGAGACACAGAATTTGAAGCAGGCTCCAGGCTCCGAGCTGTCAGCACAGAGCCTGACGCGAGGCTTGAACTCATGAACCGTGAGGTCATGACCTGAGCCGAAGTCGGACACTTAACTAACTGAGCCACCCAGGTGCCCCTGTTATTTTGTTTTTCAACAGTATTTAATAGTCTTCATGATAGCAGATACATTTATTTTTTTTCTCTGGTTTTAATGAATGCATTTCAAATTACTTACTGTTAAATATGATTTTTCGTATATAGTTTATTTTGTCATACTGGAACATCCACTTTACAGACCCAGGCTATTTTCCTTTCTTAGAGCTAATCACTTTCTTTATCACCATGATGGCCCTATTGCACTCATGCCCACATGTTTATGTGCGCATGTGTTTCAGCTGTGGTGAGCTATACTTATAGTTTCCCAACTACTGATTCCATAGTGGACTCTCACATTGCCTATGGCTCTTCCTCGCTCTTTTGCCCCTGTGTCAGAAATACCTTCCCTTGCTTGTTTCTTTCTGTACCAGCTCATCTTGTACATCTCTGCTTACAAATCACTCCTCTCCTCTGTCCCCACTCAAAACTTAACATTGTTTGCCTTAGAACACCACTGTTCTTAGTGCATACTTGTTATCATTTTACCTATAATGCTTTGTTATACTTCTTCACAATGCCAAGGTTTCCCCATGACCCTAAGTTCATATTACACCATGGCTTTAGTCACATACATGTATTAGATGTTTTAATTAAATGTTTATTTTTAAGTAAATAATCAGCTTGTGAAAATTAGTTTTCATATAAGTAGTATATTCTTTTAAATTAAATTAAAAAGATAAGTGTACTTGCTTCATTGGGGTCTGCATTCTGTTTCCCAAATTAAGTACGTTTCCTGGCATTACTTAGTAATAAGAAGATTGCGTGCTTTCTTTCATTAGTGTGATATTTGGACCCAATACTGATTTGCAGAGCATACATATATATTTTAGTTATGGTGAATAAGGTAATTTAGGTCAGTAGTCCACCTAAGAACTCCTAGAAAAGGTGGACAAAATGGTTTAAAACAAAAAAAGGCATACAAGAGCCAATTTGGCTGTGAAGAATTATGGGATCAAAACTTTATGGAAGAGTGAAACCTAGAGAGATGAGCCCACTGTTTTACTAGGGGTCCCTGCCAATTCTAGAACTGTCTGATTTGTTAACATGTGGAGTAGCTGTCAGATCTAGGAGTCACATTCTGGAATCCAGGGCCTACAAAAGAGGGGTCATGGTACATCAATACCTTTTAGGTTGGCACTAAGAAGAAAGGATAAACTGGATTTAAACTTATCTTTTAAAGACTGAAATCTAGATTTAAATTATTTCAGGTCTTAAATTTGGTTAACATGATGCACTTTTGCTAGTCTCCTAGGAGCCTGTTAAAAGCAAATATAACTAATCTTAAACTATTTACAATTTTAATGTACGTTGTTTGATATGCATTAAAAAAATAAACAAGGATTCAAAGATTCACAAACCACAGAGACAAAACAGACAACTGAATCAGATTCATAAGCACTCTAGATAATGGAGCTATCAGACAGAAATTAAAAGAACTCTGTATTAGTATTTTCAAGGAAATAAAAGTTAAGGCTGGGAAATTCAGAGAGCTAGAAGTTATAAAAAAGAATAAAATGGGAATTCTAAAATTGAAAAATAAGATATTTAAAATTCTTTGTGCTGGTAGATGGTTTCAGCAGTGGATTAGGCCTAACATTAGGGAAAATTAGGAACTCATACCTAGGTTATAACAGAATATCCAGAATGAAACATGAAGTGATAAGGATAGAGAATAAAAATAAGTCAGAGTGGAATGTAAGGCGAAAGGAATGCAGTGAGAAGGTATTAATGTTTACGTAATTAGAGTCTCGAAAAAGAGTAAGAATGGGGCACAAAGTATTTGAAGAAATAGTTGCTGAAAAATTTCTAAAATGGCTAAAGATACCAAACCACATATTGAAGAAGTTCTATAAAGCCCATGCAGGAACAAATACAGAGAAAACCCACTTAGTCCCATTAGACTTTTAAAAACAAAGACAATGAGAAAATCCTCAAAGCAGATAGAGAAAAAAGATAATTTGCCTTCAAAGGAGCATCAGTTAGACTAAAAGGTGATAGAAGTAGAAATACTTGACCTGGAATATATGGGATAGAATGATAATTGGAGATAATGGAATGATATTCTCAAAGTGCTAAATGAAAATAAGTGGTAATGAGCAAAAATATGTTCCAAGAATGAAAGTAAGATGGAAATGTTTCAATTAAATATTTTAGTAAGTTCAGTCAAGAATTGATAGAATTTCTCACCAGCAGACTTGCAGAAAAGGAAATACTAATAGGGTATTCTTCACACACAATAAAAATAATCCTGGATGGGAGAAGAGATACAGAAAGGAATGAAAAACAAAATGGTAACTAAATTGATAAAACCAAATGAATATTGATCTTATGAATAATAATATTTTGTGGTTTAATTGTATAAAGAATAAAAAATCTGAAGTAAAAACATACAAATTGAGGTTGAGGGGAAAATGGGGTTAATGTCTTATGATGTCACTGTATTTTCTAAGAAGACTTAGTAGTGTGGACATGTTATATTAGATTTTGCTAAGTTGAGGGTGAATGTTATAATTTCAAGAATACTTGCCAAAAGGAAAACAAGCATCTGATGACTACAATGCTAATATGAGGAGAAATAGCATCATAAAAAATTAATCCAGAGTATGTTATGTAGGTTGACCGTGTGAAGTTAATGCTATATATAAAAATAATATTTAAAAAATGGCTGAAAAGCCAACGGGAAAATTGAAATAGAATTGTGAAAAAATTTAATGAAACAAAAACAGACAGGGGAAAAAGAAAGGAGAAGTGTAAAAAAAAGTAAAATGGTAGACTGCGTGTAATCATATAAATAATTGCATTAAATATCAATGGGTTAAACACAGTAAAGGCAGAGAGTTTCAGAATTAAAAATATGAGGACCACTTATGTACTATCTATAAGAAATAAACTTTAAGTATAAAGAAGAGCTACGTTGAAAATAAGGGCACCTGGGTGATTCAGTCGGTTGAGTATCTGATTCTTGATTTCAGCTCTGGTCATGATCTCACAGTTCATAGGTTCAAGCCCCATGTCAGACTTTGCACTAACGGTGTGGAGCCTGCTTGGGATTCTCTCTCTTTTCCTCTCTCTCTACCAATGCATGTGTGCTCTCCCTCTCTCTCAAAATAAATAAACATTTAAAAAAAATCTTTTAAGTTTATTTATTTTGAGAGAGACAGAGCCAGAATGCAAGTGGCTTAGGGGCAGAGTGAGAGGGAGACACAGAATCCAAAGCAGGCTCCAGGCTCCGAGCTGTCAGCGCAGAGCCCGACATGGGGCTCGAACTCACGAGCTGTGAGATCATGACCTGAGCCTAAGTCAGACACCCAACTGACTGAGCCACCCAGGTGCCCCGTCAAAATAAATAAACTTTAAAAAAAAGATGTAGCTAAGTTGAAAATGGATTATACCTCTTAAAAATCATTGGGTCAAAAACAAAATTCATAGGAGCCATTAGAAACTTGTGGGGGTTTTTTGTTTTGTTTTATTTTTTATTTTTTATGTTTGTTTATTTTTGAGAGAGAGAGAGAGAGAAAGAGAGAGTGCAAGCAGGGGAGGAGCCAAGACAAAGGGAGACACAGAATCTGAGGCAGGCTCCAGGCTCTGAGCTGTCACACAGAACCTGATGCGGGGCTTGAATTCATGAATGGTGAGATCAAGACCTGAGCCAAAGTCAGGCACTAAACCGATTGAGCCACCCAGGAGCCCCAGAAAATTGTTTTTAGATGAATAACTGTGAAAGCAAAGCATATACAAATTTGTGGGATGTACTAAGTGAGTGCTTAGGGGGAAATTTATAACCATTAAATGCCTATATTTGGAAAGAACAAAGTTAAGCCAATAACCTAAGCTTCCTTTCTAGGAAACTAGAAAAATAAACCCAAAATAAACATCAAGGAGGAAACAGTAGAGGTCAGAAATCAATGAAATAGAAAACAAAAATAAAAATCAATAAACCAAAGAATTAGAAACATCTTGGAAAATTGCTTAAAAAAAAAAAAAGAGAGAGAAGGAAGACACAAATTACCAATATCAATCCAAGAAAACATTAGAAAACCTGAATAGCCAATATCCATGAACAGCATTGAGGTAATAACTTAAAATCCTCACCTCAAAGAAAACTCCCAAGTCCAGATGGTCCCCTGGTGAGTTCTATCAAACATTTAAAGAAATATTTATTACCAGTCCTACACAATCTATTTCAGAAAATAGTGGAGAAGGGAATGTTTTCCAACTTATTTTGTAAGGTCACCCTCATTTCAAAAACCAGGCAAAGGCATCATAAGAAGGGAGAACTATAGTCTAATATACCTGTGAACATCAACACAAAATTTCTTAACAAATTTTTGATAAGTCAAATTCAAAAAATATAGAAAAAGAATAATACATCGTGGCCAAATAGAGTTTATCCAAGAGCTCAGTTGCATTTTCTGAAGGCATTCAACTAAATTCACTATATTAGTAGGATAAAGTAGAAAAACTGCATGGTCATTGAACAGATATAGACAAAGTATTTGCCAAAATTCAATATCCTTTTATAACCAAAACACTCAGCTGACAAGGAATAGAAGGGAACTTACTCAACCTCATTAAGGCTATCTATCAAAACCTTATCTATCTATCAAAAGCTTATATAATACTCAAAGGTAAAAGCTTCATTGCTTTCTCTCTAAGATCAGGCACACATTAAGAATGTCTTCTCTTGGGGCACCTGGGTGGCTCGGTCGGTTGAACATTGGACTTGAGCTCGGGTCCTGCCTTGTGGTCAGTGAGTTTGAGCCCCACATCAGGCTCTGTGCTGACAGCTCAGAGCCTGGAGCCTGCTTCAGATTCTGTGTCTCCCATTCTCTCTGTTCCTCCTCCGCTCATGCTCTGTCTCTGTCTCTCAAAAATGAATGAACATTAAAAAAAAAAAAGAATGTCTTCTCTCACCACTTTTATTTAACATTGTAATGATGGTCTGATACAGAGTATTATAAGGCAAGAAGAATAAGTAAAAGGCAAATAGATTGGAAAGGAAGAAGTAAAACTGTCCTTATTTGTAGACATGTTCACATGTATAAAAAATCCAGAAAAATAAAAGATATTAGAACTGATACATCAACTTAGTAAGGTTTCAGGGTACAAGGTCAACATACAAAAACCAACTTTATTTGTAAGTGCTACCAAGAAAAATTAGAAAATTAAACTTTAAAAAAAAACCCTCCACAATAGCATGAAGAGTAGGTAACTCACAAGAGGTCTGAAGAAAGTGAAGAATGTTGCCAAAGAGAGAAACATCCTAAGAAAACAATTCAACCGATTTCATTTAAGGAAGATGGCAGAGTAGGGATATCCTGAGAACACCTCTTCTCACGGACACACCAGTGTTGCAGTTACGTGTAGTACAACTCACTTTGAGAAAAACCTGAAGACTAGCAGGGCAGCTCTTCACGGCTAGAGGTATGTTTTAAAAACCACCTAGAGGGGCGCCTGGGTGGCGCAGTCGGTTAAGCGTCCGACTTCAGCCAGGTCACGATCTCGCGGTCCGTGAGTTCGAGCCCCGCGTCGGGCTCTGGGCTGATGGCTCAGAGCCTGGAGCCTGTTTCCGATTCTGTGTCTCCCTCTCTCTCTGCCCCTCCCCTGTTCATGCTCTGTCTCTCTCTGTCCCAAAAATAAATAAACGTTGGAAAAAAAAATTAAAAAAAAAAAAAAAACCACCTAGAAAAGAGTAGGAGTTATGGAGACAAAGTTGGGAACCAAACCCCAGACACACTGACCCACAAGCAGGAGGGCTATCAAGGTGCTGAGGCCCTCTGGGAGGACATAGATTGGACACCCCATGCCCTGAGGATTTGCACTGGGAAGGCAAGCATCCATAGCCTCTGGCGTTGAAAATCAGTGGGGCTTAACTCAAGAGCTTTGAAAATTAATGGGTCTTAACTCCAGGAAAGTTGGAGGACTATAGATAAACAGACACTGTCCTTAAAGGGTGCACAGTATCACTTGCTCTGAGACCCAGTTCAGAGGCAGTAGTTTGAAAGCTTCTGGGCTATACATGAAGGAGATTTATTGACCAATTGTAGCGCTTTGCTGGAGGCTGAGGGATCTGTAGGAATATTCTCTGGGAATGGAAGAACTGGTAGGTGCCATTTTTCTGACCTCTTTCAGTGTAGTTGGTCTATGCTGGCAGGCACCAGTTCTGATCCTCTCCTCCTACCTCGCTAGCACTGTAGCACCTGCCCTGTGGACCTGCTCTGTCAGGTACCCCTCCAAAGCCACTCCTGCCCCTCCACACCCAGCAGGAATCCCTCAGAGGGAATCAGCAGCAGTCTGATTTCAGTCTACTCTGAAAGACAGCATTGTGGAAGACACCCAAGCTGGACAGCAAAAAGTAAAAAGAATCTAAAAACATGAACGTAGGGGGGCGCTTGGGGGCTCAGTTGGTTAAGCGTCCGACTTCGGCTCAGGTCATGATCTCATGGTTCATGAGTTCGAGCCCTGCATCGGGCTCTGTGCTGACAGCTTGGACACTGGAACCTGTTTCATATTCTGTGTCTCCCTCTCTCTACCCCTCCCCCCACTTGCGCACACACACATTCTCTCTCTCTCAAAAAGAAACATAAAATTTTTTTTTTAAATATGAACATAGGTTAGGAACCTCTGGGGCAACATCAAACTTAGTAACATTTGCATTTTAGGCTTCTCAAAAAAGAAAAAAGAGAAAAGGGGAGGGGGGAACTACTTTGAAGAAGTCATAGTTGAAAACTTCCCTAACCTAGAGAAGGAAACAGACTGCCAAGTCCAGGAAGCTCAGAGGGTCCTGAACAAGATAAACCCAAAGAGATCCACACCAAGACACATAGCAATTAAAATGTCAAAAGTGAGATATAAAAAAATAAACCTTAAAAAGCAGCAAAGAGAAAAGCAACAAGCTATATAAAAAGGAAATGCCGTAAGGCTGTCAGCTGATTTTTCAGCAGAAACTTTGCAGGCCAGAAGGGAGTGGCATGATAACAATCTAAGTGATGAAAGAAAGAAACCTACAACCAAGAATACCCAGCAAGGTTATCATTCACAGTGGAAGGAAAGATAAAGAGTTTCCCAGGCAAATGAAAGTAGAGTTCATCACAACTGAACTGGCCCTATAAGAAATGTTAAAGGGACTTTTTCAGAAGAAAAGAAAGATGATAATGAGAACTAAGAAAATGATTAAAGAAAAATTTTACTGGTGAAAGCAAACATGGTAAAGGTAGTAGATCAATCACATATAAAGTTAGTATTGGGGCACCTGGGTGGCTCAGTCGGTAAAGCGTCCGACTTCAGCTCAGGTCATGATCTCACAGTCCGTGAGTTCCAGCCCCACGTCGGGCTCTGTGCGGACAGCTCAGAGCCTGGAGTCTGCTTCAGATTCTGTGTCTCCCTCACTCTCTGCCCCTCCCCCACTTGCCCTCTGTCTCTGTCTCTCAAAAATGAATAAACGTAAAAAATTAAAAAAAAAAAGTTAGTATGAAGATTAAGAGATGAAAGTAGTAAAACCAGTTACATCTACAATAATTAATGGATACACAAAATAAAAGATGTAAGATACGAAGTCAAATACATAAAATGTGGAGAGTTGTAGTAAACCTGTGGTGCTTTTAGAATGTGTTAAAGTTAATCGAACATCAGCTTAAAGGAGACTGCAAAGTATTATATTATCAACCTCATATGAACCACAAATCAAAAACCTATAATAGATACACAAAACCTAAAGAGAAAGGAATGCAAGTGTAGCACTAAAGGAAGTCCATAAAATCATAAGGGAAGAGAGCAAAAGAAGAAGAAAGGAGCCAAGAAAAACTTCAAAACAACCAGAAAACGGTTATATATGCTAGTTGTTATATGCCAACAGATGACAATAAGTACATACCTATCAATAATTATTTTTCACGTAAGCGGACTCAATGTTCCAGTCAAAAGCTAAAGGGTGACTGAATGGGGAAGAAACAAAATAAGACCCATCCAAATGTTGTCTACAGAAGACTCACTTCAGACCTTAAGACATTTACAGACTGAAAGTGAAGGGCTGGAAAAATGTATGCTTTGCAAATGGAAGTGGGAAAAAAAAAAAAAAAAGCTGGGGTAGGTAACAATACTCCTATCAGACAAAGTAGGCTAAAACAAAGACTTTAACAAGAGGCATAGATGGGCATTACATAATGATAAAGGGATCAATCCAACAAGAGGATCTAATAGTTGTAAATTTCTATGCACCCAACATAGAAGCATCTGAATATATTAAGCAAATTAACAGACATAAATGGAGAAATTGACAGTAATATAATAATAGGAGGTTATTTTGACACCCAACTTGCATCAGTGGATAAATTACCCAGAAAAAAAAAAAATCAATAAGGAAGGAAACAGTGGCTTGAATGGCACATTAGACCAGATGGACCTAACATATATACAGAACATTTCATCCAAAAACAACAGAAGACACATCCTTTTCAAGTGCACATGGAACATTCTCCAGGACAGATCACATATTAAGCCACAAAACAAGTTTTAATACATTTAAGATTGAAATCATATTAAACATCTTTCCCAACCATAACAATATGAAGCTAGAAATCAATTATAAGAAAAAAGCTGGAAAAAAACCAGAAACATGTGGAGTCTAAACAACATGCTACTAAACAACCAATGGGTCTTTGAAGAAATCACAGAGGAAATAAAAAAAGTAGATGAAAATGAAACACAACAATTCAAAAGTTTTGCTGTCCAGCAAAGGCAGTTATAAGAGGCAAGTTTACGATGATACAGGTCTCCCTAAAAACAACAACCAGAAATAAGAAAAATCTCAAATAAGCCATCTAACCTTACTCCTAAAGGAACTAGAAAAAGAAGAACCAACAAAGCCCAATGTTTTTTTTGTTTTTTTTTTTCGTTTTTTATTTATTTATTTATTTTTTTTATTTTCGGGACAGAGAGAGACAGAGCATGAACGGGGGAGGGGCAGAGAGAGAGGGAGACACAGAATCGGAAACAGGCTCCAGGCTCCGAGCCATCAGCCCAGAGCCCGACGTGGGGCTCGAACTCACGGACCGAGAGATCGTGACCTGGCTGAAGTCGGACGCTTAACCGACTGCGCCACCCAGGCGCCCCCAAAGCCCAATGTTAATAGAGGGAAGGAAATAATAAATACCAGGGTGGGAATAAATAAAATAGGGACTTAAAAAACAATAGAAAAGATTCAGTGAAACTAAGAGCTGGTTTGTTGAAAAGCAAAGCAAAATTGATAAACCTTTAGTCAGACTTTAAAAAGGAAAAAAAAAAAAAAAGAAAGACCGGACTCAAATAAAATCAGAAATGAAACAGAAGTCACAGCCAGCAGCACAGAAATAGAATTAAAAGCAACTACTATGAAAAATTATGTGCCAACAAATTGGGCAGCCTAGAAGAAATGGATAAATTCCTAGAAACAGAGACTCTTCCAAGACTGACACAGGAAGAGTAGAAAATCTTAACAGACTAATTAGTAGTAATAGAATTGAATCAGTAATCAAGAAACTCCCCAACAAGCAGAAGTCCAGGACCAGATGGCTTCACAGGTAAATTCTATCAAACATTTAAAGAAGAGTTAATACCTGTTCTTTTCAAACTATTCCAAACAAATGAAGAGTAAGATTGCTTACAAATTCATTCTATGAGGCCACAATACTGTGATTCCAAAACCAGACAAATACACGACAAAAAGAAAATTATAGGCCAATATCTCTGATGAACATAAACACAAAATTGTCACAAAGTTTTAGCACGCCACATTCAAAATACATTAAAAGGATCATTCCCTGTGGTCAAGTAGGATTTATTCCAGGGGTTCAAGGATGATTTTGTATCCACAGATCAGTCAGTGTGATACAGCACCTTAACAAAATGCAGGATAAAAATCTTCTGATCATCTCCATAGATGCAGAAAAAGCATTTGATAAAATACAACTCCATTCACACTCAACAAAGTGGGCATAGAGGGATTGTACCTCAACATATTAAAGTCTGTATATGACAAACCCACAGCTAACATCATACTTGATGGTGAAAATTTGAAAGCGTTTACTTTAACATCAGGGGCAAGACCAGGATGACCGGTCTCACAACTTTTAATCAACATTATGCTGGAAGTGTTAGCTCCAGTAGTCAGACAAGGGGGAAAAAAAAAGGCATCTAAATTGGCAAGGAAGAAGTAAAACTCATTGTTTGTAGGTGAATGATATTATAGATATAGAAAACCCTAAAACTCTACCAAGAAAACTATAAGAACTAATAAATGAATTCAGTAAAGTTGCAGGATACAAAATTAATATACAGAAATCTCTTGCATTTTTATGCACTTATAAGAAACTATCAAAAAGAGAAAGTAATCCCATTTGAGGTGCCTGGGTGGCTCAGTCAGTTAAGTGTCCGACTTTGGCTCAGGTCATGATCTCATGGTTCATGAGTTCAAGCCCTACATCGGGCTCTGTGCTGACAGCTCAGAGCCTGGAGCCTGCTTTGGATTCTGTGTCTCCCTCTCACTCTTTCCCCCTCCCCCGCTCATACTCTGTCTCTGTCGCTCAAAAATCAATACATGTTAAAAGAAAAGAATCCCATTTACAATTAATTCAAAAAGAATAACTTTAACCTAGGAGGTGAAAACCTGCCCTCTGAAAACTGTAAGATACTGGTGAAAGAAGTTGAAGGTGACACGAATAATTAGAAAGATATGCCATGTTCATGGATTGGAAAAATTAATATTATTAAAATGTTTATACTACCCAAAGCAATCTACAGATAATCTTTTCACAGAACTGAAACAATAATGCTGAAATTTGTATGGCAATACAAAAGACCCTGAATAGCCAAAGCGTTCTTGAGAAAGAAGGACAAAGCTAGAGGTATCACAAAATTGTATTTCAAGTTATGCTAGAAAGCTATGATAAGGAAAACAGTTTGGGAGTGGCAACAAAATAGACCCATTGATCAATGAAATAGAACAGATGGCCCAGAAATAAACCCACACTTAGTCTGTCATTTTATCTATGACAAAATATGCTAGAGTATACAGTGGGGAAAGACAGTTTCTTCGGTAAATGGTGCTGGGAAAACTGGAAAGCTACATGCAAAAGAATGAAACTGGACCACTTTTTTTTTTTACATCATACGCAAAAATAAACTGGAATAAATATCTAAATATAAGACCTGAAATTATAAAGCCCTTAAAAGAAAACATAAGTAGTAAACGTTTGGATAGTGGTTCTAGCAGTATTTTTTTTAATCTGTTTTCTAAGGCAAGGGCAACAAAATAAAAAATAAACAATTATGACTGCATCAAACTAACATGCTTTTGTAAAGGAAATGATGAAAAGGCAACCTACTGGATCAGAGAGGATATTTACAAATGAGATATCTGATAAAGGGTTAATATCCAAGATATATAAAGAACGCACACATCTCAAAGCCAAAAAAAAAAAAAAAAACGAATAATTTGGGGCAAAAAAAAAAATGGGCAAAGGGCTTAAATAGACATTTTTCCAAAGAAGACATACAAATGGCCAACAGACACATGAAATGATGCTAAATATCACTCATAATCAGGGAAATGCAAATTAAAACCACAATGAGATACCACCTCAATGAGATATAACCTGTCAGATGGTTAGTATCAGAAGAAATATCAGGTGTTGGTGAAGATGTGGAGAAAAGGGAACACTCATGCACTGTTGGTGGGAATGTAATGTGGTGCAGTCACTATGGAAAATAGTATGAAGGTTCCTATAAAAATTAAAAATAGAAATACCATATGATGCAGTAATTCTTCTGGGTATTTGCCCAAAGAAAATGAAAACACTAATTCAATAAGATTGAATATATCTCCCAGTGTTTATGCAGCATTTACAATAACCAAGGTATGGAAGCAATCTAAGTGTCCGTCCATAGATGAATGGATAAAGAAGATGTGATATATTTCTCTTCATCCATAAAAATGAATGAAATCTTGCCATTTGTGACATGAATGAACATAGAGGGTATTATGCTAAGTGAAATAAGTGAGAGAAAGACAAGTACCATGTACTTTCACTTATATGTGGATTCTAAAAACCAAAACAAATGAACTTATAAAACCACAAACAGACTCATAAATACAGAAAACAAACTGGTGGTTGCCAGAAGGGAAAGGTATGGGATAATGGGCAAAATAGGTGAAGGGGTTTAAGAAATGCAAACTTCCAGTTATAAAATAAGTCACGGGGGTGTAAAATAAGGCATAGCAGATATAACCAGTAGTACTGTAATAACTTTGTGTGGTGACAGATGGTAATTACACTTACGTGGTGAGCATTTCATATTGCATGTAAGTGTTGAATGGCTATGTTGTACACCTAAAACTAATATAATACCGTATGTCAAATATATTTCAATGAAAACTAATATATTGTTAAAAATAGAGTACTTCGGAAGGAATTCAATTTAAAATATGCAAGACCTTTTCACACAAAGTCACAGATTGCATTGGGAAATTAAAGAGCTAAATAAACGTAGAAATACACCATGCTTATGGATTGGAAAATTTAATTTTTTGAGATAGTAGTTTCCCCGGAATTGGTCCATAGATTTAAGACAGTTTGACTCAAAATTCTCATAGACTTTGTTTTAAGAAACTGACACACTGCTTTAAAAACTTATATGGAAAGACATGATTCTTGATCTGATAACACAGCTGTCAATTAGAGCTCCTGAGACTTACTGTCTTACCTATGAACTATGGCTATTTTTAAAAAAAAAAAAAACTTCTCTGTGATTTGGGAACAGTTGAAGGCTTTGGCTTTGAAAACCTTTTCTTAGAACTTATATTGGACGACGGTAAAGATTTTGACTATTTCAATGATGAACTAAACAATAGCTAGACAAAAAAGTTTTTCAAGGTACAGCAAGCTTTTGGGGGTCAATTTACCTTATGGAAAGATGTTTATAGGCAATAAAATTTAATTGTACTTTTAAAGAATTTTAACTGAATTTTCTTATAGTTCTTTCCTTTTTTTGAAAATATACATTTAAATAAATGCTCCTACAACCAACCCTAAGGTCTATAATGTTACATGCTTTGGGGATTAATTTCACCTTTGAGTAAGGGTGAGAATATATGTTTATGTGTATGTGGAGGTATTATCCTGGAGTAGACTTTATTTGTGTTAATGTCATATTTTACAAAAGGGACATATTTGATTCATTTACCCTTCTTTATTAATGGGAAATTGTACTTGTTTTTATAGGGAAGAGTGGACAGAAGCTATTCAGGCTGTAGCAGACAGACTTCAGAGACAAGAAGAGGAGAGAATGAATTGTAGTCCAACTTCACAAATTGATAACATAGGGGAGGAAGAGATGGACGCTTCCACAACCCATCATAAAAGAAAGGTAGAAAATAGTATCTTATCCCCTACTCAGGCACGGCACTTACGCGTGTGGAAGGAACACACTAAAAATTGCCATTTGTAAAACGTGTTGGCCAGTACAACTATATGGGTGAGGGTGGTGTTTATCCAGGTAAATCTGAAATACCTGTCATTGTTTAAAACCAAGTAATTTAAACGTCATTTTCGTGGTTCAGCACTTCACACTGACTGCTGATAGGGCTTCTCAGGTCGTTGTTGACTGAAGTGCCATCATGCTGGTTTATAATTTGCATTTTCCTCTTATTGTTTTTAATACCATTTTAGAACTTGGAAATAATGTTTTCCCTAATGATTGGGTCCTGTTCCATGTGGTATTTATTTTGTACGCTCTGAGAGCAGAAGCAGAAACGGTTGTAGTGTGCTTCCTACCTGAAGCCCCAGCCTTATGAGTATCAGTGGGAACGCAAATAGTCTTGGAAATAATAGTTTTTATTTTAATGGCTGCTCCTGAGGCAGTGAGGGAAACAGACTTTCCTTCCCTGAGTGCTCCAGATTAATAAATGCCAATTTAGAGATTGATGGAAATTATAAATTGTGTTTTTCATTGCTACAGAAAATTGAAAAGCAACTTCCTTGTGTGAAAATGGTATTTTAGGATTAATCTAAAGGTCTCAGTGTTCAAAGTAAATGAACGTGCCATTTATCGTGTTAGAATATATTTGTTATAATAAGTTGTAAATTTCATCTTGATGTAGGAGAACACTAATTTTTAATGTAATTACCCATGTAATTTGCTATTAGCATAATGGTGAAGAACTCTTTTGGCGTTCGACTGCTTGAGTTCAAATCCTCCTTTTCCCACCTGGTACACGTGTGAACTTGATGAAGTTACACTGTCACAACCTATGGCTCATTAATTATTCTCTCCTTTTCTGAAATTTGTTGTTGTTGTTTTTTTTTTTTAAGTTTATTGTGTTGATTTTGAGAGAGTGCAAGCAGGAGAGGGGCAGAGATAGAGGGAGAGAGAGATTCCCATGCAGGCTCCACGCTGTCAGTGCAGAGCCCAACACAGGACTGTGAGAAGATGACCTGAGCCAAAATCAAGAGTCAGAAACTTAACCCACTGAGGCACCAGGTGCCCCTGAAATTTCTGTTCTAATTACAGTAATATTCTATGCTTGATCTTGGCCAAAAGTGGTGTCTTCATTGAAGACTTATACTCTGTTTGTTAGTTGAAGTGAATCCCTCTTTTCTTTTATCAACTTAACGCCTACCTGGTTCTTCAGTCATTGCAAAAAACAAAAACAAAAAAACCCCACAATGTAGTTTTCCTCACCTACTCAGAGATAAGGAAGCTGCTTCTGCACATCTATGTGCACATGTACGCGATGAATGTAAAATTTGACTGTGCTCATAAATTTAAAATCAGATCCCAGTTAATCTCATCCTTTGAATTATAAACTACCCCAGATGATACTAGCTATACTCTAAGTCTGTAGAATTGCTAAAACTCTGCTTAACAACCCATGTTACTAAAAAGCTGCTGTTGGGGCAGTTCCTGGTTGAAAGTGGGGAGTTTATAACACCCTAACGAGAAATACTGTTACTGATGGATGAGAGAATTTGGAAATGAATATGGAAACTTAACCAGAGAATTTTGAATGAAGAGAGACAAATGTTTTCAAAGATGTAAAAATGGAAAAGTATGGAGATTTTTTTTTTTCTGGTAAGGCTGTTTATAAATCATCATAAAAGCACAATGCAGTTTTCTCATTTTGCCGTTACAAGTGCAGATTATCTTAGAATTCATCACCTTCACTAATTATCACTTGTAAATGTTTATTACAAGTTTATTTTGTGCTATGCTCTCAGAAGTACTTTTATATGTATTATCTCATTTAATCCTCACAAATATCGTATGAGGTAGGTACTATTATTACCCCCATTTTACAGTGATTCATCTGACATTGAGATACATTAAATATCTTTTTCAAGCATGTAAAGACTTTCAATTCTATACTGTATAACTTCAGTGTGCAACTTATTGATTGATATATCTTGAACCTTTATAGTCACTATAATTATTTATACTCATTACATGACCAAATTATATTAGAGAACAAAATTAGATATTCTCCCTTACAATTGTAGTCAGTTTCTCAAAATATTATGTCAAGCTGTTGCACTTACTCAGTGTTTCAGTATTAGTTAATTTCATTTTATACGGCGAACTCTTGGGAAAATCAGTAGAATTTTAAAATTACAAAATAGTGGTAGAAAGTGAGGTTTAAAATTTTTTTTCAATGTGTATTTATTTTTGAGAGAGAGAGAATGCAAACTGGGGAGGGGCAGAGAGAGAGAGAGAGAGAGAGAGGGAGACAGACTCCAAAGCAGGCTTCAGGCTCGGACCTGTCAGCATAGAGCCCATCGTGGGGCTCAAACCCACGAACCGTGACCTGAGCCGAAGTTGGAAGCTTAACCGACTGAGCCACCCAGGTGCCCCGGAAGTAAGGTTTTTAAAGCAGATTCTCTAAGAAAACTCTCACTGAAACTGGGTCTCCAAAATTCAAAATTGATACAGTCTAAAGTATTTTGAAAATGGGGGGATCCATTGACTTATTTGACCTATATCTGATTTCCATTGTTCTTTTTTATTTAATTTCATCTTAAATGAAATAGTATGAAACTGTTTTAAGTAACAAAGAGTGTAAAAAAAGATAGAACCTGTGCACCACTATTCTGTGATGTTTCTAACAATTTGGTTAAAAAGGATTAAATAGTACTGTCACTTCCCTAGTTCCCTAAAACTACATCCTTTACGTGGCTCCGGTATCATAAAAAGAATGGTAGAAGTTCAGATGATTTTTCATTTCAAACTGTAAACACAGATATTCTGAAATAAGAACACCTTTCTCATAGTTTACCGTGTCCGTTTTCTTCGTCGTTCGCTTTTTGAAAAACGAGTGACAGGATGAAGAGACTAGCTACTAATTGTGGTAGCTCTGCTGACAGTTGTTGCGACTATTTTCTCTTGTCTCAAGCAGACAGATGGTCACTTCTCTTAGTGGCAGAGTATTGCCCAAAACCTGCCACCTGAGGTGAAGAGTCCCTTAGGGAAAGATACTGGGTGGTGGGAAAGAAGCAGAGGGCCTCATAATCAGATTTATTGGTGGTTCTGTGTTTAAACGAAAAGATGGTCTTTCAAAAGAATTTGATTGGAGGACTCAGAAGTGCCTACGCTTGGTCTGCCAAGTGGCCATTCCCTAGACCCTGTCAGATATGTGAAGGGGCACAGCATAAAAGGCCAAATGAGAGTCGAAGTTCTGCTCAGTTTTTTTTTTTTTAAGTATATTTATTTAGAGACAGAGCGTGAGTGGGATCAGGGCAGAGAGAGAGGCAAAGAGAGAGAATCCTAAACAGGCTCCATGCTGCCAGCACAGAGCCTGATGTTGGACTCGAACTCACGAAACCACAAGATCATGACCTGAGGTGAAACCAAGAGTCGGACGCTTCACCGACTGAGCCACCCAGGCGCCCCGTGTTCGGCTTCATTTTTCAGTGACCAGTGTAGGCCTCTCCAAGGGTGGCTACTTACCATCTCCTGAGTTGGTAGAAAGTATAAGCAATATGTTCTACCTTCCCATTAAGTTGTGTCACCTAATGCCCGGAGTTGTGTCACCTAACGCCTGGCTACACTAACTCAAAGCAATGGCTGGCATGGGGAGGCAGAGTGAAGAAAAGAAGTTTCCGTGTGACCTGCAGAAATCACGTGATCCCTCACTGCCTATCCAGAGAGGGAGCAGCGGCCTCATCAGTGGTGGAGAGGTTGGCAGGACAAAGAGGTGGATCTTTTGAGAGCACCCCCCCCCCCCTTTTTGCTTAGTGCCCCATGGGGCTTTGTTTGGTTTAGCTCGTAACATTGCAATTGTGGAAATTATTCTCTTGGGCCAAATATGTTAAAACATCTGTATTCTCTTCTGAGTGGTTTCTTGTATTCATCTTCAGTTACATAGTCATATTCTTTAACCCGAATTTTGAAGTATACAGTTAGTCTTTCTCTTATATTCTAGTGTGTATTTGAATACTCTTACGAAGCATTTGTTATGTGTGCCCATGCATCTCTTAACCTAAAACGGCCACATTGACGTGGAAGAAAAGAGTGTAACTATGTACGATATTTGCTTAATGGATTTTGGGGATTGGGTTTTAGAGGATTAACTTTTCTGCAGAGTCTCCATGCTCTCATCTTTTATTAAAATCTTACTGAATTTTTCCCTTAACAACATTGAAAAGAGGAAAACATTTTGTAATAGGTTACATTTCACTTGTAAAGACTAGATAATTACTGTGTGTACCGTGCTGAACGTGAGCATTTGGTATCAAAGATGCTTTTTAAGTTTTCTGAAGTTTTGTCAAAATATGGAACTGTTTCTGATTTTATCACATAGAATGCTTTTACTAATATTAATTTCCATGCAAATTCTCTTTTTTTTAAGGTTGGCAGTCAAACTGTGAAATATAAAGATAGGAGTATTATACTTTAAACCTCCTTTTCTCTAAGAATTGCAATCTTAAGGAATGTAGCAATATAATTACATAGTGCTTTTCATCTGGAAATGCCATAAGGCAATTTACAAACTCTTTTCTGATTTTTATCCCTAAGAATTCAGTTTCCATTTATGTGATATTTAATAATAGGATGCAGGAAGTATGATTTTTCAGTGCATTTAGCTAAAAATTGAGGAGGGTACTGCTCAGATGAAGCTTTGAGCAAAAAATAACATCATAGCCTAGTTATGAGAATAACAGCTCTCAACTCGTTATTGCCATGGAATTAAACTACCCAAGTTTAACATTAAAACAATAACAGTGTATTTCAGTATATATCTCATGATTTTGCAGTTTGTGTGGGCAGTTCTACGGGTCTCCCATGGATCTCCCAAACAGTTGCATTCAGTGTTAGCACATTGGCCAGGCTGGAAAATCCAAGAAAGACTTTCTCACATTTCTGGATACTTGGTTCTTCTCCATGTGATCTCTTAGCATATGGTGTCTCATCATCCAGGTTCTTTCTACGTGGCCCCTTTCCCCAGAAGATAGTCTAGACTTCCTTATGGCATGAAAGCTGGCTTTCAGTTACGACTTTTCCAGGAGGTGAAAACACAAGCTGCCAGATTTAAAGGCTGGACCTGAACTGGCATGTTACCACTTTGGTCATATTCTGTGTTCAAAGCAGGACACAAAGCTGGCCCAGGGAGAGGGAAAGTTGAGTCTATCTCTTCATGAGAAGAATGTGCGTATAGGGAGTCAGGGGACTTAGTGGTGCCATCGTTGGAGACCACCTAGCACAGATAGCTTTGTGGTCATATAGTACTCCTTGATTTGGAAAAATCTATTAATGAAAACACAGTTTCTTAATACTACCTGTTATTCAAATGACACGAACTTTGTTAACTATATTCTGTATATTTAGTGCCACATGTTTGATTTTTCGTTAAATTGATAAATGTACTTTGCTATTTTCCCTGATACATTTTGCTACTTTTCTTTTGAACTAGTGTTTTTTTTAAATTTTTTTTTAACGTTTATTCATTTTTGAGAGACAGAGAGAGACAGAGCATGAGCAGGGAAGGGGCAGAGAGAGGGAGACACAGAATCTGAAGCAGGCTCCAGGCTCTGAGCTGTCAGCAGAGAGCCTGAAACGGGGCTCAAACTCACAAACTGCGAGATCATGACCTGAGCCGAAGTCAGATTCTCAATTGACTGAGCCACCCAGGTGCCCCCCCCCCCTTTTTTTGAGAGAGAGAGAGAGCAGGGGAGGGGCAAAGAGAGAGAGAGAATCCCAAGGAGGCTCGATGCTGTCAGCACATAGCCTGATGCAGGGCTTGATCTCACAAACCATGACATCATGACCTGAGCCTAAAACAAGAGTTGGATGCTTAGCTGACTGAGCCACCCAGGCGCCCCTTGAACTAAAGATATTTTTGAGTGATTAAGACATTATAATTTGACATTTGGGAAAATTTTCAAAATTATAGACAGCAAATAAACTTGAAAGGGAATATAGGCATTTGTTTCTAAAACTTAGAATTTTTACATGTCATGTAAAAATATAGGCATTTGTTTCTAAAACTTAGAATTTTTACATGTCATGTACATAGAATTGGTATCATTTCTTCCTTAAATGTTTATAAAATTCAGCAGTGAAACCATCTAGCCCTAGAGTTTTCTTTGTGGAGAGGTTTTTGACCACAAATTCAATTTCCTTAGTAAACATAGGGCTATCAAGGTATCTGTTTCTTAAGTGGGCTTCGAAAGTTTGAGGCTTTCAGGGAATTTTTTCATTTCATGTATATTGCCAATTTTATGAGCTTATAGCTGTTTATAATATTCCCATGTGATCCTTTTAGTATCCGTAGAATCTGTAGTGATGTCAGCTCTCTCTCATTCCTGACATTGGTTAATTTGTGTCTCTTGTTCTTATTTTCCAGGCCAATCTGGCTAGAGGTTTGTCATTTTTATTGATCTTCTCAAAGAACCAGCTTTTGGTTTCACTGAGATCCTCTACTTTTTTTTTCTTTTTAAAATTTAATTGATTTCTGCTCTGATCTTCATTATTTCCTTCTATTTCTCTTGAGTTTAATTTGTTCTTGTTCAGTTTCTTAATGTAGAAGCTGAGATCACTGATTTGGGACATTCTTGACATTTACTTCAGATGGGTGGTAACCAGGAAAAAATATAAAAATCTTCAATAACTTCTGATCATCTGTAGGATAAAATCCAGATTCTGAACTTATAATAAAACCCTCTGAACTGAATTTAAATTCAATATGATAAACTGAGCATACCCAGTTATCTCCCCTTCCATTTAAACGCCCATTAAAATGGTAATAAAGGCATTTTAAAAAGAGATAAGTCCATACAAACAAAAAGCTGGGGGGTGGGGGAAGGCATCGGTGCAAAAGCAATATCGAAATTAAGGAAGTTTGTGGAAGAATGCTCATAGAGCAGGAAAAGTGTGCATATAGAGGGCTGTAAAGAGCAAGTAGCAGGTCAGCTTGGCAAAATCCTGGGAATCACCTGCCTTAGGAATGAGAAATGAAACTGAATACAGGCAGATTAATTAAAGGCATTCTTAGACTTCCCTGCCTTTCTGCTCTGATTGCACCAATTGCTTTCTCAGATTTGTACTGCCACTTTCTTAGGTTTCTTCTCCTTGTGATCCAGGTTATTGTCAACATTTCTTATACACATGTCTTTCACTTTCTAGGATTCTATCCTTACTTCGCTTGAGTACATTCTCAGATAGCTTCCCTGAAAAGGACTGCTTCCTTACATGTATCTGGAAATGTTTGTGGGGCGCATTTTTGATGATCATGTTGTTTGGGGAAAGTGACACTACCAAGCCCTTAAAAACCTGAGTCCTTAGAAAACAGTGTGGAAGTTTCTCAAAAAATTAAAAATAGAATTATTATAGGATCCAGTAATTCCACTACTGGGTATTTATCCAAAGAAAACAAAAACACTATTTGAAAAGATATATGCACCCCTATGTTCATTGCAGCATTTTTTACAATAACCAAGATATGGAAAGAGGCCAAGTGTCCATTGATAGACAGATGGATAAGAAGATGTGGTATATGTACACCATGGAATACTACTCAGCCATAAAAAATAATGAAAACTTCCCATTTGCAACAACATGGATGGATCTAGAGAGTAGTGTGCTAAATGAAGTGTCAGAGAAAGACAAATACCATATGAATTCATTTATATGTGGAATTTAAGAAATAAAGCAAATGAACAAACAAAGGAAAAAAAAAAAACAGACTCTTAAATACAGAGAACAAATTGGTGGTTGCCAGAGAGAAGGCAGGTGGAAAAGACGGGTGAAATAGATGAAGGGGATTAAGAGTACACTTACCTTGATGAACACTCAGAAGTGCATAGAACTGTTGAATCATCATGTTGTGCACTGAAACTAATATAATACTCTGTTAATTATACTTCAATAAAAAGAGAAAAAAAAGAAACTTGAGTCCTTGAAAGTGAATGAAAATGGTTCTATTTTTCCTTTCCTCCTACACTTGACTGATAGTTTGGCTAGCTGAGGAATTTGAGGTTCACAGTTACTGCCTTTAGTATCTGAGAATTGCTTAAATTATTTCTAGCATCCATGATTGTTGGTGAGGTAGCCATTGCCAGTCTGATTCTTCTTCACTTAAGTGTGCTTAAAAATTGGTAAAATTTACTTTTGGGTAGATACCACAAACATATACCTATATGTTTATAAATGAATTGCATCAAATATTTCATATTACATTTTTTTAATTTATATTTTTCAGACAATGAATGATTTTGACTATTTGAAACTACTAGGTAAAGGCACTTTTGGAAAAGTTATTTTGGTTCGAGAGAAGGCAAGTGGAAAATACTATGCTATGAAGATTCTGAAGAAAGAAGTTATTATTGCAAAGGTAATTGATTAATAGAGTTGATTACTAAATATTTGTGTATGGTATGCACATATGTGTGTTCACGCATACACATGACTGAAGTGTAGAAATTCCATTAAGTAACCAAAATGTAGATTGTTGGTTACTGCTGCGGTAGTATCTGTATATCAATATTTATTTATAACATTAACATTTTCAAAAGTTTATAATATTATCTGGAAGTTGTATACTGAAGGTATTTTATTTCCTTGAGATAGAAATATTTATTTATGTGTGTTTGGGGGAATGTTTTTACTGTCTATTTGTGACCTGTATCACTGGTTATACTTAGTGTTGCTTTTTAATGTTTTTCCCCAACATTCTGAATTTTCTATTATTAAATAAAAAAGTGATTAGGATAACACAGATGACTTGTACCCATATATTATACAGCTTATATAATGATGAATGGAAGAGCATCTTTAATAGATTTGAAAATATAGGAATCATAAAACTAAAAGAAATAGCAGTCTTTGAAATTCTTTCAGGAGGCCTTAACCCCCATCTCCGTAACTTAGATCCATACAGATAACTAGCATGTTAATGATGCTAGTCCTCACTCAAGAGTTCTGAATTGAGGGGCTCCTGGGTGGCTCAGTTGGTTAAGCGTCCAACTTTAGCTCAGGTCATGATCTCACGGTTTGTGAGGTTGAGCCCCGTGTTGGGCTTTGTTCTGACATCACAGAGCCTGGAGTTCTTTGAGTTCTGTGTCTCCCTCTCTCTCTGCCCCTCCCCTGCTCATGCTGTGGTACTCTCAAAAACAAATGAACATAAAAATTTTTAAAAATATATATTATTATCATACTTTATAGACTACTTTAACTTTCCATTATTTGCAACCACCATTGACCGTTGAACAAGATGGAGGTTAAGAATGACTCCCTGCTCAGTCAGAAATCCACATCTAACTTTTGACTAAAGTTAACTACTAACAGTATATGGTTGACTGAAAGCCTTCATGGTATCATGAACAGTTCATTAACATATTTTGTATGTCATATGTCTTATATACTGTATTCTTACAATGAAGTAAGCTAGAGAAAAGAAAATGTTATTAAGAAAATCATTAAGGAACAGAAAATACATTCGCAGGACTGTACTGTATTTGTTGAAAACAATCTGCGTGTAAGTGGACCCGCACAGTTCAAACCCATGTTGTGCAGGGGTCAGCTGTATAGTTTCCTCATCTCCCCTGTGTTTGTACATTTGTTTTAATTTCAACTGTTACACAAGTCTGTGTCTGGTATTGGAAAGAACACTGACCTTGGAGTCATGCAGGCCTGGATTCACTTCCCAGCTTTGTATCTTGCCACCTAATGGCCTTTAACAAGCAGTTTGGGGGAGTACTGCTCCCTTAGGGACATTCGTAATGTTTTAGGGTAGTGTATTCACTTAATCACAGTGAATCAGTGGAAGAGAAACTAGCTGAGGTCACCAGGTGGAGGCCACGTGTGCTGAGTACATGTTGAGTAGCCCAACAAAGCGTTGGATTTTTCATTTGTAAAATTCTACTTGTTAAAAGACAAAAAAGTATTTCTGGACAGGAATATTGAGGATTTGGATATTTAGTATAGTGCCTGACTCTTATTATTCATTAAACTGCTATCTTCCCGGAGGTAGTATAGTGTAGTAGGCTCTGCCACTTACTAAATGATCCCAAACAAATTGCTCAACTTTTTATGCCTTTGTTTCCTCATCTGCAAAATGGGGGAAATGATAGTGCCTGTCTCATAGAGTTGTTGTCAGGATTAAATGAATGAATACATGTAATAGCATTTGCTGTAAATAAAATTAAGATTAAAATAGTATTAAATGAAAATCTATTGTTGTTATGAGGATTTGCTATGATTATTACTCTTACCATCTACTGTGTGTGAGGCATCAGTAAAAATATCATTTCCATTCTGTTTTTTTCTTTTATGCATTAGCCTCACCTAGAGCCTGTCTTCCCTTACTAATTAATTGTACTTTTCTCACTAACTCCACAGAACTGGGTATATTTCACAAGTGAGAGAATATCCAGATTGGTATACTACCCTTGATACGTTTGCCAACAAATCCCTTTATCCATTTCTTGAAAGAGAATATGTCTGCTTATAGAAAAATGATTAAGCAGTATAATGTTTTAGAGTCTGACAAGACCTGGGGTTTGAATCCTGATGTGCCAATCACAGAGCCTCATAGAGAGGAGTAAGTGATGTCCATGTGCCTTATTACTGTTGACATTAACACTGACCACCTGATTAAAGTATTGGCTACCAGCATTCTCCACTGTAGAATTACCATTTTTCCCGTTGTAGTTAATAACTATCTTAGGGGAGATACTCTGAGACTATACAAGTGTCCTTTTTCTTCTTAAACTTTTGCCCGCTCATTTTAACTTCCATCAGTGGATCTTGTCTACAGTACTTATTACTGTGGCATACTAGTGGTATTTTCTTTTTTCTCCTAATTCTTTATATCTTTATTCTTTGTGCCTTTGTATCAATTTTTGTAATCTTTTCAAAGAACCAACTTTTACTTTCATTGCTTTTTCTCTGTTTTTCAATTCTCTGTTATTTATTTCTAATCTTTATGATTTCCTTCCTTCTGCTAGCTTTAGCTTTAGTTCTTAAGCTGTAAAGTTAGATTGAAGATTTGATATCTGTCTTCTGTATAAATGTAAGCGTCTAAATCTACAATTTCCCACTTAGCACTACTTGTGATGCATCCCATAAATTTTGGTGTGTTACATTTTTCTTTTCATTCATTTCTCAGTATTTTCTCATTTAATTTCCCTTGTGATTTCTCCTTTGATCCATGGATTAAGATTCTACTGTTTAACTTCTACAGATGTGTAAATTTTCTAATTTTCTTCTGTTTTTCATTTCAAACTTCATCCCACTGCTGTTAGAGAAGATACTGGGTATGATATCTATCTTTTAAATCTATTGAGACTTAATTTGTGGCCTAACATATGGTGTATCCTGGAGAATTTTCCATGTGCACTTGAAAAGAATGTGTAATCTGTTGTTGGGTAAAATGTTCTCTGTGTGTCTGTTAGGTCCAGCTGGTTTATTATGTTAAGTCCTCTGTTTTTTACTTACCTTTCATCTGGTTGTTCTCTCTCATTATTGTGAGTAGGGTATTGATGTCTCCAACTATTACTGTAGAACTATTACTCATTTCAATTCTATTTTTGCTTCATACATTTTGAGGGCTTATTATTAGGTACATAAATGCTTATAATTGTTATTTCTTGATGGATTGAGCCTTTTATTAATACCTTTTTTTTTGTCTTTTGTAACCTTTAAAAAAATTATTTTTTTGTCTGATAATGGTAAAACCACCCCTGCTCTCTTTTGATTATTTTTGTATGAAATATTCCATCCTCTCAGTTTCATTATATTTGTGTCTTTGGCTCTAAAGTAAGCCTCCTGTAGATAGCGATCATTTTGTTGTTGTTAAATCCATTCTGCCATCTCTTATCTTCTGATTGGAGAGTTTAATCCGTTTACATTAAAATAAATACTTATAAGGAGGGAGTTCTGTCACTATTTTCTTTATGCTTTATACTCCCCTTGTCCCACATTATCTGCATTACTGACTTCTTTTATGTTTAATTGATTTTATTTTCGTGAAACATTTTAATTCCCTTCTCATTTCCTTCTCTATATATTCTATAGCTATTTTCTGTGTGGTTACCATGGGGATTACATTTAACATCCTAAAATTATAACACTCTAATTTGAATTTATACCACCTTAACTTCAGTAACATACGAAAACTGCTTCTGTGCTCCTCTGCCACTCTACTCAAGGTTTTTTAAGTTATTGATGTCATAAACTACATCTTTATTCTTTTTGGTGCAATTGTTAATGGGATTGTTTTCTTAATTTCTCTTTCTACTACTTTATTATTAGTGTAGACAAATCCAAGAGATTTCTGTATGTTAATTTTGCATCCTGCAACTTCACTGAATTCATCTATCAGTTCTATTGGTTTTTTTGGTAGAGTTTTTAAAGTTTTCTGTATATAGTACTGTGTCACTGCAAATAGTGACAGTTTTACTTCTTTCTTCTTGATTGGATGCCTTTTATTTCTTTTTCTTGTTTTATTGCTATGGCTGGACTTCCAGTACTGTGTTGGTTAAACATGGTGAGAGTAAGACATACTAGTCTTATTCCTGATCTCAGAAGAAGGGCTATCAGTTTTTCACCATTATGATGTTAGCTGTGGTTTTTCATATATGGCCTTTATTATGTTGAGGTATGTTCCCTCTAAACCTACTTATTGTTGAGAGTTTCTATCATGAATGGAAGTTGTATTTTGATAAATCTTTTTTCTGTATCTATTTATATGATCATAAAGTTTTGATCCTTTTTCTTATTAATGTGAGATATCACATTGATTGATTTGTGAATCTTTTAAAATTTTTTTAATGTTTATTTTTAAGAGCGAGCAAGAAAGAGACAGTGCAGATGGGGGAGGGGCAGAGAGAGAGAGAGAGGGAGACACAGAATTGGATGCAGGCTCCAGGCTCTGAGCTGGCAGCACAGAGCCCCATGCCAGGCTTGAACTCAAAAACCATGAGATCATGACCTGAGCCAAAGTCAGCCGCTTAACCTACTGAGCTACCCAGGCGCCCCTGATTTGCAAATACTGAATCAATATCCCTGGAATAAATCCCGCTTGATTGTGGTGAATTTTTTTTTTTAATGTACTGTTGAATTTGGTTTGCTGATATTTTGTTGAGGATTTTCGCATCTCTTTTCATCAGAGATATTGGTCTGTAAGTTTTTTGTTTTTTGTTTTTTTTTTTTTGTTTTGTTTTTTTTTTTTTTGGTAGTGTCAGGGTAATAGACATCAGGTAGATATCAGGGTCATGCTCACCTCATAGAGTGGATTTGGAAGTTTTCCTTCCTCTTCTATTTTTTGGAATAGCTTAGAATATAGGTATTAATTCTTCTTTAAATGTTTGCTAGAACTCATCTGTGATTTTGATTACTGATTCAATGTCATGACAGTAATTGATCAGTTCAGATCCTCTATTTTTTCCTGATTCAGTTGGAAGATTATGTTTCTGGGAATTTATCCATTTGTTCTAGGTTGTCCAATTTGTTGTCATATCATTTTTTTAAGGTTTTTTTTTTTTTTTTTTTTTTTTTTTTGAGAGAGAGTGAGCGAGAACGTGAGCAGGGGAGAGGGGTAGAAGAAGAGAGAGAATCCCAAGCAGGCTCCGCACTCAGCATGGATCCCACAAACCTGGGATCGTGACCTGAGCTGAAATCAGGAGTTGGATGCTCAACCAACTGAGCCACCCGGGTGCCCCTGTTGGCATATAATTTTTTATAAAATAATTTTATAATCCATTGTATTTCTGTGGTGTTGGTTGTTATTTCTCCTCCTTTGTTTCTGATTTTATTTATTTGAGTCCTTTTTTTTTTTTTTTTTGCGGATGTGTCTGGCTAAAGGTTTATCAATTTTGTTGATTGTTTCAGAGAACCAGCTCCTGGCTTAATTGGTCCTTTTTCATTTTTGTTTGTTTGCTTGTTTGAAATAGTCTCTATTTAATTTATTTCTGCTCTAGTAATTATTATTTCATTCTTTTTACTAGCTTTGGGGTTTGTTCTTTTTTTCTACCTCTTTTTAGGTGTAAAGTTAGGTTGTTAATTTGAGATTTTTCATTTTCTCTTTGATTTTTTGGTTTGCCCATTCATTGTTTAGTAGAATGTTGTCTGACCTCCGCCTATTTGTGTTGTCTCCAGACTTTTTGTTGTGGTTGATTTCTACTTTTATATCACTGTGGTCAGAAAAGATGCATGATAAGATTTCAGTCTTCCTAAGATTATTCAGACTTGTTGTGGCCCAGCATGTGATCTGTCCTGGAGAATGTTCCAGGCGCACTTGAATAGAATGTATATTCTGCTTCTTTTGGCTGAAATGTTCTATATATGTCTGTTAGCTCCATCTGGTCTAATGTGCCATTGAAAGCCACTGTTTCCTGGTTGATTTTCTTTCTGCATGACCTTTCCATTGATGTAAGTGGGGTGTTAAAGTCCCCTCCTATTGTATCATTGTTAGTCTCTTCCTCTGTATTTCTTAATAATTGCTTTATGTAATTTGTAATTATAATTTGTGCAACTTACAATTGTGCTGTCCTCTTGTTGGATTGATCCCTTTATCATTGTGCAGTGCCCTTTTTTGTCTCTTGCCATAGTCTTTGCTATAAAGTCTAACTTTGTCTGATGTAAGTATTGCTAACCTGGCTTTTTTTTTTTTTCACTTCCATTTGAATGGTGTCTGTTTTTCAGTTTGTATGTGTCTTTAGGTCTGAAGTGTGTTTCTTGTAGGCAGCATATAGATGAGTGTTGCTCTTACCCATTCAGTTACCCTATGTCTTTTGCTTGGAGCATTTAATCCATTTCTGTTTAAAGTAATCATTGATTGGTATATACTTACTGCCATTTTTAAATTTGTTTTCTGGTTTTATAGTTATGTAGTGTTATGTAGTTATGTAGTGGTATGCTTGGTTTCCTTGCTCTTTATGTGTTTTGTGTATCTGTTGTAGGTTTTTGATTTGTGGTTACTATTAGGCTCATGTATAACACGTGTATAGCAGTCTATATTAAGTTGATTATTACATAAGTTCAAACACATAAAAGCACTAAATATTTACTCCCTCTTCCATTTTTTGTGTATATGATGTTGTATTTTACGTCTTTTTATTTTGTGTAGTCCTTGACTGATTTTTTGGATATAATTGATTTTACTTCTTTTGCATTTTAACCTCCATACTGGCTTTATAAGTGATTAATCTATTATTTTATTATATGTTTGTTTTTAACTGAAATTTTTTTTCCTTTCATTATTTTCTTACTCATGATGATGGCCTTTTCTTTCCACTCAAAGGATTCCCTTTAATATTCCTTGTAATACATGCTTAGTGGTAAATGAACTCCTTTAACTTTTGTCTGGGAAACTCTTTTATTTGTCACTCTATTTGGAATGGTAATCTTGCTGGGTAGAGTATTCTTGGTTGCAGGATTTTACCTTTGAACACTTTGAATATATCATGCTACTCTCTTCTGGCCTGCCAAGTTTCTGCTGAAAAAACAACTGATAGCCCTACAGAGTTCCCATTGTATGTAACTTTTATTTTCTCTTGCTGCTTTTAAAATTCTTTCTTTGGCTTAGCCCTATGGAATTTTCCCTATATGTAACCATGTTATTTTCTTTTGCTGCTTTTAAAATTCTGTCTTTGGGATGCCTGGGTGGCTCAGTCAGTTGAGTGTCCGACTCTGGATTTCGGCTCAGGTCATGATCTCACGGTTCATGGGTTCAAGCCCTGCATCGGGCTCTGCTCTGACAGTGCAGAGCCTGCTTGGGATTCTGTCTCTCCCTCTCTCTCTGCCTCTCCCCCACTCTCTTCCTCTCAAAATAAATAAAGTTTAAAATTCTCTCTTTGTCATTACTTTTGCCACTTTAATTACTTTATGTCCTGGTGTGGACCTCTTTGAGTTGATTTTGTTTGAGGTTCTCTGTGCTTTCCAGATCTGCATGTCTGTTTCCTTCCCCAAGTTAGGGAAGTTTTCAGCTATTATATCTTTAAATAAGTTTTCTGCCCCCTTTTCTCCTTCTTCTCCTTCTGGGATCCTTATAATGCGAATATTACTATGCTTGATGGAGTTGCTGAGTTCCTTTAACCTTTTGTCATTTTTCAGTATTATTTCTCTTTACTGCTCAGCTTGTTGCTTTCCATTACCATCTTCCAGATTGCTGATGTGTTCTTCTGCATTTTCTAATCTACTGTTGGTTGGCTGTAGTGTATTTTTTTATTTCAGTTATTCAGTTTTTAATCTCTGATTGGTTCTTTTTATGTTTTCTGTCTCTTTGTTGAGGGTCTTACTGAGGTCTTCCGGTCCTTCTTCAAGTGTAGTAAATATCTTTATGACTGCTACTTTGAATTCTTAATCAGACATATTGCTTATATCCATTTTATTTATCTCATTGTGATTTTTGTCTTGTTCTTTCATTTGGAACATACTCCTCTGTCTCCTCATTTTATCCAACTTTCTGTGTTTGTTTCAGTGTATTGGGGTGTCAGCCCTGTCTCCAAGTTTTGAAAGTAGTGGCTTTATATAAAAGAGGTCCTGTGGTGCCCTGGAGTGCAATGCCCCTGGTCACTAGAACAAGGTGCTCCAGGGTGTCTCCTGGATGGGCTGCATGTGCCCTACTGTTGTGGCTAAGCAGTGTGTCCCTTCAGTCCAGTTAGCTGCGGTGACTTGCTTTGCCTGCAGTGGGAGCACTGGGCAGGATTCGGTCCCTGTGCTGTTGAGGTCCCCTGCAGAGCTAGTGGGAGCTCATGGTGGGGTCAGCTGTCTGCATTAAGTCTCTCAGCCACAGTTGTGGGCACGTCGAGTAGCAGCCGGCTGAAAGGCCCTGCTGATTAAACTCTGGGCGCGCTAGTGTGCGCGTCATCTCCCCCTCCCTTCATGGCAGGGGTCACTTGGGAGGGTTGGTTGGGGCAGGTCTGCAGGGGAACACCAGGGCAGAGCACTGCTGTTAGCAAGCTAGGTGGAGAGTTGTAATGCTGGTTCCCACAGAGTCCAGCTGTCAGCCTAGGGGAGGGGGGAGAAACGGTGCCCACAACACGGTCCTTCTTGGAGAAGCCTCCTGAAGATCCCTTCCCCGAGATTAGTAAATAAATCTTCGCACCCCCCAGGCACGTTTCAAAGTGCTGCTTCTGTGCTGCATCTGAGTTACTTACTATGCTGGCTCTTTAAGGGTGTGTGAGCCTGCTGATTTTTCAAGTACCTAGAGTTAAGCTCCACTGACTTTAAAACCTGCTGAAGTTAAGCCCCATTGGTTTTCAAAGCCAGATGTTCTCGGGATTCATCCTCCCAGAGCAGGCACCTACTGTCCAATCCACTTGTTTCTCTGTGCTTGTGGTGCCTCTCCCGTTTGTGGGGAATCTTGCAAGGAGTTTGGTTCCCAGCTGTGTCTCTACCCCTCCTACCCTTTTTGCCATGGCTTTCTCTCTACAATTAACTGTGGAAGATCTTTTTACCAGTCTGCAGGGCGTTTTCAGAGTTAGTTGTACGATGTAGCTATTGTCTAGGCTTCAGACTTTTCTTCTGGGCTTCCTCCCCTCTCTGAGCCTTCACAGACTTGAAGGGAGCCAGGGCCCTGCTCTGGGTTAGGCTGTGGCTTAAAGGAATGTGGTGGCTGTTTGATCTTCTGTCCAGACCACTGACACTTTCTCCACATCAGCAGTAAGGCTGTTTCGCTTTCTTATCATTGATGTGTTCACTGGAGTAGCAGTTGTAATTTCCTTCAAGAATTTTCCCTTTGCATCCACAGCGTGGCTCACTGGTTGGTGCAAGAGGCCTGGCTTTCAGCCTCTCAGCTTTCAGCATGCCTTCCTCAGTCAGCTTCACCATCTCTAGCTTTTGATTTAAAGTGGAGACGTGTACATCTTCTCTTGAACACTTAGAGGCCATTATAGAGTTATTAATTGGTTTAAATATTAATGTCAGTATTTTGTGTCTCAAGACATAGGGAGGCCCAAGGAGAGGGAGGGAGACCAGAGAGGAGCTTGGTCAGGAGAGTATTCAGAACACACACATTTATCGATTATGTTCACTTCCTCGTATGGGCGTGGTTGATAGCACTTAAAAATAATTACAATAATAACATCAAAGATCACTGATCAGAGTTCACCGTAAAATAAAATCTCATAGTAATGAAGAAGATTGAAATATTGCAAGAATTACCAAAATGTGACACAGAGACACAACGTGAGCAGTAAATGCTGATGTAAATGCTGCTTGATGCAGGGTTGCCGCAAACCCTCAATTTGGAAGAAAAACAGCACTATCTGCAAAGGACAGTAGAGTGAAGCAGAAAAAACAAAGTATGCCTGAACAGCGTTTTTACCTCACTCTGATTGGATCAGCTGAGTCCATCTAACCCCGCCCGTAGCCTCAGCCATACAGAGTGGTTGGGTATAGTGTTTATGTCAGGATAAAAATCGAACCGCCTCCCTTACAATGTTTTTGAGTAGTCTGACCTAGGTGGGCGAGGTTCCCAGTGGTGGCAGCTGGCACCCTCTTTTCTTGGATATTTCTGGGGTCAGAATGGAGTAGTCAAATTGGTTTTCCGTTCTCTCGGACTCTTAAAGTGTGCCGGCATGTTTCCTAATCCACATAGTAGAATCTATTTTTAGCGTTCCCATTCAGCTAGAGAACCCATGTTCTATTAATCTACCTCGTTAGTCATTCAAGGATATGAACAGAGTGCTGAGGATCACCAAACAGATGAGGAAAATCTAAAGACAGCATAAAAGAGAACGAAGAAGAACAAAAGAATAGTTGATCCTAGTGAGAACAGAGACAAAACAGAGAACTGAAGATACATTCACAATCTCTAATTAGTATTTGTAGAGAAGTAGGAAAAGATGTCGTCCTACAAAACAAAAATAGGCTGAAAAAGAAATAGAGCACAAGAAAAAGTAATTGTAAATTTAATGCTTGATTGCTAAAATAAAACATTTAATACAAGGATTGTAAACAGATCTTGGGGGAATATCTGAGAACGAAGTGCCAAAAATACAGCAGTGGAAAATATTGGAAGAATAGTTAGGACATGAAAGCTCAGTCAAGAAAACTCAGTATGTAGAAGAGGCGCCTGGGTGGCTCAGTCAGTTGAGCGTCCGACTTCGGCTCAGGTCACGATCTCGCGGTTTGTGGGTTCGGGCCCTGCTGTCAGGCTCTGTGCCGACAGCTCCAACCCTGGAGCCTGCTTCGGATTCTGTGTCTCCCTCTCTCTCTGCCCCTACCCTGCTCGCACTCCATCTCTCTCTGTCTCTCAAAAATAAATAAACATTTTTTAAAAAAGAAAAAGAAAATTCAATATGTAGAAGAGGCGCCTGGGTGGCTCAGCTGGTTAGGCAACTGACTTTGGCTCAGGTCATGACCTCATGGTTTGTGGGTTCAAGCCCCACATTGGGCTCTGTGCTGACAGCTCAGCCTGGAGCTTGTTTCGGATTCTCTTTCTCTGTCTCTCTCTCTCTCTCAAAAATAAATAAGCATTTTTTAAAAATTAAAAAGAAAACTCAATATGTATAAGAATTTAAGTGGGGGTGCCTGGGTGGTTTAGTCAGTTAAGCGTCTGATTCTTGATTTTGGCTCATGTCATGATCCCAGGGTCGTGGGATCAAGCCCCCCATCCGGCTTCATGCTGGGTGTGGAACCTGCTTGGAATTCTCCCTCTCTCGCTCTCTCTCTCTCTCTCTCTCTCTCTCTCTGTTCCTCCCTCCCTCCCCTGCTCTCTTCTCTCAAGATAAATAAATAAACATTAAAAATTTTTTGAAATGGGAAGAGATTGAAAGAACTAATCAAAGAAGATAAAATTAATTACAGCTGAAGTCTTCAGATTGAAAGTGTCTACTGAGTACTGAGCCAGAGAAAAGAAAACGGGGCCCCCTGGCTGGCTCAGTCAGTGGAGCCTGTGACTTTTGATTTTGGGGCTGTGAGTTCGAGTCCCACATTGAATGCAGAGATTATTTAAAAATAAAACCTTAAAAAGAAGAGAAAATGGACCCTAGACACTCTCTTACATCTTTGGGAAAGTTTTGAACCTTAAGGCTAAAAACATCATCTTGAAAGCTTTCAGAAAGCAAGAAACAGATTATCTCCCAATAAAGGAATGCCCATAAAATTGTATCATACTTATTTTAGCAAAATTTAGAAGGAAGTTCAATCGGGAGTCAGAGATGGAGTCCATGAAGCAATAAAGCTAAATAACACTTAGTGTTCAGAATCTCAAGATGACATATGTATAAATAGCCAATCAGTTCCTAGCAGGTTATTTGACTAAGGATGTTTCTAATGGTAGAATAAAGGAGGAGGAGGGGGAAAAAGAATTTAGGAACTTCAAGATAAAACAAATATTTGTTCAAGAAAGACCTAGTCCAAATGTGAAGCAGAGTGAAATATGGAATGATCAATGAGTAATGGATGTAGTATAAGAAGCAGTTTGGCCCAGACACATGAAGCATTGTCCCTAGAGGAACTCAGGATTATTGATGAAAAGGATTTCCTTTTTTACTGATTAACTATACTATTTGATTCTGCTATAAATGATATGTACTTACTTTTATAATACTGCAGGCACAACGTTGGTGTTCGGTTTTCAGAATTAATCAATAGACAAAGCACACAAGACTTAACTATGGTTACAGAATACACTGACAATGTTAGAAGCCCAGGCAGTGTAAAAGAAATGCTGTAGTTGATGGATGTGAGCTGCAAATAGATGTTACTTTTAAAGGAAAAAGAAGTAAGACTCTGAGGCCAGAGCCACAGGCATATAGACAGAGGCTGCAGGGCAGAAATGGGCCTTGAGGAGAGAAATGCAAATACAGGGACACCTGGGTGGCTTGGTTGGTTAAGTGGTTAAGCATCAGTCTTGATTTCAGCTCAGGTCGTGATCTCATAGGTTGTGGGATAGAGCCCCAAGTCAGGCTCTATGCTGACAGTGCGGAGCCTGCTTGGGATTCTCTGTCTCTGTCTCTTCCTGCCCCTCCCAATTATAATCTCTTTCTCTCTGTCCCTCTTAAAAATAAATAAACATGAAAAAAAGAAATGCAAATACAGAGGATTTCTCACACCTTGGGGTCTAAAGGAATTTCCTTGGCTGAGCTTGTTTGAGATGGCTGATCCCTTTATTCTTTCCAGTTTCTCCCTTTCAGAATGACAATGTCCGTCCTATGTCTGTCACACCATTGTATTTTGGATAAAGATACCTTGCTTTCTGGTTTAAGAGGTCCATAGATACAGATGAATTTTGCCCCAGGATGGATCATACCAGCCATCTCTCCCATATCTGACTTCACGATTTAGATGATGAGGTTTCAGACTTTTGAGCTGATGAGGTTTATGTGAGATTTTAGCCTTAAAATTGATAGTGTGAGTCAAGACTTTTGGAGATGTTGGGATGGGTGAATGTGTTTTACATGTGAAACAAAAGTGAATTTGGGGGACCAGGGCTTGAACTGTAGTGGGCTGAGTATTGAACCCCAGAACAATCATCTCCACATCTTAATTCCTGGAACCTGTTAATGTGACCTTGTTTGGAAAAAGAGTGTTTGCAGATATAATTAAATGAAGAATCTCAAGATGAGGAGATTGCCCTCAGTGATCCGGGTGGGTCCTGTAGCCAGTGACAGTTGTCTGTCAAGTAAGGCAGAGGAGGGTTTGATTTACACAGGGGAGAAAGTGAAAGTAGCATAAAGACTGAAAAGAGATTGGAGTGGTGGGGCTCCAATGCATGGAGCTTCTGGCGCCTCCCAAGAGTTACAAGAGCGGCATGGGATGAATGGATTCTTCCCCCTGAAGGGAACTTAGCTCTGCCAATCTCGATTTTGGACTTCTGGTCTCCAGAACTGTGAGGGAATAAATTTTTGTTGTTTTAAGCCACCAAGTTTGTGATAATTTGTTACAGCAGTGACATGAAACTTCTACAGACAAGTAACCCAGAGATGGGAACTTTCCCATTTGGGGTAAGTATGTGCTGATTCAGATTGCCTGCAGTACCGGTAGTCTACTGCATGTGTCTCCCTCAGTCCAGTCCCACTCATGGGGTAGAGTTACAGTCACGGAACTGGTGCACTCTCTTGACCGCCAGGCATCACAGCTGCGCTCGCAGTCAACCCCGCTTTTCCTAGATGGGGTGAAGACACAGTCCATCCCACAGGCCCTTTGGAACTCGGGCATGGCAGTTAAAGGTATAGACTATGTCTTGCTAAGGTTTGAGCCCTGCTCCTAGCACCCATAGTGGTAGCCCCGGGCCCAGGATCACTACATCAGGTAGGAAAAAAAGAAAGTTGTGGTGATGTGGGGAAGAATTGCAGAGTCCTGACACCATCCTTTCCTATCCCCTGTTCCCCATGTCCTCCAGAAAAGTGGAGAAATCTATCAACTGGGCACACTTGGGAAGGCATGTACTCTAGCCCTTTATGTCTTTATCTCCTCCCATTTTAGATAACAGTTGTTTCAGTTTCCCATTCCAATTCTTTTTTTTTTCAAAAAAATTTTTTAATGTGTATTTATTTTTGAGAGTGAGAGAGACAGAGCACGAGTGGGGGAGGGGCAGAAAGAGGGAGGGAGACACAGAATCTGAAGCAGGCTCCAGGCTCCGAGCTGTCAGCACAGAGCCCAACGTGGGGTTCAAACCCACAAACCAGGAAATCATGACCTGAGCCAAAGTTGGAAGCTTAACGGACTGAGCTACCCAGAGCCCCCCCCCCCCGCATTTTTTTTAATGTTTATTTGTTTTGGGGAGGGGGAGAGGGGGGAGGAATGGCGAGAGGGAAAATCCCAAGCAGACTCTGCACTGCCAAGCCCAACGTAGGGCTCAGTCCCATAATCATGAGATCATGATCTGAGCCAGGATCAACAGTCTGACACTTAATCCACTGAGCCATCCAGGCACCCCCCTCCCCATTCTAATTCTTTATCAGATGGTTATACTGAGGATGAAATGGACATGAAATGTCCATTTGATGTGATACCTCTTTGCCCATTATTGGTGGCTGTGGGTTGTAAAGTATGTTTCTTGGTCTGATGACATGTACCTTGGTGGTCCAAATTGATACACTATCTTTTCTGTTCTAGTCTTTTGAATTTTTACCTACCACCAGTAGGTGGTATGCAAAGCCCAGTCCAGAGTACGTTTGCCTGTCAGGTCCCATTTATAGCCTTGAGGAATACTGGTGGTGGTGGTGGTGGTCCACTGTAGTATACCTGGCCAACTGTATACAGTAGGGAGGGGCTTCCTCCTGGGGAGTCTGCCGCCCTAGGGATCTGCTCTCTGTCTGATAGACTGGATGGTTCTTACTGGCATTTTGTGTCTCAGAGGGTGCAGAGGAATATGTTGATGGTCAAGCTATCTCTGCATTGCTCTCCAGCTCCCCTATATCCACTCACTTTATGAACTCGGATGGCCACCTTAAACAAGCATTCAGGGATGTACACTTGCTGGTTCCAATCACCTGATCCTGGACCAGGTACTTCTGCTGGGCATCAGCTTGCCCTACTTTAATGTACCCCTTAAATTCCCATAATGATTGCCGTAGGGCTGTGCCCCAATTAATAGTCCATCCCTCCAGTAGTGTGGTTTTCCACCGCCCACCAGACTGCCCATATGGCCAGGCAGATGGCCAGTGCCCATTCATCATCACCCGCTTGGTCTGTCATCTTTGCTTTTCCCTCACAGAGTTCTTGCCGTGTTTTAGCGAGTCAGAATTATAATAAATTCTACTTTTTTCCTCCCAACTTTGAGCGATAATTGACAAATATAAATGTATTTGAAGTATACAACATGATGACTTGGAACTGTGGAATGATTATCAAGATTAAGTTAGTTAAAATATCCGTCACCTCTTGGTTGACCTTTTGTATGTGTGCAATGAGAATTCCTAAGAAAGATCTACTCTCAACAACTTTCAGGTAGAACATATGGGATTATTTACTGGAGTCTCCATGCTGCACATTAGAGCCTCAGAACTTATTCTTCTTGTAACTGAACATTTGTGCCCTTTGACCTACATCTCCCCATCTCCCCCTCTCCAGCCCCTGGCCAAAACCACCACAGTACCCTTTGTTTCTATGAAATCAGCTTTTTGAAGTTTTTGTTTTTGTTTTTGTTTAGATTCCACATGTAAGAGACGCCATCCAGTATTTGTCTTTCTCTGTCTGGCTTATTTCACTTGGCATTATGCTCTCCAGTTTCATCCATGTTGTCACAAATGGCAGAATCTCCTTTTTTATGGCTGAATAATGTTCCATGTATTTATATGCCAAAGTTTTTTTTTTTTTTTTTTTTTATTTAGATCTTTTTTAAGTTTGCTTATTTATTTATTTTGGGAGAGAGAGAGTGCAAGCAGGGGAGGGCCAGAGAGAGAGAGAGAGAGAGAGAGAGAGAGAGAGAGAGAATCCCAAGCAGGCTCCACACTAACTGCACAGAGCCCAGTGCGGGGCTGGAACCCACAAACCGTGAGATCATGACCTGACCCGAAAGCAAGAGTCAGACGCTTAACCGACTGAGCCACCCAGGCACCCCTGTACGCCAAAGTTTCTTCATTCATTCATTCATTCATTCATTGAAGGACATTTAGGTTGTTCTCATATCTTGGCTGTTGTGAATGATGCTGCAGTGAACATGGGGGTGTGGACATCTCTTTAAAACCCTGATTTCATTTCCTTCAGCTGTATATCAGGGTGGGATTGTTGGATCGTATAGTAGTTCTATCTTTAAGTTTTTGAAGAACTACCATACTGTTTTCCGTAGTGACTGCATCAGTTTACATTCCCATCAACAGTGTGTAAGGCTTTCCTTTTCTCCAATGTTTGTTATTTCTTCTCTTGATAATAGCCATTCTTCAGGTGTAAATGATACCTGATTGTAGTTTTGGTTTGCATTTCCTGGATGATTAGTGATATTGAGCATCTTTTCATGTACCTGTTGGCCATTTGTTTGTCTTTTTGGAATAATGTCTGCCCCTTTTTCATCAGATTATTTTGCTTTCTTGCTGTTGAGTTCTGTGAGTTCTTTATGTATTTTGGATATTAACCCCTTATCAGGTACATGGCTTGCAAATATTTTTCTTGTTCTGTACCATTTCAATTTATTGATGGTTTCCTTTATTGTGCAGAAGCTCTTTAGTTAGATATAGTCCCACTTGTTTATTTTAGCTTTTGTTGCCTTTTCCCTTTGTGTCTTGTCCAGGTAAAAGTTGCCAAGACCAATGTCAAGGAGCTTTTTCCTTATGTTTTCTTCTAAGATTTTTATGGTTTCAGGTCTTAGAGTTGTCTTTAACCTATTTTGAGTTAATTTTTGTGACTAGTGTAAGATAGAGGTCCATTTTCTTTTTTTTTTTTTTAATTTTTTAAAATCTTTATTTTTGAGAGAGGGAGAGAGAGCATGAGCAGGGGAGGGGCAGAGAGAGAGGGAGACACAGAATCTGAAGCAGGCTCCAGGCTCTGAGCTGTCAGCACAGAGCCTAACATGGGGCCCAAAGTCCCGAACCGAGAGATCATGACCTGAGCCAAAGTCGGACCAACTGAGCCACCAAGGTGCCCCAATGGAGATCCATTTTCATTGCTTTGACCATAGTGTTTTGCTTACTATACCGTTTTGCTTACTATAGCATTGGAATATAGTTTGAGATAAAGAAGTGTGAAGCACCCAGCTTTGTTCTTTTTCAAGATTGCTTTGGCTTTTAGGGTCTTTTTTGGCTACAAACAAATTTGAGGATAGTTTTTTAGTGCCACTGGAATTTTGATAGGGATTGCATTGAATCTGTGTATATCACTTTGGGTGGTGTGGACATTTTCACAATATTAATGTTTCCAATCCAAGAACACAGGGTATATTTCCATTTGTTTATGTGTTCTTCAGTTTCTTTTGTCAATTCCAGTAGTTTCCAGTGCACGGGTCTTTCACCTCCTTGATTAAATCTCCTCCAAAGTATTTTATTCTTTTTGATGCAGTGGCAAATAGGGTTGCTTTCTTCCATTTCTCTTTCAGATAGTTTATTGTTAAGTGAATAGAAACGCAGTGGATTTTTTGTGTGTTGGTTTGGTATCCTGTAACTTTACTGAATTCATTTATGAATCCTAACAGCTTTTTGGTGGAGTCTTTAGGGTTTACTGTGTATATATAACATCATGTAATCTGCAAAAGATAATTTTACCTTTCCCCGCCCATTTGTATGCTCCCTCTCTCACCCACCTTCCTTCCCTCCGAACTGTTGTGGCTAGTAACTCCAGTACTGTGTTGATTAGAAGTGCTGACAGTGAGTGTCTGTCTTGTTTCTGATGTTAGAGGAAAGACTTTTAACTTTTCACCACTGAGTGTGGGCTTATCATACATGGCCTTCGTTATGTTGAGGTACATTGCTTTTATACCTGGTTTATTGAGAGTTTTTATCATGAAAGGATACTTATTTTTGTCAGGTATGTTTTGGCACCTGTGGAAATGATCATGATCATATGCTTTTTATCTTTTATTAATGTGATGTATATCACACTTACTGAATTGTGTTGAATCATCTTTGCATCTCAGGGATAAACCCCAGTTGATTACGGTGTATAATCCTTTTAACGTGCTCTTGAATTAGGGTTGCTGGTATTTTGTTGAGGATTTTTGCATGTATGTTCATCAGAAGTGTTGGCCTATAATTTTCTTTTCTTCAGGTGTTTTGTCTGGCATGGGTATGAGAAATGCTAGCCCCATAAAACAAGTTTAAACATGTTCCTTCCTCTTCAATTCTGGAAGGGTTTGAGAAAGATTGATATTAATTCTTCTTTAAATGTTTGATAGAATTCTCCAATGAATTCCATCTGCTTTTGAGCTTTTATTTGTAGGGAGGTTTTTGATTCCTAATTTAAACTTTTGCTCATTACTGCTCTGTTCAGATTTTCTATTCATGAGTCAGTCTTGAGAAGTTGTATGTTTCTAGGATTTATCCATTTCTTCTGAGGTATCTAATATTTTGGTGATAATTGTTTATAATAGTCTGTTATGATTCTTATATTTTTGTTGTATCAGTTGTAATGTCTCCTCTTACATTTATAATTTTATTAGAGTCATCTTTTTTTATCTTAGTGTCACTAAACACTTGTCAATTTTTTTTATCTTTTTAAAGAACCAATTCTTAGTTTCATTGATTTTTTTTCCCCACTGTCCTTCTAGTCTCTATTTCACTTCTCTAATCTTAATTATTCCCTTCTTTCTACTAACTTTGGGTTCAATGTGTTCTTTTTTTAATTCCTTAAGGTGTAAATTTAGATTGTTTATTTGAGATCTTTATTTATTCTTAATGTAAGAAACTTACGACTATTAACTTGTCTCTTAGAATTGCTTTTGCTGTGTTCCGTAAGTGTTGGTGTGTTGTGTTTCTATTTCATTTATTTCAAGATTTTTAAAATTTCCCTTTTGATTTCTTCTTTGACCAGTTGCTTAATCTGAAGTATTTTGTTTAATTTCCATGTATTTGTGAATTTTCCAGCTTTCTTCCTATAATTCGTTTTTAGTTTCTTACTGTATTGGTTGGAAAAGATACTTGATATGGATAGCTTTTCTTAAGTTTGTTAAGAATTGTTTTGTGACCTAATAAATGATTAATCCTGGAGAATGTTCAATGTGTGCTTGAGAAGAATGTGCATTATCATGCTGCTATTGGATGGAATGTTCTATATCTGTTTGTTAGCTCCATTTGGCTAAAGTATAGTTCAAGTCCATGATTTCCTTATTGATTTTCTATCAGGATGGTCTGTCCATTGATGGGATCTATCCCATATCCAAAGTGGGATATTTGACTTCCCTACTACTTTCATATTGTTGTCTGTTTCAGTCTTCAGATTTGCTCATAATTATATATATTTATAACTATTACAGCCTCTTCATGAGCAGACCCTTGTATCATTATATAAAGATCTTCTTTAAAAAAAAAAAAAAGATCTTTGGCTCTCACTACAGCTTTTGACTTAAGTCTCTTTTGTTTGCATAGGTAGAGCTACCACTGCTCTTTTTGCCTAGAGCATCTTTTTCATCCCTTCACTTTTCAGCCCGTGAGCTTAAAGCTGAAGTGCTGCTCCTTTAGGTAGCATACTTGGATCTTGGTTTTTTAACTTACTCAGCCCCTCTGTGTCTTTTAATTGGCGAATTCAAACCTTTTGCATTTAAAGTAATTATTAATAGTTCAAGACTTGACTGTCACCATTTTGTGTATTGCTTTCTAATTATTTTATAGTTTTTGTCCTTTCTTGCTTGCTTGCTTGCTTGCTTTTTTGTGAATTGATGGTTTTTTGTAGTGGTATGTATACTTTGATTCTTTTCTCTGTTTGTGAATCTGTTACAATTTTTGGCTTTGTGATTACCACGATGGTCATAATACATCTTACTGTTGTAACAGTCTGTTTCAAGCTGATAACAGCTTCAATTGATTGGAAAAAGTTCTACACATGTACTTGCTCCCCCCAACATTTTATGTTATTGACGTCCAAATTTACCTGTGTGTCCAGTAGCAAAATACTGTAACTATAATTATTTTTAACTCATTTGTCTTTAAAGTGTATGCTAGTGGCCAAGGTGATTTACACACTTCAGTTGCAGCATTAGAGTGTTTTGAATTTGACTATATATTTACCTTTTCCAGTGAATTTTATCCTTTTGTATGTTTTCATGTTACTAATTAGCAGCCTTTCATTTCAGCTTGAAGAACTTTGTTCAGCATTTCATGTAAGACAGTCTAGTTGTGGTGAATTCCCTCAGCTTTTGTTTTTCTGGGAAGGTCTTTGTCTCTCCTTCATTTCTGAAGGACCACTTTACTGGGTAAAGTATTCCTAGTTAGGAGGTTTTTTTCTTTCGTCACTTGGAATATATCCTCCCACTGTCTCTTGGCCTGCAAGGTTTCTGCTCAGAAGCTTCACTGAGAGCCTGATTGGGGTTCCCATGTATTTGATGAATACATTTTTTTCTCGCTGCTTTCAAAATTCTCTTTGTCTCTGATTTTTGAGAGCTTGATGGTAATGTGTCTCAATAAAGATCTCTTTTGGTGGAATCTCCTTGGGTATCTTTGAGCTTTGTGGACCTGAATGGCCATATCTCTCCCCAGATTTGGGACATTTTTGACTGTTACTTCTTTAGATAAGTCTTCTATCCCTTCCTCTCTCTCTCTTCTCCTGCTGGGACTCCCACATGTGAATATTGTTTCACTTGGTGGTTTCCCATAATCACATAGGCTTCCTTCACTTTTTCATCCTCACATCTTTTTTTCTCCTCTAACTGGATAATGTCAAGAGGTCTGTCTTCAAGTTTCTTCCCCTTAATTGAGCCTGATTTAAAGCTCTCTATTGCATTTTTTCATTTTGTTCTTAATAGTCTTCAGCTCGCAAATTTTTGTTTGGTTCTTTTATATGATCTGTATCTTTGTTGAACTTCTGGTTTTGTTCATGTATTGTCTTTCTGAGTTCATTGAATTATTTCTCTGTGTTTTCTTGAATCTTGCTGAACTTCTCTATTTTTAGTTCTTGATAGAGAACTATCAAGTCCATTTCTTTGGTGTCAGTTACTGGAAAATTATTGTGTACCTTTGGAGGTGTCATGTTTTCTTCCTTTTTTGTGTGTTTCTAATGTCTTTGTGTTGCTATCTCAGCATTTGAAGGAGTGGCCATCTGTCCCAGCCTTTTTGGACTGGCTTCTGTGAGTACACCAGCTGGATGTGGCCCAGTGTCTGGTTGCTGGGAGGGTACAGCCAAGTAGTCCCCATGCAGCTCTGTCAGCTGAGACCAACATCAGTGAAGATTGTGGGTGTTTTCCATGGCCAAGCCTGTAGAGATCCCATGGGTGTTACTGGTGGGTAGGGCTACTGGGGCTGAAGGTAGCTGGGGTCCTCCCATTTTTTTTTTTTTTAATTTTTAATGTTTATTTCTTTATTTTGAGGGAGAGAGAGCAAGTTGGGGAGGGGCAAAGACAGAGGGAGAGAGGGAATCCCAAGGAAGCTCCACGCTGCCAGCGCAGAGCCCAAACATGAGGCAGGATCCTTGAGATCATGACCTGAGCTGATATCAAGACTCAGATGCTTAACCAACCGAATCACCCAGGCACCCCCTCCTGTTCTTTTTTGCCTGTGAGAGGAAGTTCTAGCCAAGGAAATCCCTTTTGGTGCCAGGTGTGATGTGCTGGCACTGGGTGTCCACAGAGCTGGTGTCCCAGGATCTGGTGCACACAGAGCTGGATCTTGGAGCACAGGTGTATGTGGGGTGGCGCTGGTGTCTGGGATGCCGGTATGTGCACGTTTCCTGTGGAACTGGGGCCTGGGTCTCTAGGGATCGCCACAGGGACTCAGGACCGGGGGCGGAGAGGGACGCAGCAGTAGCTGGATCGCTAGGATGTCAGAGTGCAGTGGTGCCTTCGGACCCAACAGCAGCAGGGCCTCCTTTGTGGATGGTCAGTCACAAACCCACCTTGCCCCAGCAATGTTGGGTCAAGTTGCAACTTTAAGTTCAGGGAGCGGGTCACAGAGCCCCCAGGTGCCAGTGCGGTGCTGGTGGGACAGAGCCCTGACTCAGGACCCGAGGACCCAGGGGTGGTCCATGCCATGACAGGTCAGAGCCATGACTCGGGGCTCTGTGGCAGCGGCAGAGCAGTCACAGCGCCGCTTCTGTTTGGTCAGAGCCTCAACCTGGGACCCCCAGGCCAGGGTGCGGAGCAGCAGCAGTGCTGCACTGGTTTTTGCAGGTCAGAGCCCAGACCCAGGATCAGGGGTGAGGTCGGAGCAGCGGCAGCTCAACCCCTTACTACTGACTGGCCAGTGGGGCTGGGTCCTGGGGGTCCAGGGGGCAGTTAGTGGGGCTGGGCCCTGGGGGTGGGGACAGGAGCATCAAGGACAAAGTATCAAATGGCAGCACTTGAGAACGGAGACGTAGTGTTCATAGGCCGCAGAGGACCACCTGTGCTTTGCTTTTCTCCATCAGGGTGACAAGTGGGCAAGAAAGAGAGTAGAGATAGTAATGAAGGAACAGCGCGAAGACAGTGTGGCCCCCGGAGAGTGGGAGGGCGTGAGCAGGCTCATCTGGGCAGAAACCAAGTTTGCAGAAGAGGGGAAGTTAGGACCCCAGATTTAGAGCTTGAGAAGTGTGATGTGTTTCCTAGGGAAAGAAATGTATAGATTGCTAACACATGGCGTCAAGACAGAGAACAAGTAAGTAACAATCGCTGGCCCTCCCTGCGGTTAATCGAGAGTAAGTAAGGCAGGGTGCAGGCTTCTCTGCCCCCGTGTCCCTGTTTCCCGCTCACCCCTCGCCTCCAGGTGTTTGCTGTTGCTCTGGTGGGGGGCGGAAGTGGTTCCGATGGGCGTATGTTGATTTCAACTGGCTACAGCCTGGTGTTCAGGGTGGAGAAAGTCACCATGAACGGACTTCAAGTGTCGGGTTATGTAGACACTGGGCTGTGTGAACGGGAGGCGGCGTCGTGTGGAGTAGAAGTGACTGGAACGTTGGCCTCACACATGCCATCAGTATTGCTTGTCGCACCTGCAGCCCCGGTGCCTCCGTTTCTGCCTGCAGGGTGGGAGTAATCAAGCCTACTATGTTGCTGAGTTAGTGCAGGGATTGAAGGATCTGAAACCCTTGGTGTCCCAGATCTTCTTTTTCTCCCCTTCTCTGCCACTTCCTACCCCTCACCCCCCACAAAGCACCCAGCCTCCACACGACAGGAGGTGCGGGGTGGAGGGGGGGGGGCAGATGAAGGCGGAAGCTGAGACCACGTGTAGTAGAAGGGAGTGATAAATCAGAGACGATTGGGAACCTAAATGTGAGGAAGGAGGGCTGTTCTCTGCCTCACATCCTCCAAGAAATCAAAGCTCATTCCTGTGAGAGAAACTAGATTTAAAAACTCATTAGTATTTTACCGGGGATGAATATACATGGAACTGTATTTCAGAAGCTTTTTCACGAAAACATTCTACTTCTGTTGCACACCCAAGCATGTTTAGCGCTTCTTCATTTATAGTCCTGATCAACGAGTGGATTTTTTAAAAGGCATCACATTGTTTTAGTCACTAAGTTTTATCGCTGTTATTTTTAACTTTTTGTTTTGACATGTTGCTTTTAACTGTAATTAAAAATTATTGGCATCTGTGTTTACTTTTTAGCTTGTGCCTACCTTATCTTCACAGCAGAAACTAATTAGTATGTGAAATACAGTACTATTAAATCTGCATTAAGAGGGAAGAATTCTAATCTGATCGTATGTAAAATATGGCAGAAAATACATTTTAATATTTTTGCAAGATGCGTACATGGTATTAATTGCATTTCCATTCTCCTGACAAAGAAATCTTGTTTTAGCATTTGTTTCCGTACATCTTTACTTGCTCCTTTGGGGTGGTTAGTTAGGCAAATTGCAGAACTTAGAAAAAACTAATCTTCTGTCTTGAAACTTACTGATTTAGGAAAATAACTATTGTATGTGCTGGGCTTGTTTTAAAAAGCAGAATGAACTCCCCTCTGGAAATACTTTCTGAAGCACTAGGATGTCTTTTCTGGTTCCAGATGGGTTTCATACTTACCTTTTTGTAGTCTTTTCCTGGCTCTCTGCCTCCGATCACTTTGCAATCCTACAGCATAACCTGCAAATGGTATCTTTTCTGTGAATCTCCTTCTGACTGCCTGTAAAGAGGTGTGTTGTTTTTTTTTTTTTAATTCACCCTCATGTTGAAGGCAGGTATTTTTTGGATTATTGTTGCTAATTTTATATCTCGAAAAGATTTTAAAACTATCCCCTTTTCTCCTGTTCCTGCTGCTACCATAGTAGCCTAAGGCATCCTCATTTCTTTCTTGGAATACTGTTGTTGTCCCTTGGTTTGTTTATCCCTCCTTTTTGTTTGTTTGTTTTGTTTTGTTTTTGAGAGAGAGAAAAAGTGAGTGGGGGGGGCAGAGGGGGAGAGAGAGAATCTTAATCAGGCTCCTTGCTTTGGAGATTTGGGCGGGGCGGGGGGGGGGGTGGCGGGGCTCCATCTCACAACTGTGGGATCATGACCTGAGCAGAAATCAAGAGTCGGACACTTAACCAACCTAGCACCCAGGGGTCCCCATCCTTCCTATTTTTTGTGTCCTTCTGCTCAGCGGAGCCTGAGTAAACTTTTAAAATAGAAATCAGATTATATCACCCCGCCTGCCCCCCACATCAACAATTACCCAACTTAAATACTCCCCCAGTAATGTTAGTTTTCCTTATTTACCCCATTTATGGGGTAATTTTTTCTTAATATTCCTTATCAGGCTTAGTAATTATTTATTAAATTGGATATTTACCCATCTGTTACGCCTTCTCCACTAGCCTGTAGCTCCATGACTCCAAGTCCCTATGCTAGGGACTGTGGGTGTAGAAATCAGTAAGTTATGGTATCATTTCTGCTTCCGATTTATTTTGTATTAAAATGTGTGCTATTCTTATTTAGAAATTCTAGTATGATATGACAGAGGCTTTCAGATTTTTTTTTAAACCACTTTATACCTGCACTGTTACTATCATTTAGTAACTGCCCACCAAGGATTTTGTTTTTTAGTGAATGAATTTGGGTCTGTATGTCACAGAGTATCCACTTGCCTAATGCTTCATTATATATTTCATGTTTCATTATGTGATGCTCATAAATTGCAATCACCCTCTTCTCTGCTTTTTTCCCCACTAACATTGATCACCATCTGTGTAGGGAGACTGAAAGTTCCCTGAGGGCAGGGATCCTTGTCTTTGTACCGTTTTCAGGGTACAGAACAAGCCCAGAATACATTTGTTGCATATTTTTGGAAGGGATGAGTGATTGAATAAATGAAGTTTCACACCCCTGATGACTGGAATTTATTCCTGTGATAAACAGTTGAGTTCAAGCAACATTTATTAAGTGTCTACTGTGTACTAATCATTATGCTAGGGGCTGTAGGTGTGGAAATCAGTAAGTTATGGTATCATTTCTGCTTCTGATTTTGTATTCTGATTTGTCTAAAAATTATAGTATGATATGACAGAGGCTTTCAGATTGTTTGAGCACTAAAGCTTGATTCTTATCAAACAGATACGAGGGATGTTTTGTTTCACTAGATTTGAGCACTGTGTTATTAATTACACTGGCCTTGTTCAGACACGACTGGTCCCGCCCTCTTGGAATGGCTTTGGGATCTTAGCATCTTCGATCAATCTGTTTCTCATTTCTCTCTGAGGTCTAAGGTCAGATGATAACTAGAATGCGGCGCCCTAATGTTTTGCTCTTCACATCTTACTTCTGATCTACTTGTGATTTGCTGACAGTGTGGAGACATGGATCTGCAAGAGCTTTGTCTAGGATCCTGCTAGAAGCAGAGACCGGAGATGCTGTGTTAGTTTCAGCAGTGATCTTCCTTTCCTTTCTTCTTTAAGATGGTGTTATTTTTGAAATATGAAACATTTTTCCAGTTCTCCATATGTTGAAGAAAATCTCTCCTAGTTCACTTTTGATGTCAAAATGAGATTTATGTACAAAATTGGGGAAATACACTTATTTTTGGTTTGAAATACACCCAGATTTTTTAAATTGTCACCTAAAGTAGGTTGTGACTTTTTTTTTTAAGAAGCAAGTTAAAAAGCCACATGCAAAAAAGATAACAATTTTTATATTCTGTTTCTATTTCTAAAATGTATAGTTGAAAATTAAATCTTAATGTGTATATTCTGTGTTCCTATTTTTGGTAACTGATTTTTCTTTTAAGTAGGAGACTTACAGATTCTGTGATCTTTCCTAAAATATATCCTTTCTATCCCCCTGAATAAAATATATTACGAACTTGGAAATAATAACTACTCCATGCCTAAATATTAGCTGCTAAGGCATTGCCTTCAAGGGAAAAGGTTTAGCTATTTAATCATCTGTGTCCCTGATAACTTTTTGGTGGTTTTTGTATCATTATCAGTATATTTTGATTAAGCCTGACTGAGTTTATATGGTTCATTATACTTTGCAGCCATCTGATTTAAATAAGTAATTGGATGTTTTTGAAGGAGGTTTGGAGGAAAAGCCCAGCAATAAAGGACACATGTCATTGTCTTTTCAGATCTTTTTCTGCCTCTGGGTTTAACCTCTTTGGCTCGTAGAGAAATAGCGAAAATTTTATATCCCTGGTGCTTAGTACATATATTAAAGGTTTGCCTTTTTCTTTTGTAGGATGAAGTGGCACACACTCTCACTGAGAGCAGAGTGTTAAAGAACACTAGACACCCCTTTTTAACAGTAAGTGGCTGAAGGGCAGATGTTATAATCATAACATTTTAAATTTAAGGGAGTTGTGCAAAAACTAAGCCATGAAAAATAACATTTTAAATAAAATTCATTTAGGTATGCCATTTTCTTTGTGGGAAGACTAGAAGTTTGTTTCTTTGAAATTACTGCAGTGTGTGGATTAAGTTTACGATATGTATGCATTTGTACTCCATTATTTTTTTTTTGAGACTTTTTTTTCCCCTCATGAATTTCACTGCCTTAAAAACAAAAACAAAAACAAAAACAAATTACTCCAGAGCAAATATACGTAGAGCACTGAGAAAATGGTAGACTTAAAAGAACTTCTTAGTGTTAAATGTAAGGATTTTGTTTCCTTTGTCTGTTGGCTTCTGATAAATATTTAAATGATCAAGCAGCATTCTCTTCAAAAATGAAAGGCAGATATCTTTACTGGATATTTTTTATAGAAATTGAGACTTCTTTTAGGTATAGAGTACTCTCAGAAACACAGGAAGACTGAATACACATTAAATTAAAGGTAGGATAAGTCATGATGTATTTTCTTGACTGGACAAAGTATAAACTATGAGTTATATGCATGTTACTTGTTTTGAAAGAAACTGATTTTTTTTTTCAGTCCTGTTCTTAGATTGTAATAGAGACATAATTTGCCAAGTTTCTGTATGTTCTTGGTTCTGATGACATGTATTAAGATTAAAAATAACAGGTAGACATACAAGAGGGAGAACATTTTAAAGATTTAGCATTATGCAAAGTAGGAATTTCCAGATACCTAGACTTACTTTGTTACATTGCTGGGTGTATATTGTCTAGTATATTAAGACAGCTCTAAAGTTCTGCTGTCTTTATAACTTACACAATTATATGAACCAACTCTGTTGAATTCAGTCATGTTTTGTACCCAGTATGCAAATAGTGAAACTATATTAGAAGCCTGAACATAACTACTCTAGCTGTATTTTTGAGTCTTCCTCGCTCTAAGGTTACATGGGTGCAACTTCAGGCACTAATACAGTTTCAAATAGGCGGCACAGTAGATGGAGAGTTGCTCGTCAAAATTACTAAGTGTGTTTTTACTTAAAATTTTAATTTTAATTTTAATTTTCCCCTAACAATATCCAATGCTGATCTAAATAGAATTTGTTTTATGTTCCTCACAACTCTTGCTTACACACTCTTAAGGAGTAGGTAGATTCTTAAGGGCAAGAACATTTCATCCAGCAAGCTTACTGTTTCTAAGTGTTCTATTTTGGTATTGTTATAAGAATACTGGATTATAATGTAACATTTTTTCTTTTTCATTTCAAGTCCTTGAAATATTCCTTCCAGACAAAAGACCGTTTGTGTTTTGTGATGGAATATGTTAATGGGGGAGAGGTGAGTCAAGAAGTCAATCCAGCATATGCATGGTAGTATTGTCATCATTTTAAAAAATTATTTAAAATAGAAGTTATGATGTAACTATTCTGTACTTTGCCTTAGAGATATGTGTAGCTCTTTCTCCTGTGGAGTAGATGGGAACTGAATAATTTCTAATGAAATGTAATGGTCACTTTTTAAAAACTATTTTCATATATTAGAAAGCATACTCATATTCTTTTTCTTCCTATATTTTGTAAGTGTGAAATATTTTATCACTTGTACAAGTTTTGAAATCATGTTATTTAATTTTGGAAACTGGAAATACAGGATTGTTAATGCTTTTTACAACGTTCTTCCTCAAGTGTTTGTTAACCTTACAAAAGATAATGTAACCAATTTTGAACTGGGTTTAACAGTACTCCATAGTCTCATCCTGGCTGAGTTTCCTCTTCATTTACATAGGAGTTAGAGTAACCTTGACTGCATTTGAAGAGATTCAAAGGGTCAGGGCTCCTGGGTGGCTCTGTGGGTTAAGAATCTGGCTTCGGATTTCGGCTCAGGCCATGATCTTGGTGGTTCATAGGATCAAGCCCCGTGTTGGGCCCTGCACTGATAGCATGGAACCTGCTTGGGATTCTCTGTCTCTCTGTCTCTCTGTCTCTCTCTGTCTCTCTCCCTCTTCCTCTCCCTCCCTCCCTCATCTCTCTGCCCCGCTCCAACTCTCACTCTCTGTATCTCTCAAAATAAATGAATAAACGAACATTTTTTAAAATTATTAAAAAAAAAAAAACAGATTTGGGAGGCTTTTGTAGTTTTGAAGAGAAATGCAGTCTTAGTGGTACATTTCACCTATTTCTTTATTCCCTGTCCTTTCTCCTCTGTATTTTTGATCAAAATCAATGTGAGGGAAAATTTCAATTTACTGGAATAGCTAAGTGGAAATATTTACACTGTGGATTTTCTAAAACAAATTTAATTATTAAATAGGGAATTTGTCTCACAGACCTTAAAATAGTCTTATTTTTCCAAAATAGATTAAATATCCCCTCTAGAATATTTTCTCCTGTAGAATTATCTGACTTGTAGGAATTAGTTCATTGCAAAATTCATTCATTCATTTGGGAAACACACTTTAAATACCAGGCAGTGTGGGTTTATCAGAATGTGTGAAGACATCATCTTTCTATGAAGGAGCTTACATTTTATCATAGAAGTGTATTATAAATTAGAATGTATAGTGAAAGACCTAAGTGCTAATAAAGTCATATTAGAAAATCCTTTATGGGGTTTTCTAATTTAGGGCAGACCTTTAATGCTTAATGAGACTTCAGCAGGAAACTGATTTGAGAAGATTCCGCAAGCAGAGGGATCATGTGAGCAGAGTTACCAGGATGAGCACAGAGCCAGAAGAGCTTGAGTAGTTAGATGAGAAAACCCAGGCATGCGGTCACGTTATCTAGGAAAATACAAAGAAAATGAATGTCATGGCATTGCGCAAGATCGGTACATGTTCATGACCAATTATTTAGTCGTGGGTAGAAAGAGAGGTATCAGAAGTGGCTTTTGGTTGGGATCAGGGAGAACTAATATAGTGAAATTACAGAGAATGTGTTGAGGGCAAGATTATAAATTTGGTTTTGAAAAGGGTTTTCCTAAGGTTCCTAGGAAATGAGTATGTGGAAATAGCATGGAAATCTCACCGAGGATAAGGAAGGGGTCAGAACTATGGATACAGGTTTGGGAGCCATTTGTATAAATGTTATAATTTAAGTTACGAGGGTGGCTGTTTCCCATTTCATGGGAAATTAAGTTGATGAGATGTTTGTGTAGTATCTATCAAAATAAAAAGTGCTTATATTCTTAGAGCAGTTACACTTCCAGTAATTTATCCACATACATATTCACAGATATACCACAGAATGGAATTTGGATAAATACATTCAGTGCAGCATAGTACCTTTGGTAAGGGGACTGCCGTATCTGTGCAGTGGAATACTTTATATCCATTAAAAAGAACGAGGCAGCTCAATACAGGCTGATAGAGAACAAGTTCTAAGATACATTATGAAGTGAAAGAAACACGGTGCAGAGTATAAAGCATGCCACCACTGTAATGGTTTAACGAAGGCAGGACCGTGTGTATGTGATATGCATTTTTATAGATGCGTCAACTCTCTCTGGAATTATGCTCTCTGAAATTATACACTGGGCATTAGTGTGTACCTTTGGGAAGATAAACCGAGTGACTGGGGACCAGGTGGGAGGACTTATTTCTCAATTATGTGTTCTTCAGCAGCTTTTGTATTTGGTGCTACAAATAAACATTATGTATTTAAAAAATGAAGGAGGGAAGTTAGGCAGGCAGGCAGATGGATGGATTGATAGATGACCAGGGAAGACGATATTGGGAAAATGTTAAATTCTACAAACAAAAACTTGGAGAACTACTCTTTCACAGTATCATGTATTTACATCTATTATAACAATTACCAGGTTGTTTTATAACTAAGCTATTTACTTTTATATATTTCCTACTAGACTCTGAGCTGGTCAAATGCCAGCAACTTACTCACTACCTAGCATGAGTAGGAACCTGACAGATATTTACTGGATGGTTTGAATGAATAAATAAGTGAAAAGGATAAATAAATCCTCTCCAGGAACAGGGATCAACAGGGATTTTTAAACTGGAAACTGCTGAGAAGTAGGAAGAAAAATAGAAAGTAATGTACAATGTAGTTTATTTTGGCCAAAAACTTGAAAGTGTTTCTTCAGGAGGGAGTATCTTTGAGTGTATTTATAAAATATATGTATTTTTTGAGGCTTTGTGCAAGGCACTAGGGTAGGTATGGTGCATAAAATCTGAATTAAACCTTGATCTTCCCCTCAAAGAGTTTGTAGTCATGTGGTGAAGGTACCAAGCCCACACTCAGCTTAGAGTGATAACTATCACCTGTATCAGAAATACAGATGAAGAACCACAGGACTTCACGGGAGGGAGAGGGTTTCGTGTGGTGGGGTGAGGGAAGCTTCGGAGCCTCGGGGAGGGGCGGGGGGGGGGGGGCTCGCGGCACCCACACTCTAGCATACTTCTGAGATTAATTAACTGATGATTGTCGAAACAATTTTACACACAAAAGCAGATTTTCAGACTAGCCAGATGGTTTTCTTTAGCACTGAAACTCCTACATTATAGCTCTCTTTTTTCGGAATTTCTGTTTTGAGAATGTGTTATAGATAAAGACTGAATTATTTAATGGATTGCAGCAGGTGAACTGATTCTGTATGTGCATGGATAGCAATTATAGCATTGCCATCTATATAGATACATTTGGAAAATTTGATTGTATTTATACACTTTTAGTGCAAAGAAAGTTTCTTATTTGTAATTTCCCAGTTTTTCTCTTTTAAGTTATCAAATATACTTTTGAATACATTTTGAATGTACTTCATAAATACAAATAGTTATTTTGTTCTTGGAACTTAATGTGTTTATTTCTCTTCTTAAATTTATTGTTTCTCTGAAGGAAATCTATGTTCAGTATATCCTTATGGTGACTTATTTAATTTTGGTTTTGCTTTAGGTTCACCATGACACTTATTCTGCCCAGGGATGCTTCCTAGAAATGCATAAAACTCAATTTCTGTAGAAAAAATACGAAACAGAGTACTTCTGTTTGGAAATAAGGTTGACATAGAGGTAAAGCAAGGGAAGCCGTAAACTCACACAGGCAGGCTGTCCATACCAATACTCACCGATGCGCTGGGAATTATCCAATGGGGAGATGTGGGTAGGAGATGACTGACCTATTGGAAAGTAAGCTCTGGTAAACGTGGTGTTCATGAAACGGCAATATATTCAGACCTCTCTGTATCTCACCTGTGCCCTGAGATGGACTTCTTTAGTGGGCCTATTGAAATCATCATAACTAGCCCAGTCTTTACTTAATTTGTGTTTATTGTCTTGATTTTTAATTAGCAGTAGCATCCTTTGAGTCTGTGTTCTGGAATGTTTATCATGAAATATAAATACAACAGTTGAAACATTCTTTTTCTTAACATTTTTGTGAATATATGAACTTCTTTCAGCCTAGTAGACGGCATGGAAATTGAGCATGTTCGTGGCCATGCTTGTTATCTTCCCTGTGTTTGCCAGTATTGTTGAAAGCACTGAACAATCCTGATTATTCAGGAAGTGGATTGTGAGAGGATATCGATTGTAAAAAATCAGCAGGTCTTTATAGGCATATCAGTACAATGGGAATCACATCATAATTGCAGTTAACTTATATGAATTCAAAGTAAAAAGCTCAGCAAAGGACATCATAGAAATAGACAGTAGATAGATCAGTAGATAGAAAGATAGTAGATAGATAGGAAGGATTTGATGATTCTTCCATTCTTGTTAAGTGTGTTGGCAGTCCCCTCAAGATGAGAAATGTAAGTTTGCTGTTCTTTTACTCCATGTTCGTTTCTACTTGCCCTCCATAGAGTTTCATGGGATACAAACCCTAGTGCTTAAAAACACATAGTTTTCAGAAAACATTGTCATTAAGTGCATCATAACTACAGATGTTCATCTAAAGAAATTATGGTACTTTGTTGCTGAAGGAAGAAGTGCTGAGCTTAACTATATTGAGACAGTATGTTGGGTCTCCAGTGTAGTACCTGCCTCAGGAATTTTTCAGGAATGATTTTGATTATACTTGATAATTTATGTATGAACTTCAGAACCTATTCCATTAGAATTCATTTGCCTATTAAATATTTAATGAGCAACTACTATTGACTGGACCTCAGCAGATACACAAATAAGGAAAAACTTGGTACTTTCTTTTAAAAGATGACTCTCTAATTGGGATTATAGACAAGAGAGTGTGTATACACCTAATAGTGTTATTATTGCCATGATAACACTGATTGCTATGAGAAACAGAGAATGGGCACTTGAATCAGTCTGGAGGAAAGAGGGAAGAGAAAAGGAGAGAATGCCAGAGAAATGCCTTGGGTGGTTGCTATGCTAAGACTTAAGTTGAACTCTAAGTTACATCAGTACAAATGCGAAGGAGGGCATTCCAAACAAGGCAATAGAATGTGTAGAATGTGCAGGAATATGCAAATTCTCCCCCATCTGCCCAGCTACAACACAGGATGGGCAGTGCTAAAGTCCTGCAGAGGAAAGTCAGAAGTATATGAACAAGTATTCAGTGTCGTATTAGGACAGATCTTCCAAGTAATTTGGGTTTTATCCTGAAGACAGTGAAGCATCGTGGAAGGATTTCTGTAAGAAAATGTTTCAGGAGGAGTACTTGGTAGCAATATGAAGCTTGGACTGAAGAAGACAGAATTGGAAACAGGGAAACTACTTCAGATGAGACTGCATTTAGGTTTTTCGTCATCCAGTTATAAACTGTTAGAGTCATTAATTGAGGTAATATTAGAAGGAATAAAATTCTAGGATTTAAGGACTAAACGGAAAGAGAAAAACATGGCACAGTTTTCTGCTTGTTGCTTGGGGGGACTTGTGTGGATACTGGGCTATTCAAAGAGTCAGGAAACACAGGAAGAGGAATGAGTCCCGGCATGATCATCTTTTATTGGAGGAGCCTGTTGGGGCTAACAAGGAGGTAGAGTTAGGTCAGAGGTACAAATAGGCTTCATCAGCAATGCTGAAACCAAAGAAGGGAAGAAATGTCCGTTGTGAGAAAAATATGTAAAATTAGGACATTAGTGGCCAAGAATGGTGCCTGGGGATATCAACATGAGAGGTGTTGGCGATGAGAGAAGCCTAAGGAGAATCCTGCACAGAAGGAGCCAGGCAGGAGAAGCCTGTGAAGCCAAGTATGTATCGAACAGAGTAGAGTGAGTCCTGCAAGACAACAGTTGACAAATGTGCTGGGATTGGACATTGACTAGTTCCTAAAGCAGAAGCATGGATTCTTCCTTTTTCTTGGGTCGATGTAAGGTGTGAACCTTGGTGATAGGATGGAACGTACCAGAGTTAGTTCAGAGCTCACTAGAACAAGGCTGTGAAAGCGAACTCAGGGCACCTTTGGTAAGCAGCCATCCAGCATCTGGAGAACATACTATGAAAGCGTTCCAGTAATATGACCAGTGACATGCTGCCAACACATCCAAGTCATCTCTTTTTGTAGCTCAGGTATTACCAGAGTTCCATAAGATTACTTAAAATCTTAAAAAATAAGACAAATAAAAGCAAAAAAACAGCACTGGGATGCCTCTAGTTAGGATTCTTCCCCCAAATCTTACTCACAGCCATATTTCTTTCCAGACCTCTGTCTCTCCAGGCTGGAATTGGAAGTTAAGATATCCGTTAGGGGGTAAAGGACAGTCACTGTGTAGAAATGTTTGTTCACCTGATAAATTCTTCACACCCTTCTATTTTCTTTGTGTGGATACAGATGAACTGACACTGTGCTCATTGTACACTATATTAATCTCTTTGAAAAAATTCATTTTGTTGTTTGCATATGACTTTCAGTTTCATGCCAGTCTTGAGATCTTCTCATACTTTAGGTTTTTCATTGTTTGTCTTCAGTGAACCCAAGTCTGTCGTTTCAAATTCACGTGAGGCAGAAGTGCCAACAGTGAGAAATTGTAGTTCTGCTCACTAATTTATGGAGGTGTGATTTGGGTGATTTTTAAATTAAAAGTATCATTTCATATTCATAGTGATGACTTTAAAATTTTTACTAAACTTATGTGTGTATAAATATCTTTAATGTTAGGAGTCTGGCAAGTTAATTTCTTTGCCCACCATTTTAATTATGAATATATTATGTAGGTTATATCAGAGTTTCATTGCTTTCGTCCGATGTGTTTTCAAAAATTCCCAAGCTAAGAAAGATACATTGTAAAATTCACTTTAGCACGTAAAGTTTAAGGCAAAATAAGTTTGGGAATATTTTTAGTATATACTTTAGCATAATTTTATAATATTTCAAGGCTGGCTTCCTACAGTGAATCATTAAACCAATATATCACTGCATCTAAGGTAATAATTCAAAGCCTTCACTGGTTTCAACATCTAAGAGGCTTACTTTCATATCTAGAATCTCACTGGAGAATCTGACTGGAACTGTAGGAACCGATCAGGCATTTGCCTACTTCCACAATTCTTTTCCATGTGGTTATGGCACGGCACAGCATTTTCAAGATAATCAAACTTTGTTTTTGTTTTTAATTTTAATGTTTTATTTATATTTAAGAGAGAAACAGTGTGTGAACAGGGAACGGGCAGAGAGAGACAGAGACAGAATCTGAAGCAGGCTCCAGGCTCCAAGCTGTCTGTACAGAGCCCAATGCGGGGCTCAAACCCACGAACTGCGAGGGTCATGACCTGAGCCGAAGTCAGACACCCAACCGACTGAGCCACCTGGGTGCCCCAGGATAATCAAACTTCTCACACAAAGGTTGGATTACCCAGAGTAAGCATTTCCAAAAAGTGAAAACAGAAGACACAGTGTACGTACAATTGGAGACCTTGAAGAGAAAACACAGGGCATTGGAACACAATACCTAAACATTAAAAAGTATAATCTCCCTTCCCCCCAAAAAAGTATAATCCCCAAACACAGTATGTAGTCATTTGTGCTCTGCACCTTTCACTTAGCACGTTACTTTTAAAATTCATCAAAATGGTTGCATATATCAGTAGCTTGTTTCTTTTTATGGATTTACTCCATTACATTGTTGTATCATAATGTGCTTGTACAATCACCAGTCGATAGGCATTTGGGTTCTTTGCAGTTTGGGCTCTTATGAAAAATGTTCTTGTGAATATTTCAGTACAAAACTTTATATGGACATTTATTTTTACTTGGGTAAATACCTAGGAATGCTATTTCTGTGTCCTCTGGTGTGTCCAACTTTGTAAGAAACCGCCAAATTTCATTTTACATTTCTGAGATGTTACTCAGCATCATCACCGTGCTTGGCATGGTTAGTCTTTTTAAAATTTTACCCATTTTAGTGAGTGTGGAGTGGTAGCTTGTAGTTTGAATGTGAACTTCCTGAACAACTAATAATATTGAACACCTTTTCCTCTGTTGATTTGCTATTTGGATGTCTTCTTTATTGAAGTATCTGCTAAAATATTTTTGGCCACTCTTTAATTGGGTTGTTTGTCTTTTTTAAAATTGAGTAGTCAGAATTCTTCATATATTCTAGATACAAGTGCTTTATTATATAGATGTTTTGTAAATATTTTCTCCCAGTCTGTGGTCTGCCTTTTCATTTTTTTTTAATGGCAAATTTTTCTCTCACCCTAACAAACCTCTCATGCCCCTTTACAGTCCGTGCATCCCATCACCCCCTTCCTTGTAACCACTGATACTGTTTCTTACAAGTGTCTTTTGAAGGACAAGTCTTTTAAATTAGATGAAATACATCTCATGAGGGTTTTTTGTATATGAGTGGTTTGTGCATTTTATGTTTAAAACATCTTTTCCTCACTCAAGTTAAAAATTTTTCTCCCATGTTTTCTTCTTTTTCCTTTTTAAGTTTATTTATTTGTTTTGAGGGAGGGAGAGCGAGAGAAAGAGAGAGAGAGAGAGAGAAAATGTGCATGAGCAGGGGAGGGACAGAGAGAGAGAGGCAGAGAGGGAATCCCAAGCAGGCTGTGTGCTGTCAGCACAGGAGTCTGACAAGGGGCTTAATCTCATGAACCTCGAGGTCATGACCTGAGCCAAACCTGGAGTCACTTGGATACTTAACTGACTGAGCTACCCAGGTGTGCCACTCCTCCCCAACCCATGTTTTCTTCTAAAAGGGTTAAATGTTTTAGCACTTAAATTTAGGTCTGTGATCCATTTCAAGTTAATTTTTGTATATGGTGCTATATAAGAGTCAGAGTTCTTTTTTTTTTTTTTTTTAACAGTTGGATATCTAACTGTTTCAGCATATTTGTTGAAAATGCCATCTTTTTCCCACTAAATTACCCTGCCACCTTTGTCAAAAATCAGTTGTACGTGTGGGTTGATACCTGGGCCCCCTGTTTTGTTGCATTGATCTAGATCTATCCATTCTTATCCCTGTCACACTATTGTTAGCATTTTTACTTTAGAGTAAGTGTTAAAATTAGACAGTTTGGGTCTTTCCCTTCTGTTCTTTTAAAAAGTTGTTTTTACAACCCTATTTCCTTAACATTTCCATATAAATTATAGAATAATCTTGTTGTTTCTATGTAAAGGTCTCCTGGATTTTAATTGGGATTGTGTTAAATCTGTTGATCAATTTGGAGAGAATTTATGTGTTAATAATAATGTGTTCTGGTCCATGAACATGATATATCTTTCCCATTATTTAGGTTTTCTTTAATTTTTTCAGCAGTATTGTGTAGTTTTTAGTGCACAGGTCTTGAATATTTTTTGTTAAATTTATCCTGAACTGTTTTATGTTTTTGATGTTTTTATAAGTGATTGGTTTGAACTTGCAAATTTGGTTTGTTGATAATATATAGAAATGCAATTGATACTTCTTCCCCTTGAATCTTGCATTCAATTGCTAAAAACATTTTTTGTAAATGTGTTGAGATTCTCTGTGTAGATGATCATATCATGTGAGAATAGAGGCAATTTTACTTATTTCTAATCTCATGCATTTTTCTTTTTCTTACCATCTAGGACCTCCAGGACAGTGTTATATAGCATAGTGAGAGCAGACATTCTTGCCTTATACCTGATCTTAGGGTGAAAGCATTCATATTTTCACCAAGAAATATGTTGTTAGCTGTAGGTTTTTCATAGATGCCCTTCATCAAGTTGAAGACATTTTTTTTATTCCTACTTTGCTGAGCTTTTTTTAAAAAAATCCTTATAAGATGTAATATTTTGTCAAATGATTTCTCTGTTTCTATTGTGATGGCCATATGGCTTTTTTTCTTTATTCTGCTAATATACTGAATTTTGTTGTTGAGTTTTTAATGTTAAACCAACTTTGAATTTCTTAGATAAACTCATCTTGGTTGTGAGGTATTATCCTCTTCATGTGTTGTCAGATCCAGTTTGCAAGATTTTGTTAAGAGTTTTAAATCTTTGTTCCTTTGTAATATTGTTTAGGTCCCTCCTTTTCCCTTCCCCAAGTAATGTCTCTGGGTTTGCGTTCGAGATAATGTTGGCCTCTTGAAATGAATTGGGAAGCATTGCTTCCTGTTCTGTTTTCTGGTAGATTTTATCAGTGAAATTTTTGGACCAAGAGTTTTCTTTTTAAGAAGGCTTATAACAAAGAATGGTGGAGGGTGGGGAGGAATACATATATATATAAAATAAAATGCATGGATATATTGCCATGCATTTTATTTTTTCTTGAGTGGGTTTTGGTAGTTTATGTGTTTCCAAGAATTTATTCCTTTCATCTAAATTTTTAAGTGTATTTGCTTAATACTGTTTTCTTTAAAAAAAATTTTTTTTTGATGTTTATTTATTCTTGAGAGAGAGAGAGCCTGAGCGGGGGAATGGCAGAACGAGAGAGGAACACAGAATCTGAAGCAGGCTTCAGGCTCTGAGTTGTCAGCACATAACCCAATGCGGGGCTGAAACTCACAGACTGTGAGATCATGACCTGAGCCGAAAGTCAGACGCTTAACTGACTGAGCCACCCAGGCGCCCCTGCTTAATATTGTTAATGTTCCCTGGTATTGCATCAGTGTCTGCGAGCAGTGGTTCGTGTCTCTCTTTTAATATTTCAACTTGTGTCTTCTCTCTTTATTTCTGATCATTTTTCCTAAAAGTTAATAATTTTTATTGATATTTTAAGCTGTAGTTTTTATTGATTTTTTTCTCTTATTTTTGGGTTATCTATTTCATTGACTTTTGCTCTTTATTATTTCCTTCGTTCTGGTTACTGTGGGTTTAATTTGCTTTTCTTATCCTTGTTTCTAATGTGGAAACTTACAGCATTTATTTAAGCCTTTTTTCTTTTCTGATCGAAGTATTTCATGTATAAACTTCCCTGTAGAAACCAATTTTATGTTATATGTTATATGAATATTTATAGCATATTTTTAATGTTATATAGGTTTTTACATGGTTTTAATGTCTCTTATTCTTTTCCCAAATTTACTAATTTATCAAGTCATGTTTTCTTTGACCAGTGGACTATTTAAAGGTGTATGTTTTCCAAATAAGATTTGTTTATTCATTCAGAAATATTTAGAGGTGCCTGGGTGGCTCAGTTGGTTAAGCATCTAACCTCGGCTCAGGTCATGATCTCACGTTTCGTGCGTTCAACCCTGCGTTGGGCTCTGTGCTGACAGCCCAGAGCCTGGAGCCTGCTTAGGATTCTTTGTCTCCCTCTCTCTGCCCCTCCCTAGCTTGTGTTCTTTCTCAAAAATGAATAAACGGTAGAAGAAAGGAAGGAAGGAAGGAAGGAAGGAAGGAAGGAAGGAAGGAAGGAAGGAAGGAAGGAAGGAAAAGAAAAATATTTATTGAGTGCTTATTGTGTTCCAGTCTTAGGGTGCACTGGGGTGAGTAAAACAGTCATAAAATAAACCCAACAAATGTATTGTAATAGCACCGAACAGATGCTATGAGAGGGAATGGAAAACCTACTTCCTATAAATTGAGTTGCCTGGCTTGAGGAAGTTGCACTTAGACTGAGACTTGACTGCAAAAAGGATGGGGAAGCAGGTACCGGGGAAGGAGCTGCACGCACGGAGGCTGTGAAGAGAGCAGCTCTGAGATGCGACTGCAGCACATAGCTACGCACTGATCTTTCAGCACAGATGGGGGGCTGTCATCTTCTTGTTCTGCACCTTGAGAAGCTGCACTCTGTAGTAAGTTCTTTGTCCTATGCAGTTCATACTATGCAATTATGAAGGAGACTCATGAGTGAGATTTCTTCTTAATGGAATAATTTATACATTGACTGTCTCAAATTCATAGAAACTGTAGTTTTAGTGTAATAAATAGATGATATGCCTTAGAGACAGATGACCTAAGTTTGAACTCAGCCCTACCACTTAATAGCTATGGGACGCTAGGTGAATTTTATGCCATCTCTAAGCCTTAGTTTTCTCATTTCTGTGATGCAGATAAGAATCTACCTATTTTATAAGGGGCGTTTTGAGGATTATGCATGTAAGTCACTTAGTACAGTGCCCAGCAAGTAGAGGTATTCGAAAATAATGCCTAATGTGATAATATGGGAATAGTCACTTCAACTTACTATATTTAATCATCTGTAATACGGAGATAACATTATGTAGCTTTTATGATTGTTAGAATGCACTTCCCTGAGTGCTCAAAATGATAATGTTTATTATTTTTATTGTATTGGTATTAGATATATTTCATAAATAGCCCAGATATTTCACATAATCCTAATAAATACAAATATTTTAAAATAATGACCTTGGGAACATTCACCTTTTTAAAAGTATATTTTATTTTCCAAATGAAGAATCTGTTAATATTTAATGTGATAGAACTGAGCAATCTCTTCTTTATCTTGTTAATGTAGTTTCAATAAAATATTTTCATATAAGTTATTTAAATTGTAATAGTATATTGGGAATTTAAAATTAATTTTTAAAGGAGTTATTAATTTTTTAAAACTTGTTTTAGAGAGAGCGGGCATAAGCAAGAGGTGGGGGTGGAGAAGGAGAGAGAGAGAATCTCAAGCAGGCTCAATGCTCAGTGTGGAGCCCAACATGGGGCTCGATCCCACAACCCTGGGATCGTGACCTGAGCCGAAATTAAGAGTCAGACATTCAACCAGCTGAGCCACACAGGCATCCCTAAAAGGAAATTATTTTTTGTACTTTTCACATTATTAAGTATTTTCATTATTTGACTTTTAATCCCAGAAAATTTTCTTAACTTGTCTTGCATTACTTCTTTAAAACTTGCCCATTTAGGAGCACTTGGATGGCTCAGTTGGTTGAGCATCTGACTTCGGCTCGGATAATGATCTCACAGTTCATGGGTTCGAGCTCCGTGTCAGACTCTGTGCTGACAGCTCAGAGCCTGGAGCCGGCTTTGGATTCTGTGTCTCCCTCTGCCCCTCCCCCACTCACACTCTGTCTCTCCCAAAAGTAAATAAGCATTTTAAAAAATTTAAAAATTGCCGGTTGACAGGCTATTTTTTCAGATATCAGGCACCTACTTGGTGATCTAGAATTCATATATTTTCCTACTTGTAAGAAGAGGCCAAGAAGTAGAGGCTGTAGGGCTTGAGGCATTTAACTGATAATTTATGGCTAACACGGCTGCCACCAACCAAGTGTTTCATTGTCCAGCAACTTTGACCTTAGATCCCTTTCATTTTTTCTGTAACATCATAAAGGTTTAATTTGTATTTCAAGAAATTTTAATTTAACTAGGCTATTAAAATACAGCATTTTTTTGTTCTTCTGTCTATATCACAATCGTTTCTGAAAGAACTTTCCTTGAAAACTAATGCAGACTCTGGAGTTAGCCTGTGAAGAGGGTAGACACAGTCTAGAAGATAATTCTATGAATTGCCTGTTAAATGTAAGAATGCTTGCATTCAGAGTATCCTTCCACTCGAAGTACTTGAATACTAAGTATTCAGGTGTTTGTTTTATAATGTAATTTATAATGTTCCGGTTTTATATGTAGTATTTGCTGTGGACTGAGTATTTGTGTCCCCCTCACCACAGAACTCATGTGTTGAAACCTAGCCCCCAAGGTGATGATATTAGGAGGTGGGGTCTTTGGAAGGTGATTAGTCATGAGCATGGAACCCTCATGAGTGGGATTAGTGTACTCATAAAAGAGACTCCAGAGAGTTTCCTCGCCCCTCCCACCATGTGAGGATACAGAAGAAAGACAGCCATGACAGACTGGGAAGGAAGTTCTCACCTGACCCCCACTCTGCCAGTGCCTTGATCTTGGACTCATCAGAACTGTGAGAATAAATTTCTCTTGTTTACAAGCGACCCCCAGTCTGTGGCATTTTGTTACGGCAGCCTAAACAGACTTAAGACAGCATCAGTCATCCAGTAGTTTCCCTGCAGGTGGGCCAGAGCCATTCTTTTCATCTTGTCTTTTTGTAAACCCAGGGGAGGTGTTAATCCGCACATCGCATAGATTGGCATTTCTTGTTGCTTACTTACTTACTCTCTTTAGGATATTTAAGTTTCAGCTTCAACAGATATTATGGCAGTGAATGTAGTCATTGAAATTGAACATATTTTGTTACTCTGGAGTTAAGTTTTTTTGTTTTTTGTTTTTTGTTTTTTTACTATTACAAAGGAATGACTGAAAGTTGTAAAGGTAGTATTTGCAAGAAAAAAAGTTGTGTTGTAAATCTTAGACTGCAATGATAATTGTTAGGAACTTTTTAAAGTCCAGGTTTTTTGTTGTTGTTTTTGAAAAATTCCATTAAAAACTAAATTTTTGCAGTGAAGGAAACGATCAACAAAGCTAAAAGGTAACCTACTGAATGGAAGAAGGTATTTCTAAATACATCCAATAAGGATTTAAAATTTTTTTTAATGTTTATTTGTTTTTGAGAGAGAGAGAGAGAGAGAGCACAAGTAGGGAAGGAACAGAGAGAGGGAAACACAGAATCCAAAGCAGGCTCCAGGCTCTGAGCTGTCAACACAGAGCCTGACGTGGGGCTTGAACTTATGAACTGTGAGATCATGACCTGAGCTGAAGTCAGATGCTCAACTGACTGAACCACCCAGGTACCCCATCCAATAAGGATTTAATATCTAAAATATATGAAAAACTTACACAACTTAATATTTTAAAAAAACAATTCTGTTACATAATGGGCAGAGGACTTGAATAGACTTTTTTCAAAGAAGACATATAAGTGGCCAATAGACACATGAAAATATGCTCAACATCACTCATCATCAAAAAATGCAAATCACAACCATGATGGGATATCACCTCACTCACACTCATCCGATTGGCTGTTAACAAAAAGACAAAAAATAACAGTGTTGGTGACAATGTAGTGGGAAGGGAGCCCTGGAACACTGTTGATGGGAATGCAAATTGGTGCAGTGACCATGGAAAACAGCATGGACGTTTCTCAAAAAATTAAAAATAGAACTACCATATGACCCAGCAAACTCCACTTCTGGGTCTTTATTCAAAGTAAATGAAAACTAATTTGAAAAGATATGTGCACCTCTATGCTCATTGCAGCATGATTTACAATAGCCAGGATATTTGAAAGCAACCTTAGTGACTGCTGATAGATGAATGGATAAAGAAGATGATGTATCTCTCTATCTATAACTTTTATTACTTTGTGTGTACATAATGTATACATACACAAACATACATTTACGATGGAGTATTACTCATCCATAAAAAACAGTGAAATCTTGCTGTTCATGACAACATGGATGGACCTAGAGGGTATTACGCTAAGTGAAATGAATCAGAGAAACAGATGCCATATGATTTCACTTGTATATGGAATCTAGAAAACAAAGCAAATGAACAAATAAAACAAATAGACTCATAGATACAGGAAATAAACTTGGTTACCACAGGGGGAGGGTGGGGTGAAATAGGTGTAGGGGACTAAGGTGTACAAACTTTTAGTTATAAAATAGATTAGTCACGGGGATGTGACATACAGCATAGGTGATATGGTCAGTAATACTATAATAACTTTGTATGGTGACAGATCATAACTGGACATTGTGGGGATCACTTCATAATATATAAAAATATCAAGTCACTGTCCTTATGATGTACTCCTGAAACTAGTGGAACATTGTACGTCAATTACACTTCAGTTAAGAAAAAAAATATATAACTGTTTTGCAAGATATAGCAATTTATTTTCAAAATAAACATTACCGGTTTTGTGAAGAAATAGTCTTATTTAGTAGGTTAAGATCATGTGTTTACATTAGTGTCTTCCTAACAGCTTGACTAAGTACAACACACAAAAGACATGTAGTCGTTCCCTTAAAGGAACTTAAATTTCTAAACTTTCTATGTTTTTTGCTTGAGTAGCAAGTAACTCGTTGTTTTTGAACAAAAACAAGAATATTCAATTATTTTATATGATTTTCTTATGCTTCTAATAAAAATACCTTGAGAAGTGTAAACCTTATTTTCCCTATAGATAATTATTTGGAAAGTATTTTTGAATTTCCCTTTATTCTTTACATATTTATTGAGCACATATTATGTGCTACGTATTAGGTTTGGCTCTGAAGATTCAAAGCTCTAGAGTACTTGCATGGTCTTTTCCTGTGCTTTTCCCTGTGCTTCTGACAGAAAAACAAAACTAATACAGCATTAAATTAGCCACGGGGGTTAACAGTACATGTATTTGAAAGCTTTGCAAAGTTTCTTTCTGATTACAGTGTAACAACTGCATGTCCATTGCAGAACATCAAAAAGCCAAAAAAGTAGTTATTTTAATTCAGTTGTAAAATAAATTTATTGACTGCTTGCTAGAAGCTAGTCACTGTATACTTGGTATATGACATGAACAAGACAGATGGCCTCTGTATTTATGGAAATCATAGTGTTTGGGGAATATATATCAAACAAATAATTATAAGTGATTTTCAAGGTAAAAAACAGAAGATGAAAACCACTCTAAATCTCACCGCCTAGCAATAATTGCTCTTACCATGTTAATATATTTTCCTGTTTTTATACTGTACACGTTTTCCATTTTATTTAGTATTCTAAAATATATACTAATTGTCTACTTGATTAATTATGTAGATATATTATAATTTATCAAATCCTTACCAAATTTTGGGACATTTAGATTATTTCCTTAACTTAATCAACTTTGCTTGGGTATAATCTACATGCAATAAAATGTGCTCCCTTTAAATACACATTACATGAGTCTTGACAAACAACATTACGTGCATGGAGTCCCCATTATAATAAAGATGTGGAATATTTCTGTTGCCTCAAAAAGTTCTGACATGCCATCTGTCACCCCGTCCTGCACCCACACTAGGCCCTAGGCAACCACTGACCTGCTTTGTGACACTAAAGATTTGATTTACCTTTCCTAAAGTTTCTTTGAAATTGAATCATATAATATATACTGCTCTGTGTGTTTCTTTTCCTCAGCCAAAGGTTTTTGAGTTTATTCTTTTTGTGGCACTTCTCAATAGCTTGTTCCTTTTCTTGCTGAGTCGTGATGGATTGCATGGCTAGACGAAGATCTGCCCTGCTCTTGGTGTACATTTGGACTGACTGCAGTTATTTCCTAATAAAAAGGCTGATACACACATTCATGTACAGGTTTTCTTTTCTCTTAGGTAAACACTGAGGAGTATCATTGCTGAGTTTGTGGTAAACATACGTTTATGTTTTATTAAAAAAGTCCAGAATTGTTTTCTAAAGTAGTGTCATTTGACGTTTCTGATAGCAATGTGGTGAGAATTCTAGTTACTCCACAACACTTGGTGGGGTCAATCTCTTTAGTTATTCTAGTCAGAATATAGACGTGTATTATTGTGGTTTTAAGGTGCATTTCTCTGATGATTAAAATGGTATTAAATATCTTTTCACACACTTCTTGGCTATTCATTTCTTGTGACCTGTCCAAATACTTTGCCTAATTTATTAATTGGATTATTTTCTCATTGTTATTATAAGAGTTCTTCATATGTTCTGGTTACAAATAGTTTGCCAAATATATGCATCAAAATTATTTCTCCCATACTCTACCTTGTCTTTTCATCATCTCACTGATATTTTTTGACAACAGTTTTTTAGTTTTGAAGTCTCAATTTATCAATTCTTGTCTTTTCTGGTTTTTATTTTTTTGGTCTGCTATCCAAGAAGTCTTTGTCTACCCTAAATCATAAATATTTTCTTCTAGAACTTTATAGTTGTATCTGCTACATTTGGATCTGTGACCTATTTTAAATTGATTTTTATGCATATGAAAAGGTAAGGATTGGTGTTCCTTTTTTTCCCATATGGATATCCAGTTATTCCAGCATCTTTTATTGGAAGTACTGTACTCTGCCCCATTGAATGACCTTAACACTTTTGTCAGAAATCAATTTGCCACGTATTTGTATGTTTCTGGACTCCCCACTGTGTTCTGTAAGTTGATGTGGCGTTCTTTACACTGATACCATATTGTCTTGATTATGGTAGCTTTAAAGTATGTCTTAAAATTAGGAAGAATACTGTTGTTTCTCAGAATTGTTGTGGCCCTTTTAGGTCCTGTACATTTCCATATCAATCTAGTATCAGCTTCTTAATCTTTACAGAGAAAGCCTGCTGGGACTATGATGCATTTGCTTTGAGTCTGTAGATCATTTTGGGGAAAACTGACATGTCAACAATATTAGTGTTGTGATCTATGTGCTCAGTGTATCTGTTTACTTTTGTCTTCTCTAATTTCTACTGACACATTTTGTAATTTTCACTGTGTAAGTCTTGCACGACTGTTACCAATTTTTCCCTTACATATTTCTACTGGTTTTTTTCATTGCCAGTTGTTTATTGCTAGCATATAATACATTTGAGCTTTTGTGTATTGACCTTGTATCCCATGGGTTTCTGAAGCTCACTTATTGTTTTATAATTTTTTTTGGTAAATTTCTTTGGAATGTCTTTGTAGACAGGCTTACTGCCTGTGAATAAAGGCAGTTTTACTTCCTTTCCAATCTGAATGACATTCATATATTTGTCTGTCTGTCTGTCTGTCTGTCTGTCTGTCTGTCTATGCCTTATTTCACCTGGCTAAGAACTCCTGCACAATGCCAAATAAAAGAAGTGAACATCCTTGTTCCCACTCTCAGAGGGAAAAGAGTTTCAGTCTGTCATTATTAAGTGTGATAATAGCTATACATTTTTAAATGCCTTTTATCAGGTTGAAGAACTTCTCTCCTGTTCCTGCTTTGTTAAGAGATTTTAGTATCAGTGGCCATCAAGTTTTCTTAAAACTTCTTCTGCATTGCTTGAGATGATCGTATGGTTTTCCCTTTTTTAGTCTGTTAATACGGTGAATTACATTGGTTTCAAATGTTAAACCAATCTTTCATTCTTGGAATTAACCATCACTAGTCATGTTGTATTGTCAGCCTTTGTTGGATATGATTTGGTAAAGTTTTGTTAAGACTTTTTACATCTGTGATTATGAGGAATATTGATACCTTTCATGTAGTAGCTTTGGTTTTGTATTAAGGTAATGCTGGCCTTGTGTAATGTGTTGAGAAGTATTTCCTCCTCTTATTTTCTGCAAGTATTTGCATGAAATTGTTATGATCTCTTCTTTAGGAGTTTGGTAGTATTCACTAATATTTTATTTGCAAGTTTTGGGGGAACTGCATTTTTGGGGGTTAGGTTTTAAATACAGACTCATGCTTACCCCATTTTATTTTCAAGTTAGGTTGTACCATTTCACATACCATAAGACCCTTTGACCTGAACACCTTCATTTCCCCCCCTTCAGGCTTTTATGCTACTGTTAATACATTTTACCTTTACATATGCCATAAATGCCACTATGCATTGTTGTTTTTGTTTTAAACCAGAACTGTCTTTTAAAAAGATTAATAACACAAGAAAAATCAACATATATTTACCCACAAAGTTATGATTTACAGTCTCTTCTTTACCTTGTGTAGATCCAGTTTTCCATCAGGTACCATTTTGCTTCAGCCTGAAGCATTTACCTTGAACATTTATAGTGTAGTGTTTCTGGGGCTCATTTCTCTAACCTTTTGCATGTCCCCAAAAGGCTCTATTTTACTGTCATTTTTGAAAAGATACTTTAGCTGTGTATAAAATTCTAGTTTGCCTGTTCTATATTTACTTACTATCAAGGTGCCTCTCCACTTTCTCCTGGTTTGCAGAGTTTTTTTTTTTTTTTTAATCTTTATTTTTGAGAGAGTGAGAGAGAGAGAGACAGAGTGAGAGCAGGGGAAGAACAGAGAGAGAGGGAGACACAGAATCCGAAGCAGTCTCCAGGCTCTGAGCTGTGAGCACAGAGCCTGATGTGGGACTCGAACCCACGAACCGTGAGATCATGACCTGAGCCGAAGTCAGACGCTTAACCGACTGAGCCACCCAGGCGCCCCTACACAGTTTCTGACAAGGAGTGTGCCGTGCACTCATTCTTTGGTCCCTGTGCTTAACATGTCTCTTTTATTTTTGAATTTTTAAAAATTGTTTTTAATGTTTATTTTTGAGAGAGAGAGACGAAATGTGAGTGGGGGAGGGACAGAGAGAGAGAGGGAGACACAGAATCTGAAGCAGGCTCCAGGCTCTGAGCTGTCAGCACAGAGCCTGACATGGGCCTCAAACTCATGAACTGTGAGATCATGACCTGAGCGGAAGTCAGATGCCCAACCAATTGAGCCATCCAGGTGCCCCTTAACGTGTCTCTTTACCACCACCCCTGTCCTATTAAACTTTTCTTTTATCCCTTGCTTTCAGCTATTTAATTATGATGTGTCTTATAGGATTTTCTTTACATTTCTTTGTTTCCCTGTTTGTTTATTTACTTATTTTGAGAGAGAAAGAGAGCATGAGCAGAGGAGAGGCAGACAGAGAGGGTGAGATAGAATCCCAGTCAGGCTCTGCATTGTCAACACAGATCCCAATGTGGAGCTTGAACTCACAAACAAGGAGATCAAGATCTGAGCCAAAATCAAGAGTCAGATATTTAACCAACTGAGCCACCCAGGCACCCCTCTTCACATTTCTTTCAGTTGGGTTTTCTTTTAAGTCTTTGTGAATCTGCAGGCTTATAGTTTGATCAGATTTGAAAACTTTTTGGACATTATTCAAGTATTTTTTTTCTGTTCATTCATTTCTCTTATCCGAGCCTCAGAATGCACTTATACATATGTTAGACTGCGGGATATCATCCCACGGTTTATCAATGCTCTGTTCATCTTTTTCATTATTTTTTTATATCTTTAACTTTAGATCTGTTTCCTGTGTCTTAAAGTCTGTTACCATTTTTTTCTCCAGTGTCTAGCATGCTGTTAATTAAATCAGTTTTTTGTTTTTCATCTAGGACATCTCAGACTTCATCTCTTGAAGTTTAATTTGGGACTTTTCATATCTCCCATTTATTTCCTTATGCTTCTCTCTCTACCTTTTGAACTTTTAGACTATATCCTAATAGCTATTTTATCATAGTATTCTTCTATCTCTGTCATTTGTGTCACTTTCTGAGTGACACATTTTTCTCCTAGTAATGGGTTATATTTTCCTAGTTCCTTTTGTGCCTGATAATTTTTCATTGGATGATGTTGTTCTTACTTATAAACGATGATCATTTCCAGGCTTGCATTTAACCGTAGACTGGCCACGCTAGCCTTTGCTGTGACACTGGTATTGCCGCACTGCCCAGGCAGGAACCTCACCGACTGTCCTGGGTGCCACATTTCTTAGGAGGCCTTTCCATCCTGCCTGGAAAGGATGCAAAGCACTTTGGGCTCTGTGTGAGCCTGGGATCGTTTCACCTGATCTTTTCCAGGGTCTCTTTCCCTGGCCTCAGCCTTTTTCTTACATATGCTGCTCCTTACTATTTGGATTTTCCTACTGGATACAGAATTTTAAGATGCCTTTTTGTTTTTCATTTAGCCATTTGACCGTATTGCTCCATTGCCTTTTTGCTTACGTAGCCTCTGAAAAATCTAGGATTATTCTCCTATTTGTTCTTCTGTATGTTATGTTTCCCCAACCTCAGAATTTTTAAAAGCTTTTCTGTCACCAGTTTTTTGGTGATTTGAATGTGCTCTGACTTCCTATGTTCCAGTAGTTCATGCATGTTTGTGAATTTTCATCATGTTGAGGTTCATTGAGATACACAGATGTATGCATTTATCATTTTTATCCAAGTTTGGAGAATCTGGGGCATCATTTTGCAGGTGTCTCCCTCCCTTTTTCAGGCACTGCCATTATGCATATGTTAGCTTCCTTGATGCTGTCAACCCGTCACTAAGGCTCTTTTTTTTTTTTAAGTTACAATTTGTATAGTTTCTTTTATTGTGATTTGATACTGATTGCTTTTCTTCTCTTGCAGTGTCTAATTTGTTGTTAATCCCATCTACTGAAATTTTTCAGATACTGTACACTTTATCTCTAGAAGTCCCATTTATTTCTATTTCTATTTCCCTTCATCTCATGTACTGTTTTAAAGTCAGTCTATTAAATCCATCACCCCTGCTATTTTTAAGGTCTGTGTCTAATGACTGATTTTTCTCTTGGTTATGGGTCTTATTTCCTGCATCTTCTTATGTCTAGTAATTACTGCTTGCATACTAGATCATTGGAATTTTACATGAATGTCTGGGTTTTGTTGCCTTCTTCATATTTGTTAACCTTGATAATGTAGGTTTAACTTGTACTTTGACTTTTTTTGAAATACCTACTGAATGCCTGGCTATTCACTAATGACACTGTTTTGACTGCGTAGAAATTGAATGTCTGTCAGCTCGGAGTGACCTCTGGAAATTATTTGGCATACAGATCTCCATTCCTACTCTGCTGGTTTTCCTAGAGTTTAACCTCACACACTACAGTGCTCACTACTCTGTGGCATACTAAACGATGTGGATTTTGTGTGGCTTCTTGCTCACTGGTGTTCTCTTCAGCAAATGCCATCTACCTCACCCTCCTCAAAATCTGCTCTCATTCTCTGGTGGTGAGACCTTGAATCATGCTTGGGATTTCCTTTCCTGCCAGTGATGTTCCACCCAGCACCCCCGGACAGAAGATGGGTGGCTTTAGGACTCACTCATTTGTTTCCCTTTTCAGAAGGATCTTAGTCCTGTGCTGCCTCTTGTCCAGTATCTAAAAAGAATTCTGTTACATATTTTTCGTAATTGTCATTTTTTTGTTGTATGCATTTCTGCCAAGTTGTGTAGGGCAAGAGGGTAAGTCTGGCCCCATGGACTTTCTATTCTACTTTTCTAGTTTTTTAATTATTAGTTTAATATATTATGTTTAACTATTAGTTACATCAGAAGTTATTTTGATACGGGATTAGATGAGAAATCTGATTTTTTTCAACATGGTAGGAAGCCTGTGTTCACATTTTTGTCATTGTATACACTGCTACAGAGAATATCCTTATGTAGAAGATTTACACATTTCGTTTTTTTAAAAAGGAAATTTCTAGAAGAGAAACTGTGGTGCTTTAAAAACTATCATAGTATCTATTTCCGGTTGCCCTGTGAAGAGTTGCTGTCTGCTTATATCCCAACCACGAGCGTATAAAGATACTTATCTCACGACACTTCCATTGACAATGCTATTTCTGGATATGCTAAATTGCCTCATTTACGTGTTTATCTCTACTTTATTGATTATTATAATGTGGCATGTTTTCATAAACTGTGTTCATTTGTAGTCCTCTCATTTTAATTGTCTGTGTCCTTTTCCCTTTTTTCCTTGTGTCTTAGTCTTTTAATTTTTTCATATGATTTCTTTATATCTGTATGCCATCTTTTTCTCTTCCTAGTGCTCAACACAGTGACTTGAAAATAATTAATGCTCACTAAGTGGAAAGTTGGTTTAAAGCCAAGGTAGAAACTGAGAAGGAATATCCAGAGAGTTAGCTAGAAAATCAGGAGAGAGAGCTGTATTACCAATGGCAAGGAACACGTTCAAGAAGGGGGCCAATAGCTGATGTTGTCAGTTCCAGAGCAGGAAGACATAAATAGATCATTGGATTTGGCAATTAAGAGAATATGGGTTATCATAGCAAGAATAAGTTCCATAAGATAACACGGGTGTACATCAGAGGACAGCAGATTGAGAAATTATTCTTCTCCTTAAGTATCTTTTTTTTTTTTTTAGCTGATATTTTTATAGAAATTGGCTGGGAGACAAATTGAAGAATATGGTCTAAGCAAAGCTGTAGAAGGCTGCACATATTATATTGATTTAGGGAGGATCTTTATCTTTTGTGTGGCAGATGAGTAGGTAGGCTTGACATTGTTTTAAGAAAAGTTAGGGATCTAAACAGTATTTTCATCCCATTAGAAGGTTGCCATAAATCTACGTAGAGATCACAGGGGTTCCTTCATCCAAGTTAGTGATATTTTGTGTAAAGGGCAGCAGAAGTTACTTGGCCCAGAAATTTTTCAGAGTGGCTTTACTGATAATGGAAACTTCTTTCTACCTCTCATCCTCATTTGAATGGTTATGCATTAATAATATATATCTGCCTATATAAATGAGTGAATTTTGAGAAATATCCCCGAGTAATTATATGCAGTGGTTTTATTTTGGCATACTGTATTTGATCACTTGTAAGGCGTATTTAACATTTCTGTAGTCAGAATGCCTTCTATATTGTCTTTTATATTTGACGGTTTATTAATAGTTTTAATTGACAACTTTTTTGGGTTTTTTTTTTTTTGTTAAGTTTATTTAGAGAGTGCGCGCCCGTGTACCTGTGCTGGGGGTGGGGGGGGGCAGGAAAGGAGGGAGAGAGAGAATCCCAAGCAGGTTCTGCACTGTCAGTGCAAAGGCCAACGTAGGCCCTGACATAGGGCTTGATCCCACGCACTGTGAGATCATGACCTGAGCCGAAACCAAGAGTCGGACACTTAACCCACTGAGCCACCCAGGCACCCCAACTTTTTTTGTTTCTTGCTATTAACTTAAAATGGTGATGGAGTCCCAATAAAGAGCATCTTAGATTTGATACAATATGACAAGATAGCATTAGAGTTTAGGGACTATCTGCCAAATATTTTAGTTTTACTATAACTGATGTTAAGCCAGTCTTTTTTGGCAGTTGTTACATCATATTATCTCCCACTCTTCACTGTGACAATGGGTTATGCATAAAATTTATCTTAAAACAGTGTGACAGACTCTTCAGTGGAGGTGGAGGAGGAAGAAGGGAAGAAGTCTGTAGGGAACCTCTTTTATGTTGCTTAAGTTATGATTTGCTGTGTGAGGAACAAATCTTGGATAACCATGATTCTTACATGTTTGTCGGGGCACTAAGTCCATAATCGTGTGAAGGCGTAGTTAATTTCTGATCCAGTGGTCAAGGACACACTGATTGGTTCATTCCTTTAATCACAGACCTGTATTGAGAATCTACTGTGATACGTAGCAGTGGCCTCAGCACTATTAACAAACCTTCAGTGTTCCTGATGGATTTCTTAATACAGTGAAGCAGTACATTAAGAGTCAATTCATAGTGCCCGGAACCTGCTCCTTCCATACATGCATTGTTGAACTGAGAGATGAGGTGGGCAGTTTCGCAAATCAAGAGCTGGTCTAAATGGAGGGCTGAGTGCTTGGCCGCAGTGAGCACCCAGGGAGCACCTGTTAATCCTGTAGGTGATTCATAGGAAGTGAAGGAGCTTATGGTTTTAAGTGATCATATGAGGGGAGAGGTTGGTGTTGTAGTTATTATTGAAATAGCACTAAAAGGGGAATAACGGGAGCTCCTCAGTCCGTGTTGACCATTACTAACATAAAAACTTGAAGCCTTATGGTTTGTCATTGTAGAAAACATTGGTTCAGACTTTGAAAACGTTTCCAGAGATCTCATAAATCAACAGCAGTTGTGGAAGAAAGGAAGTTCACATCGATCTGTTTTAGCGAATCAGCAGGCCTTCCTTGGAAATCAAATACAAATCAAATAACCAAGTAGAAATATACCCTCTCTGTTGTGTTCATTTATTTTAATAATATCTCGATACCTAATCCTTGCAAGAGTGAAGCAACAGGACCGTGAGGGGAAATGCAGTCTGATGATGCGTACTTTTTTCCTCTGGTAACTGAAGGTTAAATGGGTAGCAAGCAGAATGCCTTAAACAAGATTGGTATATTGATTAAAACGCTGATTTAACAGCTCGCAGTCTCCCCTTGGAAACCTGGAGAAGATAAGCCAGCTGCTGTGTAAGAGTGCTCCGCGTCCACTGAGAGTACGCTATCTATCATCACAATATGGTGGTGAGAGGTGTTTTATGTTTGTGTTAATTTCCCCCACTAAATCAGTAATTATTACAATCCTGTCCCTGCTGTTTACCCTGCAGCTGTTTTTCCATTTGTCGAGAGAGCGGGTGTTCTCCGAGGACCGCACACGTTTCTATGGTGCAGAAATTGTCTCTGCCTTGGACTATCTACATTCCGGAAAGATTGTGTACCGTGATCTCAAGGTAAAAAAAAAAAAAAAAAAAAGTAATCAGAATTTGTTTTTGCAGAGACTATAGGGACAAACACAAAGTAATTACAAAGTTATACAGTTTGGAGAAAAGCAGATTTCGTTGGGAAAAAAAAAAGCACTCTGTTTAAGAATGTAGTTTATTGTATTTGACAGGGATTCCATTCACTGATATGTACGTAGTTCCTTTATGTCTGAGGTTTTGAAGTGCCCAGTAATATCTGTTTCACTGCTTTGGTCAGATGTGACCTGCCAATAATTGTTTCATTTTTCTGGAACTTTGTGAGTAATGTTAACCATCTGATTAAGAATCAGGTGCCTTTGCCAGGGACATTCTAAAGTAAGTTTCATTGTTATAGTCTACCATACTGTTATGGATGAAACTTGTATAATAATGAAGGTATTTATTGGGAAAATACTCAGTTTGCTTTTGGTATTGACTTTGTGGTGGCTTTAAATCCCTGAAGCCTTTTAATACAGCCTTTTATTAATTTGCTTAGTTTCCATTTTAAAAAGCACTGTATTGTTTTATGGGCAATAGTGACTTCACTTCTCTGAATTCCTTCCTGACAAGGCTCTGGGACCAGCTGTGGGTCAGCATCCATTCTGTAAAGAGCAGACAGCACCCGTTTCAGGCTTTGCTGCCCAGATGCGCTCTGCAGCTGCCCTGCTCTGCTCCTGTAGGGCAGTAGGCATGTGAGTGAGGCTGGCTGTGTTCTGGTAAAACTTCACTCACAAGAATGAGCAGTTGGCCATATTTTGCTCCCAGGCCATAGTTTGCTAAGCCCTGAAGTAGCTTGTTAAAGGTAGTAATTCTCATGTGACGCTGATTTGATGGATTGGCCACGTTAGGGAAATGTATCCCATGATACATTTGGAACACATGCTAAATGTGACTGTCTAGCTTTCATGAAAAGTAAATCCTATAGTAATCTTATTAAAATCTGATACAGAATTGCTTAATTTATTAAATGCTAGCACATTTAAAGTGTGATTTGATTTGTAGAGGTAGACGTTACCAGAGTCTTTTATGAAATCTTTCTGTACGAAACGAGGTATAGATCTAGAATACTATGAAAGACATCACAACTGTCCCTCGCTCCCACCTCACTCCTTTTCAACCTGTAATTCCTACATCATCCATTTAAGTGCTTGTCTTTGAAGATGTTCTTAATCATGTACCTTTAGGCTACGAATGACCCTAAGGCGTAACTACCTCGCAAAGCATTATTCTGCACACTGATGGTGAAATTTAGTATGTATGTTTGTGTAACATGTTATGCATTGAAGTTGAAAAGTAGCTATAAATACCGTATTTAGGAAAAATGAACTGAGCAGCTATAAAACATCTAGGTCAGGGGTGAGCCGCTGTGCAAGGGCCAGATGCACCAGAGGGGAATACCCATCAACGGTAGGATTGTATTTAGCCTGAAGTTTTTTATGACAAAGAATGTGATGGAATTAAGCTTCTGCATCTGATGTCTGAGTGGCCAAATAATCCGTTAATGTTTACATGTCTTGAATCTCAGTATTTTTTTAAAGAAATTAGTTATATGGCATGACAAAACTTGTAAGTTTCATGGCATTTCAGATAGACTTAGAAATAGTTTGCTCTTCTCTGAGTCTGCTCTCCCTGCTGAAGACGTGTTATATTTTATGGATCCTAGTTTTGGGGGGGGGGGGGTGTCCTCGATTTAGGGAAATGAGAATAATCTGGAAGTACTCAGTAACATATTCAGAATGCTTAAAGCTGGAAGATAGAACCATTAACCTAAAGGAGGAAGAGAAAGAATGCTCCTTTGATTGGCAACATTGATTAAGGAATGTTATAATTGGGATGGTCTTGGACAGTATTCTTTGCAAATCATCATTAAATGAACCAACAGGGGCACCTGGGTGGCTCAGTCGGTTGAGCGTCCGACTTCGGCTCAGTCATGATCTCACAGTTTGTGGGTTTGAGCCCCGCGTCAGGCTCTGTGCTGACAGCTCGGAGCCTGGAGCCTGCCTCAGATTCTGTGTCTCCTTCTGTCTCTGCCCCTCCCCTGCTCATGCTTTGTCTCACTCTGTTTCTCAAAAATAAATAAGTGTAAAAAAAATTTTTTTTTAAATGAACCACCATATTGTGCATTTAATATGAGTTTCATTGCCCTATCCTTTCTGATGTTGGAATTAGATCAACATTGTTACATGGCAATATATATGAATACCAGTCCCAAGTAGTTACCATATACACAGACCACTAACTTCACTAGACAGTTAGGTAGTCTCTGCTCTCTTAAGTTTATTTTTTTAATACAGTATTAATCTCAAGGTCTAAGTAAATATATAACATAGGACAGAATATACACACGCACATACACCAGAAAGAGTACATGTAATGTTAAAAGCCAAGCATTCAAATTTATACAAGTATTACTTGTATCCGTAGTGCAGGATTATGCACAAGCAAACGAGATCCTGTAGGTGGGATCATTAATACTTTGAGTTGGTCCGTAGGTGACAGGTGAGGTCACTGAAGCCTGGACGCCTAGCAGGTGACTTACTCAAAGTCAAGATGATAGAAAGCATGAATCCAAGTCTGGTGTTCTGCTCCTTACACCCTTCTGCCTCTCTAGAGTCGAAATGAAATCTACGCGGGGCAAGGAGTGCATTGGACTAACTATGGGAGATGTTTGTAAATCTAAAATTCAAATAATGCTGTGGAAGATAAGAAAATAGATGCTTGAACTATATTTACACCAGATATATTAAAGAACAGCATCATCCACAACTGATGTAGGTACCCACTTTAATTGATCAGTCTCAGATTTGTCTTGATCATCTCCTTACTAATGACCTTATGTTTAATAAAATGCAAATCCATTTGAGATGCCTCTCATAGCTGTGCCTCTCAAGTAAATCAGTACCTATTTGCCGACGCCTCATTTATCAAGGAAGGAAAGCTTTACTTCACGTGCAAGTTAATGTAAGATACTTTATCAGTTCATAGTTCCTAAGAAGTTGGTGTTCATAGCAACAGATAAATTATTGCAACCTTTGTTACGCTTTCAAAAGTAAGTTTGCTTAGTTTATCAATATATGTTGTAATACGAAATTCTGTTTTAGTAAGGACCCAAATTCCTTGTGGTTACTTGCGAAAAACTTGTATAGCTTCATCATCACCTAAAAGTTTGAAAAAATCCCTGTTAAGATTTCATCAGTAGTGCAGATTATATTAGAAACTTTTCTGCCTAGTTCTTATTTTGCAAGTGTAAGATTTCTTTTCAAAGACCATGCCATCAAGTACAGAATGGGCTGAATAGGGACCTATGAAAGGTGCATATAATGATACTGGAATTCATTAAGAATTAGTTTCTCCATGAGTTTGTAACAGGGCAAGAGGTAAAAAATAGTACATACTTCACTACTGTATTCTATTGGTGGTTAATCTAATCTTGTTTTCTACCCAATTAGAGTTTATTGGTTAATTTAATCATCTACATTATTAATATAAGAAACCCACAAATAGATCATCTCTTTTTCTTTTCAAGTTTATTTATTTTGAGAGAGAGCGGGCATGTGTGAGAGGGCACATGTGTGTGTGCAAACAGGGGAGGGGCAGAGAGAGAGAGAGAGAGAGAGAGAGAGAGAGAATCCCAAGCAGGCTCTACACCGTCAGCACAGAACTACATATGGGGATCCTTGAACTAATGAACTGTGAGGTCATGACCTGAGCCAGAATCAAGAGTCTGATGCTTAACTAACTGAGCACCCAGGGGCCCCAGATTTAGATAACTTCAGAGTCTCAGTGCTGACACAAAGGGATGGCTCAGAGTCTTCCCACAGTACCCCGCCCCCCGCCCCCAGTCTTCATCAGCTCCCTGGTGCTCACCCCCCATAATCCTGCAGTCTGGAAGAGAGCAGCATAATTGCTTTATTATCTGCTGTCTCAGGACTCAGCCTCCAGCTCCCACTTCTGACCAGTCTCTCTGGATTCCCTCTTCTTTTTTTTTTTTTTTTTTTTTTTTTTTTATTTTTTTTTTATTTTTGGGACAGAGAGAGACAGAGCATGAACGGGGGAGGGGCAGAGAGAGAGGGAGACACAGAATCGGAAACAGGCTCCAGGCTCCGAGCCATCAGCCCAGAGCCTGACGCGGGGCTCGAACTCACGGACCGCGAGATCGTGACCTGGCTGAAGTCGGACGCTTAACCGACTGCGCCACCCAGGCGCCCCTGGATTCCCTCTTCTATAAAAATTTTAAGCCACTGCTATTAAGAACCCCTTCACCCTCTAAGGTTAAATTGTATTATTGGGCTATGTTCCTTATGTGTAGTCAGTTTTTTTTTTTTTCTCTCCAAAGTTTATTCATTTATTTTGAGAGAGAGTGCAAATGGGGGAGGGGCAGAGAGCGAGGGAGAGAGAGAATCCCAAGCAGGGGCTTCAACTCAGCCTCAAGATCATGACCTGAGCTGAAGTTGGATGCTTAACTGACTGAGCCACCCAGGCTCCCCTGTGTGTGGTCCGTCCTTAAGCGGCCGGACAGCGGAAGTAAGGTCTCTGCTGTTGTACATTGTGAATCCCTTTCTAGCTCAGGCAGGTTCAAAGTGGAGACCTGTTTTCTTCAGTATTTTGGCACACTCTCCTAACTTCGTGGTACGTTCCTGCAGGTGAGCTTGTATGACACTTGGTTACTTCGATAGCCCTGAGCCTGAGTGTGCAGTGTGTGGAGGATGAATTCCTTACTCCGCTCCTGGACCGGAGCAGCCTTGGTGCCGGGCACTGAGTCTGATACAGCTGCCCCAAAATGGGGTGGGAGGGCAAGGGAGGGGAACTAACTGTGTATTCTGCTCCAGCAGCCATCAGAGCCCTTAGGAAGCGTTATTTTCATTCCTTTGTTTAATTACAGTGTCAGCCATTTAAGTAAAATGATATGTAAGATCATTTGATGATCTTTGATGAGACGTACAGTAGCTAGATATTAGAATGTGTATCTATACTAGAATACTGTATTCAAAAGTATAAAAAACTTTGCTAGCTTGGCGTATGTTAGAGCAGAGCTTCCCAGCCTGTGCACCACAAAAGGGTTACATGTGTGCCCAAGCCGTGGCCTCCTTCAGCCCGCACGTGGTTCAAGGAGCCTCCAGGCCAGTCCATTCTTGGCCTCCACAGCCCATCCACTGATCCTGGTACACGCTACAAATTTCATTTTTTATTGTACTTTGAAGTGTTGAAAACACAGTATCAAAGACAGATAGGAGTTTGAGAGTTTAATTTTATGCTACGCACCAGCAAGAACAAAAGGTGCATAGTACTTTCTTACTATGAGTTCTTGTCCACAAAGCACAGAGGAAAAAAGGTTTCAGAATCGACCATATTTTTCTATATGCATGCTGAATGGAGACCCTCTGTCAGGTAATGGCTGTATGCTTCTGCTGGGTACAAATGTTACCTTTTTTTATGGGAACTCTGTGAGGTATACATCTAATATTTTTTCCCTCCTGAAAACATGAACTGTTAGATAACAGCCCTCTCTAACGGGGCAAGGAGTATTACCCACAGTTTTAACATATAATCTTTTCTGTCAAACCTCTTATTTGACTTCATCATTGCTTTTGCCAGTGGATGCATCCACGGAGCATAAATGTAATGCCTGCTCTCAGTTCTGGAAACTAAGACTGAGGGGAGTAAAAACAGGTAGACTTAAAGTTTACAAATGGAGAGTACGTGAACACTCACAGTCAGCAATGCTGTGAATTGTGCACTTTGTGACTAACCGAAAGGACAGCCATGAGATTTAGGAGAGAGAACCAAAGGGAGAGCATTTGTAAATGTTTTTCTTTCTCCTTGACACAGAACGTGTGACTAAATCCCCTTCGGGGTTAAATGCACAGAGGAGGTGGTTTCCAGGTGTTCTTGATTATATCTGAGCCATCCATCTCCTCTGAAAACTTGCAGGTTTCTGTGCCTCCTTCACATTTGTGAATTACAACACCCATAGTTCTTAACATTTTATGGAAACTTTGTTATCCTTCTGTGTCAAATTATTATTCTTTTTTTAACAAGACTGGATAGTTACCCCTGACCTATGTTTATACAAGAATAGGTTTGGGGATATCATTTCTATAAGGTGATACGTCTCTGACTATGGTTGATACTTTCGATGGACAGGTTGTTTTGACATTCATACTCAGTAAAATAACATTTCAGGATGGTGAGAGAGCAAAATTAATTGATGGAAGAAGGTAGACACAATTGAAAAACAGGCTCAAAAATTAGGAAGTATTTATCTTTTGTTTTATTCAAAAGAAATTATTGAGTACTGAAAGTGTTTTTAAGAAGACGCTCAGCTGACCGAAGTGTTTTATTGGGTTCCATTCCTGTAGTTTCCTACATCATCCCAAAGAACACATACCATTTTAATAACTTGTAATTTAGCCATTAAACTCTCCACATTTAATAAATAAATGGTTGATACGTTTATTGAATACTTACATTGTGTTAAGTTCTACATTCAATATCTCTAATTCTCAAAGCAACCGCATTGGCTGTTACCCTTATTTACCTCTAGTTCATAGATGAGGTTGAGGGACACAGAAATCAATAGCAAGCCCAAGGTCACACAGTGAGTAAGGGAAGCTTGGAATTTATATGTGTTTTCTCTGACTTGACTCCGTTATCTGACCCCCTTTGCTCTCGGCTGCCTCCCATGCACTACACTATCTCCCCCGTCTCTGTGACCCTCTCCCCATCCCTCACAGGCATCCCTTTTTTCTTACTATAGTATTGTGATGGCTTTTTATGAAGCTGACTTATAAAATAAGTAGGATGACCAGCTATCTGGTTTGCCCCAGACTTCCCCAGTTCCAGAACTTTTAAGTCCTGCATCCCGGGAAAACCCCTCCGTTCTGGGCAGACTGGGACACTTGGTCATGTTCAACCTATTCCTTCCTCCAACCCTGTCCTGCATCTCCGTCCATTCCCCATCCCTCAACCCCTGGCATCTTAGAGCTGAGATATGAGGCGAGAGAATTAGGCGCAAATCAAGATTTTAAAAAATATGTACCCTTTTTGGTACTAAAAACAGTGTTTATATGTCTTGTTATTTCTGTATCCATACACTTCCAAGTAGCCTTGTCAAAATGTGGAGACACAGTGCATGGTATCATGTCTCCATGAATACGGTCTGATGCACATAAAGTGTATCAAGAGGATTGATGCAGGGGCACCTGGTGGCTCAGTCAGTTAAGCTTCCAACTTCAGCTCAGGTCATGATCTCATGGTTCGTGGGTTCGAGCCCCGCGTTGGGCTCTGTGCTGACAGCTCGGAGCCTGGAGCCTGCTTTGCTTTCTGTGTCTCCCTCTCTCTCTGCCCCTTTCCCACTCACGCTCGCTCGCTCTCTCTCTCTCAAAAAACAAATAAACATTAAAAAAAAATGTTTTTAAGAGGATTGACATACCCCCAACACAGGGGAGCAGGAAGGAAAGGAGTAGATAGCACATTCACATTCTCCTCAATATTATCATGTATTATTTGAAGTTTTTATAAGAATTTTTATGTAATGTGTTAATAAAAGGGACTTTTAAATACTTTTAAAAGACCTTTCAGCATTTTAAGAATTTGATTTGGTTTTTTTTGGGGGGGGCGCCTGGGTGGCTCAGTCCATTAAGTCTCTGACTCTTGATTTCAGCTCAGGTCCTGATCTCATAGTTCGTGAGATCGAGCCCCGCAGTCAGCTCTGTGCTGACAGCATGGAGCCTGCTTGGGATTCTCTCTCTTCCTCTCCCTCTCTGTCTGCCCCTCTCCTGCTTGAGTGCATGTGCACATACTGTCTCAGAATAAACTTGAAAAAAAAGATGAAAAGTCCTACAACATATTGAGTGTTTGTTCACCTTTCTGTAGACCAGTGAAAGACAGACTCCCTTCTCTGCAGTCTGTATAGTACATGAACCAGGTACTGAGCATTTAGTTCAGCTGGGGATGCATCTAGGCCTCTACCCAAGGACTGAGGTCTGTTCGGATCTCTCCTTCCATGAGCACAACTTGCTTAACTGTGTAGGGTTTCTCACTTATAAGACTTTGGATAATATGACAAAGTATAATATCACATTTTTTGTGATTGATACCTGTTTATATTCTTACATGGAGTTCTGTTTTGAAATTGATCTTGACTTCAGGGCTGAGGTAAGCACTGTCATGTTGTCACGTGGAGAAGGAGATGGAGTGCTCCTGAAATAGGCGAATTGTCATTAATGCTGCTGATAACGTTTTCTGCATGCGTTTCTTTGTGTGTGTGTTTCTTGTATGCGCGTGTAAGTTCTGTCTAGACGACTGAGCGGGGTTCGCATCCTTGTCTGTGTGAGGCTGTAGGATCACAGCCCAGAACTAACATGTATCTTTGTGTGATGACAATCATAAGGTTGTGCTCAAGTCGGGAGAAGAACATCAGTTATGGTTGGTACTTTTAATTGCGTTGACTTTGCACAAACTCCTTCTCCTTACATTTGACAATTTTTACTTGAGGCAAATGATCTTGGTACTTGGTTAAATCTTTGAGATTCTCTTTGGTGTTTTGGAATTAGTGGGTTCAAAGAGATTCCAGTTTTAAAATGTATGTGCTGTGTATTTTCATTAACTGTTGAATGTTTGACTTTGATATTTTTCTTTTTATGTTTGAAAGGGTTGTTATTTTTTTATTACAAAGACCTTCAAAAGAGGATGTCGCCTTACCTTACAAAATAAGATTTAGGTTTGATTTACAACAACCACCAAAAAACATTTCTGTAAGTGAATATTTTATAATAGCAATAGATTCCCAAGAGAAATCGTTGAAAACCATCCATATATATCTAGAAGAAGGTGCTCATCTCTTTGGGATTGTTTAGATCACAATTTAGGGACACAAAAAGGATTAAGGACTGATGTTTGCTTTGAAAAGTTATTTAGGTGTGTATTCTCAGAAATTACACAATAAGGGCTCTTACTCCCATTCGTTTAAAAATCACTAATTTTATCACCATGAAGTATTTGATAAAACCTGTTTCTTTTCACACAAATTAGGAAGCTGTGGGGTTTGTAAGCTCTGAAAGTTCTGTTAACTACGGCCATGTCCTCTTTCCAAAATATCTTACTCAGCATTCAGTCATTTGTCAAAACTGTATTTTCCTATTTCTGAAAACTATGAAACACGTTATGTCATTTTTCTTACTACACAGTTGGAGAATCTGATGCTGGATAAAGATGGCCACATAAAAATTACAGATTTTGGACTTTGCAAAGAAGGGATTACAGATGCGGCCACCATGAAGACGTTCTGTGGAACACCAGAATATCTGGCACCAGAGGTAGGCTGTGCTTCCATTCGTAGGGAGAATAACAGGGCCGTAATGTTTTGCAGGGTAAACTGCTTAGCATGAAAAATCATTGCAGTACCTACTACTTTCTTATAATTTTAATTCCAGTATTATTGATGTACAGTGTAATATTAGTTTCGGGTATACAATACAGTGATTAAACACTTCCCTCAGCAGGACAGGTGCACTCCTCAATCCCCATCACCTATTTCACCCATCCCCCTACCTGCCTCCCCTCTGGCAGCCACCTACTTGTTCTCTGGAGTTGAGTCTGTTTCTTGGTTTGCCTCTCTCTCTTTTCCTTTGTTTTGTTGCTCAAATTCCACCAACAGGAATTAAGTCTATTTTGCTTTCACTTGTTTAACATGGTATGATAGAGTAAGAATATGTAGAAAGTAAATTTTATAGACTTTATGAGCACAAAGGCACTAACTTCCATAGAGTAAGTCAATTTTTTTTTTGGCGATGTACATTTTATTTTTTGATTAGGCCCGTTTTGATTCATTTATTAAAATCAAGTAATTGGATGGCATCAGCAAAAATGCTTGTGGTTTTATAAACTACCTTGGATCTCCCTTCGAAACAAAGACACGGTGATAATTTACATTTGTAGTGTTGTGAATTTTCATACTTCATTACTATAGGAAAAGTAAATGAAATGACAGTAGCCACATTTTGGAATTCATGCCAAAGCAAGTCCCAACCAGTGACCTCCGCATGCTGAGGGTTCCACAATAATCTGCTAATTTGTTTGTTAAACAACTACATATTATGTGTCTACTATGTATCGGGTATTTTTCTGGGTGATGTGGTTACAGAGCAAGACACAAAAGACACTGCTCTCCAGAATGAAACAATAAAAATTGGGAAATAACATAATGTCAGCTAATGAGTGAGTGCCAGGGAGAAAATAAAGCTAGGTGAAGGGAAGGGTGTGGTGTGGTGGCCATTTTAGATAGAGTTCAAATTACTCTCGCCGTGTAACAAACCACTCCAGATCCTAGCGGTGAAAAACAACCATTCTGTGTGGTCTCGGATTCAGAGTCAGGAATAGTCAGGGGACAGCAGGGATGGCTTATCTCTGCTCCACAGCATGTGGGGCCGCAGCCAGAAGGACGCTGCAGCCATGGGGTGACGTGTGACTGGAGGCTGGAATCTGGAAGCATCTTCACTCACATGTCTGACGACCGATGTTCCTGTCCACTGACTGGTACCCAAACAGGACTGTGAACAGGAGCGTTTATGTAGAGCCTCCACGTTGCTATGTGGTCCAGGCTTCCTCATAACCTGACGGCTCCAGGGCAGTCCGACTTCTTTGGCTTTGGGCTCTAAAAGGGAGTGTCCCAGGAGCGCCTGGCTGGCTCAGTCGGTTAAGCATCTGACTCTCAATTTCGGCTCAGGTTATGATCTCACGATTCATGAGTCTGAGCCCTGCATCCGGCTCTGCGCTGTCAGTGCAGAACTCTGGCTCCCTCTGTCTCTGCCCCTTCCCTGCTTGCTTTTATCTCTCTCAAAATAAACAAAAAAAAAAAACTTAAAAAAAAAATGAGTGTCCTTAGGAACAAGTTATGAGCTGCTTCCCTTTTCTTTGTTTTGTTTTTGTTCCTTTTGTTCACCTGGCAAACATTAAGAATGTTTTATTAGTTGTTTGCAAATTCCTTTTCATAGTATGTTTTTAATAATTTTATTAAAGTACAGGTCACATACCATAAAATACAGCAGTGGTTTTTACTACGTTCACAAAATTATACGACTGTCACCAACATTGAATTCCAGAGTATTTTCATCACTCTAACAACAAAACCCATACCCATTAGTTCCCCCTCCCCGCTGTCAGCTACAACCCACTTTCTGTCTGTATAGATGTGCCTGTTCCGGATACTTCCATCAGTGGAATCCTACAATATGAGGCTGATTGTGTGGCTTCTTTCACGTGATATGTTTTCAAGGTGTGTCCATGTTTTTACCATTTTAGTGGTACTTCATTCCTTTTTGTGGCCAAATAATATTCCATCGTATGGATATGCCACATTTGGTTTATCCATTCAGCAGTCTGTGGACATTTGGTTTGCTTCCAACGTGGGGCTGTAATGCTGCTGGCGGACATTTGTGCGTGCGTCCCCTTTAGTGGCCTGGTTTCAGAAACTGCACCTATGCTTACTGGCGAAGCAGTCTGAGACCACACAGATTGAAGGGGTGGTGACCCCGACGCCCACCTCCCCTTCGTAGAAGAGCGTGTGAGATGGGAGATAGTGTTGCAGCTGTCTTTGGAAGATACGGTCTTCTGCAGATAGGACGTTGGGGGAGGTGAGGCTTGGCCAGAGACCTGAATGCTAAGGAGGAGGTAGCTCTGCAGGGTGGAGGGGACGAGCTCTCCAGACACAGGGAGCAATGAGCATGGAACCTGAGGCAGGAACAAGCCCAGTTCTTCCCTCAAACTCCAATAAGGTTAGTGTGGCTGGAGCCAAAGACCGAGGCAGGCATCTGATCTCTGATGGGTGAAGGTTACAGTTGATTGAACACCTGCTGTATAGGTGCGTTGCGTGTTTGGAATGACCTTTTTGTGATAGCATCCTTGATGTTTTTTTAAAGGTGAGGGGACTGAGGATCAGAACTCTTTTTCAGTGGAATCTGTACACAGCAGGGAGGTGGTGGCAAGAGGAACAGGATTGTAACTAGGTCCATCTGGGAAAGGCCACTTTTGCTTTTCTAACGACAGGTGTTATGGCCCCCAAAAGTCACACTTTCAAGGCCACTTATAGATGTGAATAATTGTCAGTTTTAAAATGAATGCTTTATAAATGCTCAACAGGAAAAAGTAATTAAGAGAAATTAGGTAGTAGGAATACATTGCATTTCCTATACATGTATAACTCATGCCAGTTTGTTATTATAATAGTTTTTTTAATTAGAGAGTAAATTTACATTTCAAGATTATTGCATAATTATAAATAAGTGCTAATAATTTGAAATGCAGTACATTTCCAAATATTATTTTCTCAAGAGCTGCCAAAAATATTATTTTTCTCTGTCATAAAATCTAGAGTTTAAGATTCTCCCACTTACTGTGGTGAATTAGGTAAAATTTTAGGAACACTGTTCCTTATTCATTCAAATACAAGATCGTATTTTCTAGAAGAGAGTTTTTTTTGTGAATATCATGAAAAACAAATTCTTTGTTTCCCTGGAGTTCAATTACCCCTGTTCTCTATGCACCATGGATAGTACTGTCCTGTATTTAGAATAACAAAATTAGTTGTGTCACAGTTAGGGGAAATTATTTCTGAAGAAGATAAACACATCTCGTTTCATTCAGAAGCAGATGATCTCTCAAGAAACAAAGATACTGTTTTACATGCTTATATCATCAACTGAAGAACAAAACCAAGGGTTTCATGCAAGAAGGATCCAGTTGTTTCTAAATAGCAACTTTACAATACCCAAGAAATTATCCATTTCTTTAAAAAAAAAAAAAAAAGTAAGAAAACATTTCTGTGTACCTATTTTTGTTTGGCTTTTTCTTTTTTGGGGGGGTGGGGATATTACAGAAGCCTGGTCTTTAACAGCAATTTCTATACCCGTGGCTGATTCCTATCTTTTTGTTTAATGAGAAACAGAGACAGAGCGTGAGTGGGGGAGGGGCAGGGAGAGAGGGAGACACAGAATCTGAAGCAGGCTCCAGGCTCCTATGTAGGGCTCACATTCAGGAACTGTGAGATCATGACCTGAACTGAAGTTGGATGCTTAACCGACTGAGCCACCCAGTCGTCCCCATGGCTGATTTCTAATTACAGTCTCAGCCCCTGATTTGTGATCATGGTAGTTACCATTTGGGGATGACAGTTCTAACTTCTCATGCAATTTAAATTCTTACATTTTTTAAGTATTTCTGTCAATCATTACATTTTTGTTAAATAGGGGTAACTTTGAATGTGTTTTACTTTTAAGAACAAGAATTGAAGTCCTTATTTCTTCTCTCGGATATGGACCATTTCACTGTAGAATTCTCTCGTTCGTTAAAGAGGTACTTACTATTTATTAGGTGTCACGCATTATGTTGGGGACTGGGAATAGAAAGAGAGTAAGAAATGGTTTTTGTCCTCAAGTAGCTTGCTATTTACCAGGGTGATAAGAGACGGAAAACAATCCTGACTGTGCAAGAAAATAATTACTTTACTGGGGATCTGCCTGGCGTGGTAGAAGAAGGCAGGGTGCGTAAGCCTGCTGGGAGGGTCCGGGGGCGGTCAGTGGGAGATGGGAGAGGAGGCTGGACACGGACACAGGGATTGGAATGCAAAGGAGTTTAGGTCTGATCTCTTGGAGAGTCACTTCTGAATTGAGAGCAAGGCAATAACGTGATCAGATACATGTGGTCAGAGTTAGTGGGCAAGAGTGACACCAGCTTCTCCCCTTTACTTTGGATGGTGTCCCTCACTTTTCTTGAACCTTGGCATTTCTGGCACATTCCATCGTCAGTGCCGGACTTTTCTTCATAGTATGTGAGTGATCAGACCTGGAATACATTCCTGATTTCCTGCTTCTCTTGTGAATGGCTCAGTGTCAGCATTGTCTCTTCCTCCACAAGACTTGCTTCCACGTTATGGAGAGATCTCCGCACAAGCTGTGTGTCAGCGAGCAGTGGTCACCCTCTGCCAGTTAATTGTCTCAATTGGGCAGAAGTGCTTTGCTACTTAAAGATACATGAAGGCTATCAAAAGATACTTCCAAAAAGACTTAGAGATCAGGTCAAAACCCTATTGTTTCCTGTCGGATAAATCAGGCTCCTAGCTGATTTTAAAAATAAACTTAAATTTTAACCAAACTTAAGTTTCTTCTTAAGAAACCCCACAAAAGAGGACTCTTGTGGTATAAAAAATGCCCCTTTTTAAAAAAGAGAAGAGAATATTTACAACCATTCTCTTACCTCTTTTGGTGAAGAATTAGAGATATTTATTGATAAAGAATAAAATCATGTGGTTTTTTCTTTTTTTTTTTTAAGAGGCTGGAGAAATATAGTCCTAGCAGGATATAACATATGCATTTAGTGTCCTGCATCTTTAAAAATGCACTAGTATGTATTGGTTTTAAATGAATGTGTTTTTGCTCTTTCTTATACTAGAAGAAAGAAATTTTATCTGCCATACGTTATGGACAAGAAGATATTTTGGGGGGATTTTGTTTTTGTAATCCACACTGCATTTTCAATCTAGAAATTATAAAAGAAATTGGAAATCACATATAAGACCTTACTGTTAAATGTTATTATTTGATTTGGCTCTCATTGAATCCAAGCCACTTTATGCAGTGCTAATTATTTAGTCTCAGCTTTGCTCTTGAGTTAGCAGTACCTGATCAACTTTCCAACTGTAAAACAGTTTGAAAATCAAATGTAGCTTACATGCAAGACCCAACAAAATTAAAAGTGTTAAGTACGTTTTGGCAGTTCACTTTTATTATGCCCAGTCCTCAAATGTACCAGCAGATAATCATCTGAATGTTAGTTATTTTTCACATGCTTATGTGATCACACAAAAAGTACATGCTAAAAAGAAGCAGATGGTGACAGATGGGGAAGGTTGAATAAGGTGGTTTTGGAAACCTAGAGAAATGCACTTCTGTAATAGTGTAAAAATAAAAATTATTTGATAATCAAGTTAGAACTAACAAAAAGATTGCAAAAAAATGACTTGGCTGGTGGAAAATATCTAGTATCTAGTACCTAGTTGTGGTTGCTATTCAGAAAAAAATACATATATAATTTTATTTCATGTGAATGTAAAATATTTTTTCCAGTGGCTAAAGATGCATTGTTTGATGTTTTCTTAGTTTTCAGAACCTCACGTTTTCGAAAACATCCACTTGCTGTCATTTTATTTGCTTTTATTTTGAAGCCTGCTGTCTTTACTATCTTTTATATAATGTATAATTTGAAAATACCTGAAATAGACAAGAATATTTTGCTATTTGGATAAAGAAAGATTTGCTTGAAGTTATTGTGATGCCATAGAGGTAATAGCACAAATGGAAGTTAAATTTTATATAAATTTAAAGCCAGAGAAATACATTCGCTTCTTCAGCATGAGCTAAGAGCATCATATAAATTAAGGATAAAGGTTGTTGCTGGCTTGAAGTGGTATATGGGTAGTGGGGGGCGGTTAGAACCTAACTGGATTTAAATGCATTACGTGGAATTTTATTTCTTTATTTTAAATACAACAAAGAATAGATGTAAAAGATGTCATTTCATGGGCTCTGTCAATAGTGTCTTCAGATCTTGAGAAAAATGAATGAGCCCAGGGCTACATATGTTTGCACATTTAATCTGTAGGTAAAAACAGTAGCACAGTTACATTTTGCTTAGCCCTTGGACAAAATTCTACTGTTTCAAACAGATTGTGAAACCAAGTCTTAAAATGGCTGAGCATTTTGTGGAAATACAAAGTTTTAGTAGCCTTTCTAAAACCGTGTACATCCCTAATATTTTATTTGTTAATAATTCATGTTGCACTCCTCCTCTTAAGGTATTTTTGAAAAACCCTTATCCTCCTGAATGGTTCTGAAAAGGATCCTTCCATACTCAGGGGAAAAGTAAGTGACAGAGATATTAGTTCAGGTAGAAGCTGTCTGCTTATGTAGAAGCATATTTAAGGACTTCTAACTGTCCTGAGCTGGCTTACTACTTGTACTGTTTCTGGGTAATATTAAAAATCATCCCATTCCTCCCCACCCCCAGGTTGGATGTTACTTACATATGAGCTAAAGTAGTATTTTTAGTTCAACATTTAATGTCTCAGTATGTGTTAAGTTGAGGCTTCTACTTCCCAGGGGTCTGTCACTTCTGTGGCAGCTACCTGTCACCTAACGTTCTTCGCAATGGTGTATGGTCTTTTGACTTTAACAGTAAGAATATTTGCTTTTGGAATGATTCTAGGTTAAGCACAAAGTTTAATTTTAAATTCTCTGACGCATGAGGACGTACACAAAACTCACCCTCCCTGGGTGCCGCTAGTGATGGCCTGTATATTTTACAGTGGCTGTATTGACTTTGGTGACAAAGACCCAATTTCTTGGGATCCCATTATGACTCTTGCTCTGGGATAAAGGGGCAGTGTAGAACTCTCCGGGAAGATGTGTGTTTAAGTATGATTCAGCCACCAGTATTGTATCCATTTCACTTTTCTCTGGTTCAAGAATGTCGCCTGCTCTATCCAGAGATTGCTTTTGAAGAGGACGCCGTTAGCTGTATGCAAGGACTTATGTATACATGCCAGGAAATAGCCCTAAAACCTACAGCCTTCTAATTCCGAGCAAATGGTGTTTACAGTTTCAGCCTCTTACGAATTAACGGAGCAGTTGAGAACTAGGTATAAGGTATATATTATGGAGAAAATACCAAGAAACCATGGAATTCATAAGTCTCCTGAAACATACACTTCTCCTAAGGCTGCAATACATTTTAGAGTCTGGATTGGAAGACTGAACAGGTCTTTTTTTTTAAAGGCAAATTCCTCTGATGTTAAGAATATGCGAAGGATTTCCATAAATCGTAAAGTATATAAACGCGTGTTGATACAGAACACACACATATCCGTTACCTGAAATACAAGGTTACCAGAAAAAAAACCTCCTTTTTGAATTAGTGGTAAATTGGTTCATCCAAGTTCGCAGTTTACTTTCACAACATAGGTGTGCAGACAGTTTGTTTGGATGTTTAATTTTTCCCCCATCTGTTCTGTCTGGATTATTGATTGAGCAGTAAGCCACTCCGGGGCACACGTCCCCTCCTTACAACTGCTTGCCGTGGCTGCATTGTGTGGCCTGGCGGACAAGCTGAGAGAGCTGCTCCTTCAAACTTCCAGTAAATCCCAGTTGGTAAAAGAACATTGGAATGAATATGTTTTTTGAAAGTGCCCCTTAGCCAAACAGATATTTACACTGGGAACTTTAATCGATGGTACCATTTTAAAATCATAGTTTATTATTTAATATCATTCTTGAAATTAGTAACCATTCAAGAGCTACTCGTGGTGATTTTTATTTAACTCAGTTGGCTGTTTTATACATGGAAGTGTCTACAACAAATATTACCAAATATCAATCAGATGTTATTAGAATATTTAACAGCAATTGATACCTGCTCTGACTTCCTTGAATCCAGTTTTTATTCCAGCAGAAAATGAAGCGATCTCCGATTCCTGGGGGAAAATTGAAACGAAGTCTTGTTTCCTAGAGTTTGTGTTCTGTTTGGGTGTTGATTTGATGTGACCTCTTATCATTGTTTAATATTTATGTTACTTTTGGTGTCCCGAATAACCTGTTGTCCTTTGTGTCTGTCTTTGGCATTAAATGTGGTTACAAAGTAAAGCTACATCCACGGTGACAGGACAATAGGGGTAGAAGGAAATCCCAAATGTCTGCATTTGTGTTCAAACCTTGAGCTTAGTTCAAAACGAGAGTAACATTGATTTTGTGAAAAAGAGACACTTTCTTCAGATTAATTCTTTAAGATAAGTCTTTCAGTGGATTGCTGCTCTCGGAGCAGGTTTTGATCTGCATTTATATCCAAATTACATGGTAAGTCACAGGGTCATGGACTTGAAATGCACTTTGCATTGTTGTACCACTGCAGGACCAATTACACTACTCTTTGGATCAGCCCTCATGATAACCATGAAGTAAATTAGCCTTTTAGGAAAAAAAAAAAATCATCAGAGGTAGCCAGAAGGAATTGCAAATCCCAGTAGGTTAAAGACTATACATTTTATATGTTACTGTAATTTGTGGGGAAATACGTGCTTTGAGTAAGGGAGAAAAATTATCTTTAAACAATAACATAAAAGAGGCTGTGGATTTTAACTCCACGCTGGAATTTCTAGAGCATTTCAGAGTACTGTATTTTGAGACAGTTTAGATTTAAGGAGAGAGAAAGGCTGTTTGTGGACAGTGGTGACGTGTTTTAGATTCTGTATCCACATGTAGAATGTTAGGATCACTTTCGTTTTTATTTCTTGTGTTTTTCATCTTCCAGCTGTTTGGAGGTGGGAGTTGAACAGAAGTCTTTCTTTTTAATTGATAACAAAGACTCTTAGATAAAGAGGGCTGGCTGAGTCTTTAGGGTGTTTTCTCCTGAACGTTGCTGGACTTTAAATGTCGATAAGATAATACATTACATCGGGTTTGTGCGGTTTACAGTAAAGTAGCAAACAGTTCTAATTATAGTGTTATGTATCTATATATTCATTAAAATGCCTAGGTTCAGAAGCAAAACCACTTATTTTGAGAATCAGCATTCATTTTACAAAGCTAAATAAAATATATTTTTTTATCAAACAGATTTTTTTACAATGCAGTTTTATTTTTCAGTTGCTTATTTCTCTTCAAAAATAAAACCCTTTTTTTATGTACTCACTTTCCCTTCTGGCCGCAAACCAGGTATTTAAACAAAAATAAAGGATTGCCAGTTTTGCCAGCTGGGGATGAGAACCCGGCTGGTGAAATGTGGGTTCGGGAAGCAGTTAATCCAGCTTTTATGCTTTTTATGGTTTTATGAAAAAAGAGGTTAAAAACCACATTTGGCTCTTTTTTGCGTGCGCCACTGTTTTGTTGGTGTTGTAGGAATTCAGCAAAAGGTTACTTAGATTTTAAAATTGTTTGTTATTAGGTAAAATCCCGGGTCCGTTAGATTAAGGCCCACAAACAGCGCATTCTACTAATTGGACATGAGATAGATTCTTGAATAATCAAAAGTCACTGGTATTTAAAAATTATACATACAACATTTCCTCTCACTTAAGAAAGTGCACAGGCCGAATTCTTTCTGCTGCTTTAGGTTATTTGTTGTTTTCTCTGTATTTTTACATTACTCATTTCAAACAAGTAGAAATTTGAAGTATTTTTAGCTAATGATGAAAACTAGAATTTGTTGTTCTTCCCCGAAATATTCTGCTTAGTTTGTTATTCTATAAAAGATTTTCGAAAAAACGTAGGAAGTGGACTTGTGTTCATATCTTGCTAATGTAGTTCCTGTTCATCTTGGAACAATGATACAATTGAATTAAAAATCTTTTCATCACATGTGACAACCACTGCTGAATTAATCTTTAAGTAACATAGCTTTTTCTCAAAATTATATTCTCCACGCATATAAATACCTTGTCTACCCAAGTGCCTTTCATAGTATTTATAGGTAATCATAATGTAACCATCTAAAATGTCATGTTCAGTCCAAGACATAATTGGTAAATTTTAAATAAAAGTCCCATGGGAGTAATCCTCAACAAGTTATTTACTCAAACTAAGACAGTCTGCAACACAAGCACTACTTTGTTCTGCATCAAATTCTTTCTTATGTCATCAGTTACAAGATTTTTTTAATCGGTAAATTTCGTGGGTCTGGTTTTCTTGATCTTTTTATCCCAGAGCTATTTATCCCAGAGCTAAGAGAATCAGATAAAGTAAGCTTTAAGATTATTCAGATATAGTAGCTTAAAGTAAAATATTGAAAGATCCAAACAGATGAAGAAAACTCCATTGAATGAGGAACATACCTAATAAAAAGGTAAAAATCACAATTTTCCTAAAACAAATGGCAAGCCATTCTGCCCCAGTTTGAATAGGTTGCTCCAACATAGCCTGATAGTGTCATACCATATCTTTCCCAATTTATGTTGCATGTAATGTATGTTGGGAAATAAATTTAAGGGCATATACCAGAGTCTGTGAGTTTTGTTTGTGTTTAACTGAAATTTGCTTGTGGGCTTACTAACGCTTTGGATACAACTCACACAGTACATCTTTATATTCACTTTGATGACTGTTTCCTTAAAGACTTGAAACACTAGAGGCCTCCAGAAGTTTTCAGTTTTATTTTTGTGGTGGCCGTGCCCTGACCTCATCTGTGTTCCATCGCATAACTCCTGTCTTTCACCGTCTGGTTTGTATGACTTCGCTCTTCTCCATGCAAGAGGGTGTAAGGCTCATTATATACCCAGCAATCAGCACGGTGTGACTGCAAGTTAAAGTCCACATTAATGGAACCAGAATGAAAAGTTAAGTAGGCCTAAGAGAAAACGTGCAGATACGCAAAAATTTTTGTTTGGTCCGTAGTGTACTCAGTCATTCACTTGGAATCTGCTGTGTGGCCTGTTCCCTTCCTTGTACGCTGGCCACTTCTGGACATATATGGAACATTTCGCCTATCTGGTGTGATTTAAATCTTTTGTAGGATACCTTATAGTTTAAATGTCAAAGAGCCTACCTAGGCTTTGAAGGTTAGGATTCACTTTGTTGATGTAAAAGTCTTACATTTTATAAATACTGCTGTAAAAGTTAATGTGGAGTAATGAATCTTTTCGCTGGTTTCGCTCTTAGGTGTTAGAAGACAATGACTATGGCCGAGCCGTGGATTGGTGGGGACTAGGGGTCGTCATGTATGAAATGATGTGTGGGAGGTTACCTTTCTACAACCAGGATCATGAGAAACTTTTTGAACTAATACTAATGGAAGACATTAAATTTCCTCGGACACTCTCTTCAGATGCAAAATCATTGCTTTCAGGGCTCTTGATAAAGGATCCAAATAAACGGTAAGCCACAAATAACACTCACTGAGTTACTGACGAATGTGGTTAGAAATTGTGATATGGAAATTAATTCAAATGTAACTCACTCCAAGGAGCAATGTATTTGGTGTAGACATCTTCCCACTGAAATACTGACTTATTTTTAACTGCGTAATACAGAACATTTAAAAAATTTCTGCAACTCTTTCCTAACTTGGGAAATTTTATGTAGATTTTTTTTTACCAAATAAGGATTTTGAGGGTTTTATTATCCGTACCGTGAGTGAACAATTTCTTAATTGCCCTGGTACTTGCTATTGTGGGGACAGAAGTATCCCCTTTTTTCCCTTTCAGTCTCTGGGCCTTTATATTTATGCTAATTTACATAATAAAAAGGATAGAACCGGCTCTGTATTCTCCTTCCATCCCAACCTGTGTTAACATATCCAGCTACTTTTTTTGTCCGTTGTAGATATTCCTTTCCATGTGTGGCTGGAAAGAACTAAAAGCAAAATATGTTTACACACTTTGTGTTTCTTTTGTAGCTACAACTGTGACCTGAAGAATCCTACAGCCCTTTGCTAAGCGAACTGTAGCGTTCTTTGTTCGTGTTTCTGTGTTCATTTACACATACGGTTTATAAGTCATATATGAAATGACTTAATATAAAAATGTCCCTTAATCTGTGTTTGTGTATTCATGTATACAGCCGTCCTTTCCTCTAGGTACATACGCATATCAGCGTTGCTCTAAAAATCACTTAGGTGTTAAGCTCTTGAGGATTATTTCTTAGATTGCTAAATCTTCCCTCACATAATGATTTTTTACAAAGTTCTGTTTTTGGTTGGTGTTCGTTGTGTATTAGTTGGCAGACTGAATTAATGAATGAAGGAAGGAATGAATCCTAAAATGTGATTTTTGTTTGCTTTAGAGATGGTTTCCATTACACACTTCTAGATTTTAAATTTGTGAGGAGCATGATTTTACCTTCAGAAATAAGCAGACTTAATAAAAGAGATAGCTTTTGCTCGTGAGGAACCTTTCTGACATGTGTTTTATAATCCTGGTCATGGAGATCTTACCTTATATTTGTAAAGTGATTTTGGTTTCTTTTTCAGGGCATTTGTGTATCTGTTGTTCCCTTTGCTGTTTCAGTAGCCTTGTAAAGTTGATAGGTGGATATTATTCTCATTTACATTTGATTGAGGACGAAGCCGAGGCCGCTAGAAGGTGAAGCAGTTTATCCTACAGAAAATTTCTATAGAAGAAGAGCAGAAATCACCTTTCTTGGTGCCTATTTGCTGTTTCTCTCGTAGCTTATTTGCAATGCATCAGTTTCTCAGTTGGTTCAGGTTTTGAAATGTGTTCCATTTAGTGTGATTATTTCACAATTAATGTAACACAGCACTTGGTGATAGGTAATCTTTAAACAGAGCTAAGATTTCCGTTTTGTCTACTTGATTTAGGGATCTAATATTTGGCTTGGATTTCAAGAGCAGCGAATTTTTTACTGCATCCTTTCCTGATGACTCCAGGGAACTTAGCCCTTTCCTTGATGGCCCCTCTAAGCAGCTGGTAGAGCAAACTTGTGTCTGTGGTTCTCATGTCTGTGTGTCATTCATTTTCTTATCCCCACCCCCACCCCCGGGGGAGGAGGGAGATAACACAAACTAGATACTTGATAATTGTTGAATAAATGTGAGGTACATTCTAGAATGTTAGTGGCCTGGTGAGTAGGACAACTCCTAAAGGTTTACCCACCCAGAGGTTGGTATCATCTAAAGAGAAGCTGGGGTGTTCTTTCTCAGTTCTTTGATGTTCTCATTTAAGATAGGGGAGTCATTCTCCCTCCACTGTTGCATTGCAATGTTGGGAACGGAACGATGAGCAAGACAAATCATCTCTGTTCTAGATAGTCATAGAATAATGCAAGACAGAAAACAGGTACTCACAGATACTCAGACCTACATACAAATGCCTATTGAAATTTATTAGCTCTGACCAGGGGGCTGGAAGAGTTGGGGAGGCGTAAGGGTGCTCATGCAGAGAAATTTACATGAAAAGAAATCCAGGGGTATCTGGGTGGCTCAGTCAGTTAAGCCTCCGACCCCCGATTACCACTCAGGTCATGATCTTGCGGTTTGGGAGTTCGAGCCCCACATTTGGCTCTGCACTGACAGTGCGGAGCCTGCTTGGGATTCTCTCTCTCCCCATCTCTCTGCCCCTCCTCCTCTCTCTCTCTGTCTCTCTCTCGCTCTCTCACTCTCTCTGTCCCTCTCTCAAAAATAAATAATATTTGAAAAATAATAATAATAAAAAGAAAAATCCAGAGTTGCAAATGAACATGGCATTTGAGAAGTTCAGCAACTACAAGGTAGAATATGAGTTGGGTAATGTTGGGAGATGAAGCTGAAATGGTAAATTTCAAAGACCTTCTGCTTCTGAGAAAATATTTAACCTTTATTCAGAAGGGGATGAAAAAACCAGTGAGTTATTAAAAGTAAGAGATGGTGTAATGAGTTTTGTGCTAGGAAAGGTGAAGGGCCAGGGGCAGGTAGGCAGAGCAGTTGAGAACACATACGGGATTGTCCAGATGAGAGACGGGGGTCCTCCAGAAGCAGTGAGTAGGACTTTGTGAATAATGAAGGAGACCTGGTGGGGACGTGGAAGGAGTCTCCTGCCTCCGTGCTTTCCAGCTTGAGTGATTCGTTTGGAGGATGGAGTGTTATTAACGGACAGGGAGCACAGGCAGAGGGCTGGGTGTGGGGGGGGGGGTGGAGAGGGGAGGGTTTACTGACACCCGCTCCGGCTGTGCCGAGTCAGGTGTCCGTGGAAAACCCAGATGGAACTGAAAATAGTACCAGTGCTAAACAGAAATGCAGTGGCTGAATATATGGTTTGGGGACCCACGGATGTCCCGGAGGCAGCTGGGGCCGGGACAGTTGTGGGCAGGGTTGAGTACAAAGGGAAGACGGCCTAGGACAGAATCCTGGGAAGCATCACAATTTAAGAGGTAGGAAGAAGAGAAACAGCCACTAAGAAGACCCTGAAAAGTCTTTGGAAGCCTCATAAAATAGCATTATCCTAGACCTCGTTATTCTTCCTCTTCAACAATTTTAAATACTGCCTGAATTTTTTGAGACTCTTTACTGAATTACTGTCAGTTCTACCAGAGGGTCAACCATCATTTGCCTTTCTTTCTAATGCTCCATTACTTTATGCTCATTCTATCAGTATCTCCTTTATCCTCCTGCACGCAGTTCATAGGAGAAGCGTGACCGTGTGTTGCATTCAGTAACACAGGAAAATATGAATTCCATGATGTTCCTAATAATGAAGAATCCATAGTCGCTGAGGATTTAGTTTGGCATTCTGATATTGGAGTTTACTATTCTTAGACATAAATATCTTAGTGCAAATCATATTTTGATATTATTTTGAAGTCTTAAATTGTATATTAAGGAGTCATTGACATTGAAGTTTTTGACAGTTTCACACTTGGAGGAAGCTTGTGTTAAAGAGTCTCTCCCAGCTTCTAAAATGGCAGTCTAAGATTATATTCTTAGACTTCACATAGTACTCATGGCTGATACTTTAGTTTTTTATGTATTTGATAAATATAGATTAAATGCTGGCAATGTCCACAGCCAAGCTATTGCTAGAGAACTGAGGGGTGACAGAAAATGAATAACTAAACTAAAGCTGGATTAAAACCTCCTATTTACCAAATGATTACGGCTCTCTATTCCCAGCTCCCACCTCATCCACTATCTCCCGTAGAATTCAAAATGAGAGCGATACGGAAATAAAAACAATAGCGTAAGGGTGAGAAAAGACAGTGAACTTCTGAGTTTTCTCCTGCAGACTACTTTGATTCATACTTTGAAATGTTAAGTTCTCTTCAGAAACACGTGTTTTGGTGTCTCTGCTTTTCTGGCTCCCTGAGTAGGAGCTTAAAGTGCTTTTTGGATAATCCAGGGCTGGTCTCTGCCCTCAAAAGAATTTGCAGCCTAACCGGGGAGGGACACATACAACTTGGAATAGAATGAAGAAAGAGGAAGGTTAGGGAGTGGAGTGCTGGCGTTGACTAAATACGGAACCGCCAGTCGGAGAGTTCTGCATTCGATCACCGCTAATAACCGTCTGGTCCCATCTAGAGTCCCTGTCAGCACTGTGGCTCATTCTGCATGATCTGGGGATGGGAGACCCGTGGATCATTACTACAGATAACTCAGATATCAGCTCATTGTTCTATTTCCTATTCTGGCCGTGTGTCAGGGAATCCCAGATTCTTCCCAGTTGTGTGTTCCTTATACCTAATAATAGATTGTATTATTGTTTGTTTATCCTGACCTATTTGTGTTTCTTCCTACCCAGTGGTGTGTGGGAGTTGGCATGTTCCAGCTCTTAAGAGCCAATTATTAAATTTCAGGAATTTCATGAGCTGGTTGTTTTAATACAGTCATTATTAAAAATCAAATTACATAAACTTACAAAAGTAAATCAAGTACATTGAAAAGAAAGGTGATAAACACTCAAAATTCATCACTCCTTGATAATTTTGTTGCATTTTACTATTCCGATGTTACTCTTGTCAGTTGTGTCTGCATAGAAATACTATGTAATGGTTTGCTTCTGTGTACCTGTTCCCACTTCTGTGTTGAGTGGCATCAGGTTGCTAACTTGAAATTGGCCATGTGGGGAGTATTCATATCACCACAATGGCAAACTTTGTACGTCAGGGCTTGATTTATTGTTTTTCAATTAGATATAAGTAACTAAGTAGAGAAGATGTTAATAATACGGTTTACATTTTCAAGCTGTTCTGTCTGTATCTACTACATTGTGACTATCGCGCGCGCACCGCACGCGCGCGCGCACACACACACACACACACACACAATGAAGAGATACTCTCCCACTGTTCCCAGATGATTTACCATCCATCAAGGAGGTCACTCACATAACTGAGAAGCAAGTGAAGTTCTGACATGTGCCTTTTTGTATGACTTTCAAATTCGTCTTCACCATAAACGAAAAGATCAGCTGGTATTCGTGCTGGAGCCACTCCGAGTCAGTGAGGGGCTGTGGAGTTCAGCAAAATTAACAAATGTTCTCTTTGAGCATCACTTGGCTAATTTACAATAAAGGACATTCTGTATTTTATTGCTCTTTGAAATTTTGTGCCTTGCATCCTTTATATCTGTAAAATCCATAACAAATATATGTATAATATGCATATGTAATATTATACATGCATAATTGTCCCCAGAGAGCTGGCTGTTAAGCACTTAGCAGCCCATACTATTCCTTTTATTTTTCAAGTTTTTATTTAAATTCTAGTTAACATATATGGTAAAATTGGTTTCAGGTGTAGAATTTAGTGATTCATCACTTACACCCAGTGCTCATCCCAACCAGTGCCCTCCTTAGCGCCCATCCCCCACCCACCTCCCTCCATCGACCGTCAGTTTGTTCTCTGTAGTTAGTCTCCTACGGTTTGCTTCCATCTCTCCTTTTTCCCCCCTTCCCATATGTTCATCTGTTTTGTTTCTTAAATTCCACGTATGAGTGAGATCATACGGTGTTTTGTCTTTCTTTTACTTTGCTTAGCATTATACTAACTCCATCCACATTGTTGCAAATGGCAAGATTTCATGCTTTTTGATCGCCAAGTAATATTCCGTTGTATATACATACCACACCTTCTTTATCCATTCATCAGTTGATGGACATTTGGGCTCTTTCCATAGCTTGACTGTTGTCAGTAGCACTGCTGTAAACATCAGGAGCATGCACCATTCCTAACCATGAACAAGACTAGAGAGAGCTTTTGCTATATCAGTTTGGATTTAAATGGATTTCTTTTCCTTTCTTTTCTTTCTTTCCCTGTTCTTTTTTTTTTTTTCCTCCCCTTTCTCTCCTTCACTCCCTCCTTGCTTCCCTCTGTGTTATTTTTGCTTTTCTCATTCCTTCCTCCCAATGACTGGTACACACTATATGAAACTGAGGAAGCCAGAAAACACCTGAATTTCACACTGTGCCACCTATCAGTTAAATAAGAGTACCTGCAAAGATGGGGGGAGCATCCTTAAATTCATGATTTATGTTGCAGCTTGCATAATAAATTACCTTGCAGTGATATTTCATAGGTTAACAACCTCGTTTCTATGGCAGTTCATTTGCGGTATGAAAAAAGTCCGTGAGTTTCTGTCTATTAGCAATACTGTACAAATTGCTTTTTCTAACTAATTAGGTAGTGACTTCAGAACTCAGGGTAACAAGGATGCATTTTGACATGAGTGTTACCAAAATAAATTTGGCTTATAGAATTGACGACGGTAATTGCTACCATTTCTTGTGCGAGGTGCTTGCCTCTGGTTTCTAACCCTTGCGGTGATCCACCAGGCTAGTGTCATTGTCCCCACTCTACAGAGGGGACACTGGGACTGAGCAGCTTGTTCATTGTCACACATGTCATAAGTGCCAGAGCTGGTTGCCTGTTTCAGGTTTGTCCCCAAAGCCTGTGCTCTCTTCAGCTACCACACTGTCCCGAGGCTACTTCTTATTAATAGCACATTAGGGAAATTAGATCTTATGGCAAAAGCTCTTTATTGGTTTGGCTATTTATCTCAAGGACTATTTATCACACAGAAAATTACATTTCACAAAAACTTTTTGTTTTGCCTTGGGCTTATGTAAATGTTGTAATGCGCACTCACTTTTGTTTCTGTCTCTTAGCCTTGGTGGAGGACCAGATGATGCAAAAGAAATTATGAGGCACAGTTTCTTTTCTGGAGTTAACTGGCAAGATGTGTATGATAAAAAGGTAGGTTATTTTCATGGCATAGTATTTATATATTTTGGCTAAAATGAATTGACAGCAAAAAAAAATTTTTAAGTGAATAAAATTCAATGATACAATGATACTTTTTATTTTTACCCCCTACATTTGATTGAATATAGTATTGAAATTCTTAGCACAAAAATTTATTGATAAGTTTGACTCCCAAAATGCATCTTGAAATTTTATTCCGCATGGTCACTTGATTTTTCTTTTGTCACAGTGATGGTAGTTTGCTACTCGTTGTTTGCTTGGTATTAAGAGAAAAAATAAAGAAAACAATGTTGTGTTACTCTTTAAGAAAACTAGCAAAAAAATCATGTTTTTCTTTGTCTTTATGTCTTTAATTTTAGAGTGAGCTCTACAAGTTTGTTTATACAAATCCTTATTTTAAAAGGAATTGAAAGGAATTTAGTTTTAATATTTAACAAAGTAATAAATATTTTTCTTATTTGAGACTTCTCTGTTACTTGAAACATTTTTAATGCCCACAAAATGGGTGCTACTAATTTTATAACTTTATTTTTATTGTAATCTTATTACTTGTTTTTAATACTATAATTTTTGCCTAGGAACAGGAAATTACTGTGTCTAGTCCTTCTTTTTAATTTTTGTCTCTTTTGTTTCTACTACTTCTGGTATTGTTAGTACAGGCACTGATTTTGATTTTTTTGTTTTCAAATGCTCATATTAAAATTTTACTGTGAAATTTTTACGCAGTACAGTATTTGCTGCTTAGAATCTTTATCTGGTTATTTTGTGTAGTTAGTTTCCATTTATTTCAGTTTTCCCTATTTTTCTCTGAAACATATATAATCAACATTTGTGAAATGTCTGTTTTGTGCTAAATATTCTCTTCTATTAATCTCTGAAGTGAAGATAGAATGATATCATATGACTTACAAGGAAGAAGACAAGTACCGAATTTCGGCATTGTGTTATGGGAATAGAGGGTGTGGTGATTTTCTAAAAGCACTTCTTGTAAAATAGTTGCACGATATTAAACATTTCTCGGGGCGCCTGGGTGGCGCAGTCGGTTAAGCGTCCGACTTCAGCCAGGTCACGATCTCGCGGTCCGTGAGTTCGAGCCCCGCGTCGGGCTCTGGGCTGATGGCTCAGAGCCTGGAGCCTGCTTCTGATTCTGTGTCTCCCTCTCTCTCTGCCCCTCCCCCGTTCATGCTCTGTCTCTCTCTGTCCCCCAAAAAATAAATAAACGTTGAAAAAAAAAATTAAACATTTCTCCTCAAACTTAAACTGCCATGTCTTGGGGCACCTGGGTGGCTCAGTCGGTTAAGCGTCTGACTTTGGCTCAGGTCATGATCTCACAGTTTGTGGGTTCGAGCCCCGCATCGGGCTCTGTGCTGACAGCTCAGAGCTTGGAGCCTGCTTTGGATTCTGGGTCTCCTCTCTCTCTGCCCCTCCCCTGCTCATGCTCCGTCTCTCTCTCTGTCTCCCTCTGTGTCCGTCTCTCTCTCTCTCTCTCTCTCTCAAATATAAACATTACAAAAAAAAAAAAAAAAGACAACAACAAGGGCACCTGGGTGGCTTAGTCAGTTAAGCGTCTGATTTTGGCTCAGGTAATGATCTTACAGTTCATGGGTTTGAGCCCTGCATTGGACTCTTTGCTGACAGCTGGAACCTGGAGACTACCTCAGATTCTGTGTCTCTCTCTCTCTCTCTCTCTGTTTCTCCCCCACTCACGCTCTGTCTCTGTCTCTCAAAAATAAGTAAATGTTAAAAAAATTTAAAAAAAATACCTCCTACATTTTAAGTTTCCACCATGTAGAAAGCACTGGGGTAGGTGCTGGATCTTTTTCAACGCTTATGAGAAGCCTGTGACTGCTCTTAAATGTTTATTAACTTCACGAAGGCAACTGAACATCCACTTTATAAACTGATGATGTTCTCACGGGGTTGCATCCCTACTTAGACCCTGTTGGCCCTGTACTGTTTTTGTCACATCAGTTCACTACAAAAGACCCGTGTAAAAGGGAATGATCAAGGTCTTATGTCTCCCAGAAATAATACATGTCAGAGGTTTTCTTTGGTGCAAAGAGCTGTAAGCCACAAATATCCCTTTGGTATAACCTCACCAAGGAGAAGTCAACAAAAAAGGGAGAAAGAAGGAAAGGAGAGAAAGCATTTCTTGACGAGACAATTGTGAGGCACCAGTATGGCACCACTAACTTAAAGAAGAGGCAAAACATGAACTTTCTTCAATCCTGTCAGGAGACTAGTATATGCCACAAAGATTTCCTTGTCAGGGTTCAGCTCTCCGTGTTAAGTGGAGGTTTGGCCTCACCTGGGGAAAACTCTGAGAGACACATGTCCTGTCTCTGCTCCACGGGACTAGACAGAGTGGAGACCATGGCCAGAGTGGAAGTGACAGTAAGACAGTAAGCCGGCTCCCTCGTGGTGAATGGGATTGGAGGAGCCAGCATGCCATGAGAAGGAAACATAGCTTTAGATGATGTATGTGGAGACATGAGTTTAAATTGTTGTAATTGATAAAAATAGATGCCACTTAATCTGAGCAAAGGTGTTACATATCATACGTGAAGAACAACTGCAAAAATTACAGTTTCCATAAACGAAATTCACCAGCAACTGACATCTGCTATAGGCTTACTCAGGTGGATGTCAGATGAGGCAGTGGCCTAGCCATCTTTACATAGTTGAAGGACGTTACGCAGCATTACAGTAGCACTGTGACGTTTGAGTCTCTCTCTAAAAGCCTGTGAAAATGTGACTGGGTCTGTCTGGGTTTGTATCATATCACTAAGAAACAGGGAATTAATTGTGAGAGTTCCAATGCCAGTAACTATTTTAATGAATCCGGTTATAATTCTGCTCTTTGGACAGCATAAATTATGAAATAATTTAGAAAAACAAACATTTTATGGGGCTCTTATGTTTTTGAAATATATAACTTATTCATGAGAGGTTAATTCATCTCTAAGATAAGGTATTTTTTTATATTTTTATTTATTTTTGAGAGTACACAAGCAGGGGAGGGGCAGAGAGAGAAGGGGACAGAGGGTCCAAAGTGGCCTCTGCGCTGACAGCGGAAAGCCTGATGCAGCACTCTAATGCGTGAACCGTGATAACGTGACCTGAGCCAAAGTCGGATGCTTAACCGACTGAGCCACCCAGGCGCCCCAAAGGTTTTTTATTACAATTTTACTAATACTCTTTGGGAGCTTTACTATTTCATAGATTTATTATTACATAGTTATTGACCCATTTTTCTATATACTGTGGCAGATCTAGAGATGAAGACATAGATAGAGATGCTAATATCTTTAAAGGTAGATCTCTCCCTAGGTTAAGTAAAAAGCGAACTAATCTTGGGACGCCTGGGTAGCTCAACTGGTTCAATGTCCAGAACCAACTCTTGGTTTCAGCTCAGGTCATAATCTCACAGCCTGCATCAGGCTCTGAGGTGACAATGCAGAGCCTGCTTGGGATTCTCTTTCTCTCTGCCTTTTCCCCCTTCCCCCGCTCACACTCTGTTTCTCAAAAATAAACAAACAAACATTAAAAAATGACTTAACCTTAATTGTGAATATCATGGTGTACCACTCAAAAGAGCACAGCACTGAAGTGTGGAAATAAGTGTCCAGGATTTGCTTCTTCCTTCCTGTGTGGAAATGGACAAATTATTTGAGTCACACAAAATTATGATCTCTGAATTGCCTTCAAGCTTGAAGATTCTCTGGAGGATGTTTTATAAGATGAAGCTGTCCAGTTAAATTTCTGTGTAGGCTTTACACTCAATTTGTCATCTACAAAGAGTCTGCTGGGATTTTGTGTGCTATTGTGTTGAATCTGTAGGTAAATTTGGGGGGGAATTGACATTTGAATAGGACTGAGCCTTCAGATCCATGAACATGGTATATCTCTGTTTATTTAAGTCTGCTTTAATTTCTCTCCATAATGTTTCATAATTTTCCATGTTCAAGTCTTACCCGTATTTTGTAGGTCCTTCAGTATTTCATGTCTTCTGATAAAATGTTATTTAAAATTTTTATTTTCACATTGTTTGCTGCCAGTATACAGAAATACAGTTGATTTTGTATATTGACCTTATGTCCTGCAGGCTTGCAAAACTCACTTACTGGCTTTTTTTTTTTTTTTTTTTTTTTTTTTTTTTTTGTTTAGTTAGTATTCTCTGCATAGATGACTTTATCTTATTTAAGGAGGTTTACTTCATTTTCAGTTGGTACTTTTTTTTTTTTTTTTTTTTTTTTTTTGCCTTGGTATATTGGCTAGGACCTCACTATAATGTTGAGTAGAAATTGAATAGAGTGAACATCCTGGTTTTGTTCTTGATCTTAGGGGGAAGACAACTTTTATCACTAATTATGATGTTAATTATCACATCTAGTGCTGAGATCTTAGTTTTTAAATATCATTCTTCAATAAAAAGAACCAAGGTTACTTTGAGAAGCAGTTGATTTAAGAGCTGGGATGGGGGAAAATAAAAGATGGGTCCAAGGAATTTTGTGACGCCAGAAAGTGAAAAAGAAAGATACGGAGGGAAGGAGTTAGAGGTACATTAATAGGATGGAGGAGCCAACCTTAAATAAGTCCCAGTGAGGAAAACTGAAACAATTTCAACAAGAAAATAAAGATTATTATATATTGCTATTCCATTATGACCCAAAGAATAAAATACATATTCATAAGTCCACAGTGTAAAAAATAAATGTTGAGAAAAAGGGACATTCCAGTTAAGGAAAGAAGATGAATTCCAGTTAATAAATGTGGAAGGAGTGAGAGAGCTAGAAAGTCACCATTAGGCCCCCAGCATAAAACTTAGTGCATGCAAGATCTACCAATGAATGTTAAAATTAGTGGGCAAAAGTTTAGTTTAAGAAAGAGAATATTGGGGCACCTGGGTGGCTCAGTCGGTTAAGCGTCTGACTTCAGCTCAGGTCATGATCTCACGGTTCGTGAGTTCGAGCCCCATGTCGGGCTCTGTGCTGATGCCTCGGAACCTGGAGACTGCTTCGGATTCTGTGTCTCCCTCTCTCTCTGCCCCTCCGCTGTTCATGCTCTGTCTCTCTGTGTCTGAAAAATAAATAAAACATTAAAAAAATTTTTTTCTTAAAGAAAGAGAATATTTGCACAGTCTCAGTGTATCTCTCCTCAAGCATTTATTACATACAAAGCTTAGGAGAGTAACTTCACAGTAGAAAAGGCTGGCAGACTGTGTCTTAAGCCAGGGGATCAAGATTAACCACCAGTGATAAGACAGACTGACTTCATGTAGCCCATGATACGATGCTGTGAGAGGTGCCCAAATGGAGGAGGCATTCCTGAAAATAACTGGCCAGGTAGCCTCAAAAGTGTCAACGTCACAAAAGGTGAGGAATGACCCTGGAACTGGGCGGACTGGGGGAGACTGAGGGCACGCTGGCCACATGCTGCCTGTGGCTCTGGTTTGGCTCCTGGGACAGAAGAGGGACATGGTAGGGCACATGGTAGGTAACAGTTCCGTACCAGCATTCATTTCTTAGTTTGGAGCACTGTGCTTTGGCTGTATGGGATACTAGCCTTAGGGGCAGGTGTGTAAACGTGATATGGGAACTTTTTGTACTACTTTTATAAGTCATCTCTAAGCCTAAAATTATTCCAGTGTAACAAGTTATAAAAATGTGGTGTTAGTGTAAGCTTCCTATACCTCCTTTATTAGGTTGAGGAAGTTCCCTTCTGTTCTCATATGCTAGTAGTTTTCATCCCTGAGAGGTGTTGAATTTTGTTAAAGTTTTTCTGCATTTGTTGTAATGGCCTTACGGTTTTTCTCCTTTACATTATGAATTTGGTGAATTACATGATTGGTTTTCTGACATTAAATAAACCGTACATTCCTAGGGCAAAACCCATTCGGGTTATCCTTATTAAGTATTGCTAGATTTGATACAATGTATTTTTTAAGGATTTTTGCATCCTTAAATCACAAATGGTACTAGGCATCATCTTCTTTTTCTAAAATGTCTTTGTATGATTTTGATTTCGGAATCATGTTTGACTTTTTTTAATGAAGAGGGAAGTATTCCCTTTCTTCAATTGTTTGGAATTGTTTGTGTAGAATTTGTATTACCTGTTGCTGAAATCTTTGATAGAATTTACCAATGAGGCCACTTGGGTCTGGCATTTTGTATTTGTTGGGAGCTTTTAACTATAATTTCAGTTTCTTTCATAGTTCTGGGACTGTTCTGGTTGTCTGTTGCTTCTTGAATGTTTTGGGATCTTTTGTCTTCTAGGCTTTCTGATGTACTGGCTTAAAGATCTTACTGTCTTTACAGTGTTTCCTATCTATGTAATTATGATCTCTCTCTTAATGCTGAAGTTGGTAACTTGTGTCTTCTCCTTTTTCTTGATCAGTCTGGCTAGAGGTCTGTGTCTGCTGTTGAGTTTTTTCAAAGGACCAGCTTTTGTTTTCACTGATTTTCTGCATTTTTCTGGTCATTTTTCATTGATTAATTCGTTCTGCTCTTTATTATTTCTTTATTCTGCTTCTTTTGAGTTTACTTGCTCTTTTTTCCTTATTTTCTTTAAGGAGAAGGTAAGATTATTGTTTGGGGACCGTTCTCTTTTTCTAGCCTAGGCCCTCAGTGGATGCTCTAAGTTTCCATTTAAGGACTGTTAACTTTGTTTTGCGAGTTTTGACCTATTTGTTTTTATTTCAAAATATTTTTAATTCCTCTTGTGATTCCTTCTTCACTCAGATTATTTAGAAATGTATTGTTTGATTTCCAAATAATATAGATTTTTCAGATATTTTTCAGTTACTGATTCCTAACTAAATCCTCTTGTGTTTGGAAAACATACTCTATATGATAGTGATCCTTTTAAATTTATTGAGACTTGTTTTACGGCCCAGAAAATTGTTTATTTAGGTGTATGTTCTGTGTACACTTCAAAAGAATGTGTTTTCTGCTTTTATCGTATAAAGTGTTCTACCACTAGCCATTGGTTGAGATGGCTGATGGCGGTGTTCATGTTTCCTGTATTCGTACTGATTTTCTTTCTAATTGTCCTATCAGTTATTGGGAAAGGATTGTTGAAATCTAAAGCTATAATTATGGATTTTTCTTTTTAGTTTTCATGTATTTTGAAGCTTCACTGTTGGTTGCATACACATTTAGTTTTGTTACATCTTCTTGGCGAATTTACCTTTTAATCATTATGAAGTGTTCCTATATATTCATAGCAGTAATCTTAGTTTTGAAATCTACTTTGTCTGATATTAATATAAGTATTCCAGCTTTCTTTTGATTTTATATATCCTTTCCATCTTGTTACTTTTAACCTTGGTCGTTATATTTAAGTGGGTTTTCTTTTAGGTGTCATGTAGTTGACTGTGTGTGTGTGTGTGTGTGTGTGTGTGTGTGTGTGTGTGTGTGTATTTTAATGTGTATGATGATGGTCTTTATTTACAACTTTATGGCAAAAAAAGAAGAGGGAAAAGTTTAAAACCAGGCATTCCAGCTGATCCTGTCAGATTGAAGAAGTTCCTTTTTAAATGCCAGTCGCATTGCCCCAAGGTAAACAATACTGAATCTGCATATGCAGTTTCCTTTATTTTGAGCTAAGTTGATTTCAATACCTAAGTATTAAATGTGAAAGGTCATTTTTGGCATAACAAACAATATGCAGCAAATAGCAGCATCTATAAGCACAAAACACTCCTAGAGATGTGGGGACTTGATGGAAATACAGTGTCCTGCTCAATGTGTGAGAGGTTTAGCCAGTAAGAGTCAGCTTGTGATTTTGTTGATATTCTTCATCAATTTTGTTTTCAGTTTCATTGATTTCTGCTCTTAAAGTTATTTATTTTCCTTATCACAATTTTATTTGCTCTTCTGTTTCTACTTTCCTAAAAGCTGGAAGCTTACGTTATTACTTTATATCTTTGCTTTCTAAAGAACGCATTCAGTGCTATAAATTTTCCCTTAAGTACCGTTTTCACTGCATCCCACAAATCTTGGTAAGTTGTATTTTCATTTAGCTCAAAATATTTAAAATTTTTTGTTGAGACTTCCTGTTTGACCCATGTGTTATTTAGACGTGTATTATTTAACCTCTAAGTATCTGAGGGGTTCTGAGCTGTCTTTCTCTTATTGCCTTCCAGTTTAATTCCATTAAGGTCCGAGTGCATACCCCTTGAATGATCTGTTTGTAAATTTGTTAAGCCAGAGCATAAGAGACTCTTAGAAACTGAGAACAAACTGAGGGTTGATGGGGGGTGGGAGGGAGGAGAGGGTGGGTGATGGGTACTGAGGAGGGCACCTTTTGGGATGAGCACTGGGTGTTGTGTGGAAACCAATTTGACAATAAACTTCATATATTGGAAAAAAATAAAAAAAAAATAAAATAAAGATTAAAAAAATAAATTTGTTGAGGTGTGTTTTATGGCCTAGAGTGTGGTCTGTCTTGGTGAATGTTCTGGGAGTTTGAGAAGAATGTGTATTTCACTGTTGTGTGATGAAGTAGTCTATAAACGTCATTTGGATCCAATTGGCTGATGGTACTTTTTTAGTTCAACTATGTCCTTACTAATTTTCTGCCACCTGGATCTGTCAGTTACTGATAAAGGGATGTTGCAGTCTCCAGCTGTAATAGGGAGTCTATCTGTGTGTCCTTGCAGCTCTGTTTTTGCCTATTGTATTTTGATACTCTGTTGTTAGATGCATACACATTAATGATTCTTCCGTTTTCTTGGAGAATTGGCTACTTTATCATTATGTAATGACCCTCTCTATCTCTGATAATTTTCCTTGCTCTGAAATCTGCTCTGTTTGAAATTACTGTAACTACTCCAGCTTACTTTTTGGTTAAGTGTTACTATGGTATGTGTTCCTCCTTCCCCTTACTTTAAATCTCTTGGTATCTTTACATTCAAAGTGGATTTCTTGTAAATAATAATGTGGTTGGTTCTTGTTTTCTACACCCTTGACAGTCATTGCCTTTTGGTTGGTGTTTTTAGACTGTTGAAATTTGAAGTGGTCGTTGACATGGTTGGATTAATATCTACCCTGTTACTGTTTTCTATTCATTATCCTGTTCTGTGTATATTTTTGTGTGTTCTGCTGTTTTTCTAACTTCTCTGGTTTTAACTGAGTATTTTCTAAGACTGCCTTTTTTCCTCCTCCGTTAGCGTATCATTTATACTTCTTTTTAAACTTTTTTAGTGTTTTCCTTTGAGTTTGCAGTACATATTTATAACTAACTCAAGTCCTTTTTCAAATAATACTACACCACTTGGCAGATGGTAAAAGTACCTTAAAGCAATATTCCTGATTCCTCCTTCCTGTCCCAAATATGTTGCTGTCATTAAGTTCATTCATCCATAAGGTATAATTATTGTATACATTGTTGCATTATTATTTCAACAAACTGTTCTCTGTTAGATCAAGAATAAGGGGAAAACAGGATTTTATTTTACCTTTGTTGGTTCCTTTTCTAGCATTCCTCCTTTCTTTCTGTTGAACTAACTTTCTGTCCTATATCATTTTCTTTCTTTTTGATGAACTTTTTTTGTTGTTGTTGGTAACATTTCTTGCAAGGTAGGTCTGTTGGTGATGCCTTGCCTCAGGTTTTGTTTGTCTGGGAAAGTCTTTATTATTCCTATATTATTATATTATTATTTTGAAGGATAATCTTGCTGGATACAGACTTCTAGGTCAGTGGTTTTTTCTTTCAGCAGTAAGTGTTTTACTGCATTTATTTTTCTTACTTGCATGGTTACCGAAGAGAAATCCATTGTAATTCTTGTATTTGAGCCTCTATAGATAAATAAGGTTTTTGGAGTGTGTGTGTGTGTGTGTGTGTGTGTGTGTGTGTGTGTGTGTTTCTGGCTTCTCTCAAGATTTCATCCTTGTCTTTGATTTTTTGTACTTTGAATAGGATATGGCTAGGTGTAGCTTTTGGGGTCTTTATCTTGAATGATATTCTCTGAACTTCTAAGATATTGGTGTCTAGGACTAATTTTGTAAAATTTTCAGTAATTATTGCTTCAGATATTTCTGCTGTTTTCACTCTCCACCTCATATTCCCATTACATATACGTTTTATAATTATTTCACAGTTCTTGGATATTCCATTCTTTTTTACTCTTACTTCTCTTTCAGAAGTTTCTATTAACAGTTCTTCAAACTCACTGATTCCTTCCTTGGCTATGCCCTGATTATGATTGAGCCACCAAAGGTATTCTTAATTTCTGTGATGGTGTTTTTTATTTCTAGCATTTCCTTTTTATTCTTTCTCTGAGAATTCATTTCTTTATTTACCTTACCCATATGTTCTTGAATGTAGTATATTTTTTCCATTAAGACCCTTACTATCCTTTCATAGATGATTTAACTTCCTGGTCTGGTGAGTTCCAACATCTGTGCCATATCTGAGACTTTCTGGTGCCTGCTCTTTACCTCGAAACTGGGTTTTGGTTTGGTTTGTTTTTTTTATCTTTTAGTATGCCTTGTATTGAGAGCCAGACATTATGTACTGGGTAAAAGAAACTGAAGAAACTGAGGTAAATAGGTTTTTCGAAGTTGTATGTGTTTATCAGGGTAGTTTTTTATGCTAAAATTACTTGCTAGGGCTAACACCTTTTTTTAGGAGATTTTTCAATTTGTTTGCCTTTTCTTTTTTTCTTGCATTATTTCACTAGTTAGGATTGCCAGAACAATGTAGTATAGAAATGGTGAGAACAGACATTTAATTATTACTAATATTAGGGAAATAGCATTCACACGATATTAGTTGTAGGTTTTTAAATGTACACCGTCTCTCAGACTGACAAAATTTTCAACTATTCCTATTTTCTGAACATTGTTATTATGAATGGACACTGGATCTTTTCAAATGCTTTTTTCTGCATTCACTGACACAATCATGTGGTATTCTGTTTTAATTTGTTAATATGGTGTATCATGTTGATGTTTGAATATTGCCTCTATACTGCATGCCTCAGGTTAACCTCAGACATGGTATATACACTTTTTATATATTGCTAAATTTCTTTTGCTTGTATTTTGTCAAGAACTTTTTATATATTAAATTGTGGGCTGTACTTTTTTTATTGTTATTACCTGCCTGATTTTAGAATCAGGATAATGCTTGACACCAAAAGTGAGTGGTGTTTCCCTCTCTTCTATTTTATGAAAGATTTTGCACAGAATTGGTATATTTCTTCTTTAAATGTTTGATAGAATGTCCTGATGAATCCATCCAAGCCCAGACTACAGAAATTGTCTCTTTAATGGATGTAGGATACTTCCAGTTACTCATTTCCTTTGAATGAAATTTAGTAGCTTGTATGTGTTTCAAGAAGTTTTAAAACTTTATCTAATTGTTGAAATAATTGACATTGAGTTGATCACTTATTGTCTTGATTTTTTTTCCATTTTAGCTTGTTTTTTAAATCAGTTCTTCTTTTTCTAGTTTATTCAGTTGAAAACTTAGATTTGAGTCTTTTGTTCTTTTCTAACACAGTGGCTGTGCTATCTATTTACTTCTAAACACTCCAGCAAGTTGTGTTACATCATAGTGTGACTTGCTATTCATTTAAAAATGCTTTCTAATTTCCCTTAGGATTTCTTCTTTGGCTATATGGGTTCTTGAAGTGCATTGTTTGATTTACAGTGCTTGTCGATTTTTCAGCTATCTTTCTGTTTTAATATCTAGCTTAATTATCTTGTTTTTAAAGAACATCCTTTGTATATTTTAAATCTTTTAAATTTTTTGAGATTGTTTTATGACATAAATTATGGTTTATTTCGATGAATGTTTTGTGTGCATTTGGAAAGAATATTCTCTTATTATATATGGTGTTTTATAAATGTCAATTAAGTCAAGTGAACTAATGATAAGTCTTCTATATTCTTACTGAATGTTTAATGGCTTTTATCAGTTATTAAGAGAAGGGGATGAAAATCCTCAACTATAATTGTGGCTTTGACTATTTTTCTTTTAGTTTTATCACCTTTCCTTTATTTTAATCTTAAAGTTCTGCTTTTAGGTGCTCCCAAATTTAAGATTGTTGTATCTTCTTGATGAATTTACCTCATCATTTCATCTAGGTTAGCCAATTTTTGGCATAAAGATTAGAGTGTGTAAAGAAGTGAAATAAATAGAAAAACAATAGAGAAATTTTTAAAAAAAGTTGATTATTTGCAAAGATAAAATTGACAAACTTTCAGTTAGATTGACTAAGGAAAAAAAGAAAAGTACTAAAATCACAAATGAAAGAAAGACATTACTACTGACTTTATAGAAATAAAAAGGATTGTAGGAGAATACTCTGAACAGATGTACACATAAAAAGTAGAAAACCTATACAAAATGGAAAAATTTCTAAAAACAAATTACCAAAATGAGTCAAGAAGAAATAGGAAATCTGAATAAAGTTACAACTAATAAGGTAATTAAATCAGTAATCAAAAAACTCCCAACAAAGAAAAGCCCAAGACCAGATGGCTTCACTAGAGAATTCTATCAAATATTTAGAGAAGAAATAACACCCGTTCTTCTCAAACTCCTCCAAGAAATTGAAGGAGTGAATACTTATTAACTCATGCTATGAGGCCAGCATTACCCTGATTCCAAAGCCACACAAAGACATTGCAAGAAAAGACTAGAGACAAATATCCCTAATATAGACACAAAATTCCTCAGTAAGATACTAGCAAGCCAGTTTAGTAGCATATTGAAAGGATTGTACACCATGATCAAGTGAGTTTTATGGAATGCAAGGACAGTTCAACAGACTAAAATTAATCATTTTAATATCCCACGTTAATAGAATAAAGAAAATCCACATGATCATCTTGGTGCATAAAAAGCATTTGACAAAAGTCAACACCCTTTGCTGATTAAGAAAAAACAACCTCAGAAAACTAGGAATAGAAGGAAACTTGCTCAAATGATAAAGGCCATAGATGAAGCCACAGCTGACATCATACTCAGTGGTGAAAGACTGAAAGCTTTTCACCTAAAATAAGGAAGAGAACAAGAATGCCCATTTGTGACACTTCTGTTCAACATAATACTGGAAGTTGTAGTCAGAGCAGTTAGAACAGGAAAAAGAAAGCAATCAAATTGGAAAAGAAGTAGTTAAATCGTCTCTCTTCACAGATGTAGAAAAACCCAACAAACACACACATTCACATACACAAAACCTCTTAAAGCTAATAAACAGAGTCGGCAAAGTTGCAGGATATGAAATCACACAAAATATATTATATTTGTATACATTAGCTATGAACAATCTGGAAAGCAAATTAAGAAAACAGTTCCATTTAAAGTAGCAGCAAAAAGAGTAAAGTATTTAAGAATAAATATAATCACGGAGGTGCAAGACTTGTATGCTGCCAGCTACAACATTGCTGAAATAGATGAAAAGACATGACCACCGGAGAGACACCCCATGTTTGTGGCTTGGAGACTTACTATTGAGATGGCAGTTCTAGTCACAGCGACGTTGCAGATTCGGTGCAATCCTTAGGACGGTGGTCACGAGTGCAGGCCTTGGAATATGCCACTGCATTCATTTTGCTTCTATTTTGTTGAGGATTTTTGCATCAGTGATCATGGGGATATCGGTCTGTAGTTTATTTATTTATTTATTTATTTATTTTTTTAATTTTTTTTTTCAACGTTTATTTATTTTTGGGACAGAGAGAGACAGAGCATGAACGGGGGAGGGGCAGAGAGAGAGGGAGACACAGAATCGGAAACAGGCTCCAGGCTCTGAGCCATCAGCCCAGAGCCCGACGCGGGGCTCGAACTCACGGACCGCGAGATCGTGACCTGGCTGAAGTCGGACGCTTAACCGACTGCGCCACCCAGGCGCCCCTGTAGTTTATTTATTTTAATCTTCTTAATGTTTATTTTTGAAAGAGAGTATGAGTGGGGGAGGGTGGTAGAGAGAGAGAGACACACACATACAGAATCCGAAGCAGGCTCCGTGCTCTGAGCTGTCAGCACAGAGCCCGACTGCGGGGCTCAAACTCATGAACCAGGAGATCATGACCTGAGCCTAAGTCGGTTGCTCAGCCAACTGAGCCCCCCAGGCGCCCCTATTGGTCTGTAGTTTAGAACATGCATTTCTTTTGAGGCACTAAATCAAACCTCAGTGGAAAACAAAGGAACTATATATAACTCAGACCATATTCTGTGATCAGTAAAATTAGGAGTAACCAGCAAAGAAATACTTCTCTAAACTTCAAATATTTGAAACTCTTAAAATGAACTTTAATATAATTCACGGACCAAGAAGTAGTTACATTGAAAATCAGAAAATATTGGAGTTAGAAGGACACTGAAATTTGTGAAAGGCAATCAAGGCAGTTCTTAAATACTTGTACGGGGTGGGAGTGGGCAAGTAAAATAGAAAGATCAGAAATTAATTAGCTAAGCTTCCAAATGAGGGAAAGAAATTCAGCAACAGAATCATCATGGTGAAAGTAAGTAGAAGCACACGGTAAATGTAGAAGTACAAATGAATAAATAGAAACAATTGAAAACATCAGGAAATACAGTTATATATAAGACTAGTAAAGCAGACAGAGCTCAAAATTAATAAAAAGTATTAGGAATGAAAATGAGATACAGAAATATATTGCAATGAAAATGTAATACAACTACCATGAATGTGTGTGTGTATATATATATATATATTTTTTTTTTTAAGTTTAAGTGTGTACATATATATATATTTTAAGTTTATTATTTTGAGAGAGAAAGTGCGTGCCTATGCATGAGGAGGGGAGGGGCAGAAAGGAAGAAAAAGAATCCGCGCAACAGCACAGAGCCCCACGCAGGTCTTGATTCCATAAACCTCGAGATCATGACCTGAGCCAAAACTGAGAACTGGACACTTAACTGACTGAGCCACCCAGGCACCCCTATCCTGTTGTTTAAAAAGAGAGTTTATGGATAATTTCAGGCAAGCTTAAAATTACCAGCTGACTCACTCAAGAAAAGTGTGAAAATACCTAATTGTTAAATTAGTTTACAGTCTGTCACTTCTCCAACTCCAGTGTTTTTACCCCAATAAAAAACACCAGTACAAACCCAGATGAATTTTTCAGGTAATCTCCATCAAACATTCAAAGATAAGATAATCCCTATCATTAGAAAAATTTTATACAATCTGTTCTGAAGGAAGAGAGGGGAGGAGGTTATATGCTTCTCAAACTTATTTTGTAACTTTGATCCCAAACCCTGATAAAACTATTACAAGAAAGAAAAATAATAAGCTATTTGTGAACAGGGATATAAATATTCTAAATAAACTACTGAGTAATTATTTCCAACAATGCAAATAATATGTATGTTCTGATGTCCATGTTAGATTTGTTCTAGAAATGTGATTATATTAGAAAAAATTAATGTTATTCACCACATTTAGAGATTAAGGGAGAAATCCACATGACCATCTCAAACTTTATAGAAACACTTGTCATAAAATGAAAGTAGAACATACTCATGGTTTTTAAAAATATATTTAAAACACTTTTAGTAACATAGAAATAACATGAACCTTCTTTAAGTTTTTATCAAAAATTTTTCTATAGTTAGGGCACCTAGGTGGCTCAGTTGGTTAAGCACCTGACTCTTGATTTCGGCTCAGGTCATGATCTCACAGTTGGGGAGATTGAGCCCTGCTCAAGCACACGTGCTCTCTCTCTCAAAATAAATGTTAAAAAAAATTTTTTTTCTACAAACATTATACTTAATGTTTGAATATTATAAATATTTTCTTTAAACGTAAGAAAAAGGTATCCACCAATATCACATTCTAGGCAGTTTTTATTATAGATTCTAACCAACATAATAAGAAAAAGAAATAAGAGATATGTGACTTTTTTTTTTTTAATTTTTTTTTTCAACGTTTATTTTATTTTTGGGACAGAGAGAGACAGAGCATGAACGGGGGAGGGGCAGAGAGAGAGGGAGACACAGAATCGGAAACAGGCTCCAGGCTCTGAGCCATCAGCCCAGAGTCTGACTCGGGGCTCGAACTCACGGACCGCGAGATCGTGACCTGGCTGAAGTCGGACGCTTAACCGACTGCGCCACCCAGGCGCCCCGAGATATGTGACTTTTAAAGGACAAAATAACTTAATAGATCTTTAATGGTGGAATATGTAATAATTAAAGTTTGTCCTGTTCTTATAGTGGAATACTGTACTGAATAAAAAATGAGTAAATTGGGCTTATTCAGCATTCCGTATTGATAGTCAAAAATATATAAACATAAAAAGTCAGGTCACATAAGATGCCTAGGGAATGATACCATTATTACAATAACTGAAAACGAACTAAAGAAAATTGTATCTGCGACATAATTGGGAGAAAAGTATAGGAATTTGCATGCAAATGACACAAAGGAGCTCCACCACAATATTTGCTTGAATCGAACATAATTGTAATTGGGGGGAATTAAAAATGGGCATTAGTGAGGGGAAAGCAATAGGTATTGAGCTGTGTCTGTGTTTTAGGTCTTAAAAATACAAAAGTGTGAAAGTACATTTGACACAATGTCAACATGTGTTGCATCTGGTTGTCATTTTATATTCTTTATGCTCAAGATAGTTCTTTTTCAATTTTGTAAGTCGCGTGGAAGGGAAAGAAACGGAAGCGCCAAGCGCGGTCCTACTCGAGAAAATGGAGGAGTAAAGAGGGTGCAAGAGCTAAATGGAAAACCGCCCACAGAATGGGTTAGATCTGTTTTTTCGCTTTTGTTTTGCTTATGTACCTGGGGGGAGAATGCAGCCAGGGCCCTGAAAGTGGAGCTGTGTAGAAAAAGTGAGTGTGTGTACCGACAGTAAGACGTACAGTGGGTACATTGTGAGGTGTGAGATCAATAAATACAGGGGCAAGTAAGATATAAGAAAAAAGCAAGATCTGCGAAGCCTCGCCTGCGGGGTTAGTCTTCACGGAAGAGGCGGGGCAGCTGCGTGGTGACAGTCATGGGAAGAAGTGGGAATACCGCAGAAGCAGAGGTGTTCGTAAATGTTTGGTCCTGAAGCCAGGGTGGTGGTGCCTGCCTGCGGGCCCTGCCTTTACCGCGGGAGGCCTGGCCTCTTTGAGTGAGAATGTGTGGGGCCCACGGTAGGCCCCTGAGGAGAGGCGTGCCTTGTATGGGGAGGGGAGGGCACGGAGGGAAGCCTCACCGCTGACAGGGCAGGGGCCCCGGCCAGAAGCTGAGGCAGGAGACTCCAGGAGTTCATGCGGACTGCTGAGGTTTTATTCTTCATAAAGGGAAAATACTGATACAGAATGGTGAAGTGACGACCAACAGGTTTTCAGGGAAGATTGATTTGGAATCTGTGGCTCATTTTGATTTTACTAAGATCTTCATTTTGATCTGCCTCCTGCTTATTACATTTGTACTGACTTTCCAGAGGTTTCCTACAGAAAAGAAGGGAAAACTTGCTTTCTAGAGTGTAACTTAAGTACTTGATAGTTTGTTTTGATCACCTCTTTGATACTCATTTCAGTGAAATGGCAGCTGTTTAAATGAGTAATTTATATGGTACTTAGTGTGAGGAGCAGAGCGAGGCCTGCATGAAGTAAGACCTCTTCTGGAAGGGCCTGTGCAGATTTTCCATATCGATTCTAACTCTCTGGTTCCTTCAGGAAACGTCCGTGTTCCCTCTTGAACATTACCCTTCATCTCTGTCCAGTTGCGAAGTTAGAACTTTAGTATTTTCTTTTTTTTTACATGTTTACCACTTCAAATGCTCTTCATTCTTCTTTTAAAATTAGAAAGTAATTTGTTTTACTGAGCTGTGATTCACCCGTAATGTGTACACGTGAGCGGGTGTCGGTGTACTCGCGGTCATGGTCACCATCGTCTAAATGCAGAATGAGCGCCCGTATCTCTTCATTCCTCTTTGGAGACCCAGGTTCCTTTCTGGTACATTCCCCCTCAGCTGAAGGAACTTCCCCCATTTCTTGTAGTGCAAGTTGGCTGGCAAGGAATTTGTTTTCTTTTATCTGATGATGTCTTTATTTTGCCTTCACGCTCAGGATATTTTCACTGGATATAAAATTGTGAGTTGGTAGTTTTGTGAGTGCTTTTTCAGTTACCTGTTGCCTTGTAAATTATGTGTCACATCTCACCGGCTGCTTGCAAGGTATTTTCGTTTGTGTGATGGCTTTAGAACAAATCAGTCTGACTAGGCCAAGCTACATTTTCCAGAATTCCTTTTGTCGTATGAGACTCTCCTGTGAGATTCGGGGTGCGGGGAGCAGAAGTGAAGCAGCAGGGACTTGTAGCTCCTAAAGTTGTTGCTGGTCTGTTTGCTCGCCTCGCCTGCCTCTGTTCCCCTGCAAACCAGTTAGCTTTCCCACTGCTGGGCCAGCGTGTGTGTTGCCATTGCAGGTCCCCAGCTTGCGTGGGTTTCAGTCTGTCCTGTGGGCTCCAGTTCCTGCTTCTGGGTTTCGCTGTGTTCTTCTCCCTGCTTTACACGCGTCCTCCCCTACCTCCCCCTGCCCTACGGATGCCAAGCTCCACATGTCCTTGAGCGTGAAGATAGCAGCCTCACAGAGACTGCATGACCAGCTCTCTCCCTCTGGCCCATCCTCCTTCCTTCTCATCCTCCCTCTTCTTCCTCTGTCCCTCTCTGTCCTTCTCTTTCTCCCTCAGTCTTTCTCTCTCTCTCATGGACACACACACACACACACACACACACACACACACGTGTTTCTGCTTCTCTGCTCGAACCCTGACTGACAGACTTTGGATTTCAGATGATAATGTGTGTAGGTGAGGGTTCCTTTGTATTTATTCTACGTGGAGTTCTCTGAGCTTTCTGAACCTTTCACTAACAGTGGAAGAATTTTAGCCATTATTCCTAGAAATATATATTTTGTCTTATTGTCTCCTCTCCTTTTATAATTCCAATTACACATACATTTCACCCTTTGACATTATCCCATTGGTCTTTGAAATTGTGTTCATTTTTTTCTAATTTCTTCCTGTGCTCTGCAGACTGAATAATTTCTATTGATAAATCTTCCAGGTTACCGACCTTCCTCAAATCTTTAAGTTGCTCTAAGCCCACACAGTGTATTTCTTATTTCAGAGGTCATATTTTTCTGTTTTAGATTTTCCATTTGATTCCATTTTTTTAATAGTTTCCACTTCTCCATCTCTTTATTCATTAGGAACATATTTTATCATTGAGCATAGTTGTAAAATCTGCTTGAAAATTCACATCTGCCAACAGAGTCCAGGCCTTGTTCACATCCGTCTCCCTGATCGTCTCTCTGTGGTGGGTGTGTCGTCTTCCCCTGTTTCTTTTGACGTGGCGTCAGTCTGGACTATGTCCTGGACACTGTGACTGACACACAGTAGTGCCTCTGAATCCTGTTAGATTACAGCAAAGAATTTTGAGTTTTTGTATTTGTAGGCAGTTTGTCATGGCCGAACTGAAACGGCAACGTCTCTGTCCTCCACAGGGAGCGTCAGAATTTTAGGTTGGCTTATTTAGACTTCCCTGGGGAGCTTGGAGTCTGCCCTGTGCAAGCGCGGTTCGGGAGTCAGCCAGAGACGTGGGCGCACTAGACACAGAACGTGGGGCTCCCCATCTTTCACTGTCCCCACTTGAAGCTGCTGTGCCCATCTCCAACTCTGTCTTCTCATTATTTAATGAGTTATTTGAGTTTCTGGTCACCTGTCAAGAAATATTCGTTGGTATTGTAAAGCTTAGCAGATGATGTAGTTAAGTAAAGTTTGCCAAAGATTTATTAGTTTTGTTAGAAATAAATTCCTCTTTTCCATATTCCCACTTCTCCTGGGTGTGTGCACATTCACATACACACACAGCATAAAACCAGTTTTTTAGGACAACAGAGATTAAATAAACCTACCTAAGCTTAGTTACTCTCTTGAATTGTTTTAAAGAGATAGAATTACAGCCTTAGATTATTGTCTGTGGCATATCTAAGCATTCAGTAGTGTTAGCATTTTTTTTTTTAATTGTCCTCCACGTCATGGTTTTTTTTTTTTAATGTTATTTATTTATTTATTTATTTATTTATTTTGAGAGAGAGAGAGCACATGCCTCAGTGGGAGAGGGGCAGGGAGAGAGGGAGAGAGAGAATCCCAAGCAGGCTCTGTGCTGTCAGTGTAGAGCCCGATGTGGGGCCTGATCCCCCAAACTGTGAGATCCTGGCCTCAGCCAAAACCAAGAGCCAGATGCCCAACCGACTGAGTCTCTCAGGTGCCCCAAAGTGTTGGCAGTTTTTGTTGCTAGTATCTGTGTTCAGTCTTTTTTGATCCACATCAGAGTGGTGGACATAACCATAGTATTCAAACAGGATGACAATTAGGGTTCCCTAGTCACTGTATATCCATTTTTCCTGCAAGCTTCAAGCCCTGCTTTGTATTTCTAGAGCACCTACACTGAAGACAGAAGGAAGAGCACAGAAAGTGGATGGTAACAATTGATTGGTTGCTGGGGAAGGGTAGAGGACACTAACCCTAAGAGACCGTGGTGTCTGTACTCCCCTGCTGTCATTCCAGCCACACCAGGAGTGGGGACTGTGACTTATTATAATAAGTTCAGGGACGTGTTTTCTCTCTGTTCTTTCATTTATGCCGAAAACCTACACAGTGCTTTAGAAACATTGCAGATGATAGCATGGCTTGGTAACTTGTAACTCTGGTAGAGGAGTAGTGTGGGAGTAGTTAGGGGCTGCAGCATTGCTGCCTCTCTGTGGTCTTGAGGCTGGACAAATAAATGCACCCTGATGATGCCTTTGCAGTAAACTGGAAGCAAAGTCCAGAAGCCAGCACTGTGATCTTCATGTTTACATTGTCCGGAACTACGTATCCTGAAAACAGACTAGCTTTCAAAGAAAGATATGTCCTAGGTTTATCACGTTTGCTGGGAAAACAGGTCAAGTTTGCAGTTCATGACACTGTGGCCATCCATCGAGTAGGTAGCTGAGGTGTAGAGTTGAGTGTTTCTGGACTTGGCCTGTACTTTCACGTTCCTAAATGAGAGTTTGCAGCTGACACAGGAGTGTTTTGAGAACTGTGTCCTGAGTCGGGGAGGGAAAATTAAGATGATACTGGTTTAAAGGCAAAAATAAAATGGGATGTGGTCATCTGCTAGGACTGCTATGACAAAGTACCATGGACTGGGTGACTTCATGGAAATTGGTTTTCCTGAAGTTCTGGGGGCTGGACGTCCAAGATCAGGAGACTGGCAGGGTTGGTTGCTTTCTTCTGAAGCCTCTTTCCTTGGCTTGTGAATGGCCACCTTACCTGCTCATCCTCACGTGGTCTTTCCTCTTCCTGTGCGTGCCTCTGGAGTCTGTGCGCATGTCCACATTTCCTCTTCCTACAAGGACACCTGTCAGGTTGGACTAAGGCCAACACTGACACCTTGTTCTAATGGAGTCATCTCTTGAAAGGCCATCTCTCCCAGCACGGTCCCCGGGGATTAGGACTCCCAACATCTGGATGTGGGGGAGGGGGCACAATTCAGCCCAGAAGAATGAAATATTTGAAATGTGTTCAGTGGTTTAGAGTGAACATCTGCCCTGGGGCTCTGAGGAAACCGCGGCTTGTTGTCCCCAGATTTGCGTGGTAGCACCTCTGTTGGGGCCTGTGGTGGTTCTTTGCATGTTCTCTCTCATCCCTTTCCCTATAGGGTTCTCGCTTCCCTGTGTGGATGTTTCTATTTTACTGGGTCCTCTTCTGCTACTGTGTGTGAGTTGAGGGGAGGAAATATGCTCCCAGCACGAATGTCTTGACTTTGACTGACGTCCAGAGAAGCAGTCAAAGGCAAAGGCGTTTTCATGCCGTGTCTCTCCAGGCGCCGCAGTAGAGAGAGCTTGGGATCGGGAGACGGAGGGTTTGCTGCTCCGGTTGTTACTTGTGTCATCTTCAGCAAGTCATTTTACTAAGTGTGCTTCAATCTCCTCATTTCTACAAGGTAGACTGCATGCTCTCTGACAGCTCCCTCCAGCCCCAAGATTGAATGATGTGTTCGTTTACTCGTGCCACTAAGTGGCAAGCGCTGTTCTGGGAACTGGGGGTGTGGCATCACTGCAAAACCAAGTCCCAGATGAGACAAGTATGAAACAACTAGCAAGATGGTAGATTTAATCTCAACCATGTCAGTAGTCACGCTGAGGGCAGATGATCTAAATGCCACAATTAAAAGAGATTGTCAGATTGGACAAAAAGCAAGAATCACCTATATGCTGCCTACAAGAAACCCATCTAAATGTAAATTACAAATGGATAAAGATAAAAGGATGGGAAACCATGTACCACGCTTATACTAATGAAGAACTAGAGTGGCTGTATCAGTATCCTATGAAGAAGATTTCAAGGCAGTGGTATCGGAGATGAGGAGGATTGTTTCATCATAATATAGGGATCAGTTCATCAAGAGGATGTAAAAAACCTTAATTATTTTTGCATCTAAAAACAAAACTTAAAATACATAAAACAAAAATTAATAGAACTGAAAGAAAAAACAAGTAAGTCCACATTATAGTTGGGCATGTCAGTGCCTGTTTTCAAATAATTGATAACAAGCAGCAGAGAGAAAATCGTTAGGTTGTGAAAGAGTTTAGCAATCCCATCCACCAACTTAATCTAACTGACACAGAACCCCATCCGACAACAGAACAATATTCATTCTCCTCAAGATCACATAGATCGTTTGCCATTGAGCAGAACAACTCTATAAATCTTAAAGGATTCAAATAGTTTTAAAGCATGAAAAGAGAATAAAAACAAATCAAAACAGAGATACGTGGAAAATCCTCAAGGATTTGGAAACTCAGCACAGTTTTCAATAATCTGTGGGTCAAACAAAGAAATCAAAAGGGAAATTAGAAAGGATTTTGAACAGACTAAAAATGAAAACAAAGCTTGTTCTGCTGTGGGATAGCTAACATAATACCTCAAGGGAAATTTGTAGCACTGAAGGACTACATTTGAAAGGAAGAAAGGTCCAAGATCAGTGACCTTATCTTCCACCTTAAGAAACTAGAAAAAAAGAACAAATTAAACTCCATTACACAGAAGAAAGCAAATTATAAAGATTGGGGCAGCAGTCAGTGAAATAAAAAAAAAACAAAAAAAATAATAAAATCAATGAAAGGAAAAGTGGTTCTTTGAGAAGATTAACAAAATTGATAAATTTCTAACCAAAGTGAACAGAAAAGCAGGAAGACAAGTTATGAATATCATGAATGAGAGGGGTGGCTTCACTATAGACTTTATGGGTATTAAATGGATAACAGGAAATAGTATGAAAATCTTCATGTCCATAAAACCATCAGTTTTGCTGAAATGGACAAATCCCTTGAAAGACACAAATTACCAAGAAGAAATAGATATCATGAATAGCCTTATACCTGTTAAAGAAATTACATTTGTAGTTAAAATTCTTCCCACAAAAGACTCCCAAACCATTTGGTTTCACCAGTGAATTCTCCCAAACATTTACATGAGGAATAGTATCAATTCTACACAAATCTTCAATTTTCTGGAGCAATAAGGCAGTATTTCCCAGTTCATTCTAGTAGTTTAGCTTAACCTGATACCAAATGCAGGCAAAGGTAATACAAAAAAAGAAAGCTATAGAACAATTTCCTTAATGAAATTATATATATAAATACTTAATGTAATTTCAGCAAATCAAATCCAGCAATACATACAAGAATAGCACATCATCACCAAATGGGATTTATACTAGAAATACAGAGTTGGTTTAATATTTAAAAACCAACTACTCAAATTTACCATATTAACAATAACTAAGAAATACACATGGTTATCTCACTGGATGTAGGAAAAAAAAGCATTCGAGAAAATCCAACATCCATCTGATTTAAACACAAAGCAAACCAACAAAAATGCTCCCAGTAAACCAGGAACTGGAAACTTCTCTGCCCTCATAAAGGACATCTAAGGAAAACTTATCACTGATATCCTAGTGGGGAAAGCCTGAGTGGTTTTCACAAAGTGAAGATGTTCACTCTGTTCAACATTGTACTGGAGTTTCTGGCCAGGGCAGGAAAAGAAGTAAAGAAAAAGAAATAAAATGCATTCAGATTGGAAAGAAAGAAGTAAGTCTGTCTTATTCAGGGACAACACTATTACCTATATAGAAAATCAGATGGAATCTATAAAAAAAACTACTAAAGTTTAACTCATTAGTTGTTTGATACAAGCTAAATATACAAAAGATTGCACAATACAAAAATAACTAAATGTATACAGCAGCAACGGACAATCCAAAATGGAAATTAATGTCACTTATGACTGCAACAGAAATATGAAGTACTTAGGGATACTTCTGACAAAGATGAAAGCCCTTCATACTGCAAAGTAAAAAATATTGTAAGGAAATTAAAGACAACATACAGCAGGGGAGACATCTAATGCATTCATGATTTAGAAGACTCAGTATTTTTAAGATGATAGTTCTCTCAAAATTAATACATGAATTCAACACAATCCTAATCAATATGCTAGCAAGCTGTTTTGTAGAAATTGTTAGGTTGATTCTAAAATTCATCTGGAATGCCAAGGACTTAGAATAGCCAGAACAATTTTGACAAAAAAGAAAGTTGGAAAGCTTACATTGCCCAGCTTCAAGACTTACTAAGTTACAGGAATCAGGACAGTTTGTTCTGGACAGATAACATCTTTATTTGCCCACAGAGAATCTAGAAATCTAGACCCGTGCATAACTGGTTAATTGACCTGGAATAGACGTGCAAAGATCACTCAGTCCAACAAATTGTGATGGTAAAATGCACATACATACTTTTTTAAAAACGAATTTGCAGCATATACAAAATTAACTCAAAACAGATCATAGTCCTAAAGGTAGAGCCTTCTAGAAGAATATACAGGAGAAAACCTTTGCAGTGTTAAGTTACACAGAGACTTCATAGGTGAGAGTGGTGTGTGATCCACAAAGAAAAACTGACAAATCAGACAGCATCATTAGGAATGTGTGTTCTTCAGGAGGTACTGTTAAGAGAATGACAGGAAAAGTCACAAACTGGAAGAATATATGCAAATCGTAAATCTGATTAAAGACATACACGCAGATTGTGTGTAAAAAAAAAAAACAACTCTGCATTTCATGACAAAAAGGGGAGTGGGGCAAATATTAAACAGACGCTTCACCAAAGAAGTTACAAATTCATGAAAAATACGATTATTCATTAGGGAAATAAATACATTAAAACCATAGTGAAATACCACCACACATCCAAATGTCTTTTACTGAAGAGACCAACCAAATCAGTACTGGCAAGAACATAGTGGAACTTTGATCCACTGGTGGTAGTAACATAACATGAAGCGACCGCTTTGCGAAAACAGTTTGGCAGTTTCTTAAACAGTTAAATGTACATCTAGCATGTGACCCAGCCATTCCACTCTTTGGTATTTGTCCAAAATGAATGAAATCTCATCTCTGTACAAAGACTCGGACCTCAAGAGTCCTAGCAGCTTTATCTGTAATAGCCCCAAACTGGAAGCAACCCAGATGTCCACTGACAGGTGATGGGTAAACAGATGGCGGTACACCTGTATGACGGAACGTCACCCAGCCATGCAGTGGATGAGCTGTTGACACATGAAGTCACATAGACGGACGTCAAAATAATGGTGCTAACTGAAAAAAATCAGAGAAAGGATACATGCTATACGATTCCATTTACATACAAGTCCTGAAAATACAAACAAATCAATCATGGCAGAAAGCGTGTCAGTCATTGCCTGCAGGGATGGAGGAGGGAGAGAGAGCTCACAACGGGCTCGTGAGAAAACAAACGTTTCTCCATCTTGATTTTGGTCATAGTTTCTTGGGTGAGTACACGTGTCAAAACATGTCACTTCGTACACTCCTGATACGTACAGTTTATTGTGTGTCAGTCAGCCCTCACCCTCACGGAGCTTCTGTTTTGTTGGGAGAAGGTGGAATGGCAGTGACGGTAAACAAATGTAAGTCTGTTTTGCATGTGTGTGCGTAGGTGTATTGAGTCAGATGCTGAAACACCATTGGGAGGAAAATGAAGCAGTGTGAGGATAGAAGGGGACGGGAGGGCGGCCACCTGGGAGAGGAGGCCAGGTAAGCCTTTGTAGCATTGGGACATCTGAGCAGAGACGAGCTTAAGCCTCCCGTGACCTTTGAAAACTGTTTTCAGATCTCGTTTGAGTGACCATTCTGGCTCTCACCTGAAAGGCTGGCAGCTTTTCCCCCAACTGGCAGGTCAGTCTTTGCCCTCAGAGGGGGCCGCTGGGAAGGGTGGGCAGAGGTTAGCAAAGCCGACGGCACATGCCCGGAAACCCACCTCTGCCAAGAAGAGTTTCTTGTGGCGAATTTTTGCTTGGAAGGACGTGGAGGAACCATTTTCTGAGCATTTGTAAAATGGTGACTCAACCAGAGCCCCAGTCTCCAGTTGTCTGCAGGTAGAGGCAGTGACCCCTCCTTCTTCAAAGTGGAAAGCCCCAAGTTCTCTGATCCCAATCACCTTTGCTGTTCCCGTGTGTGTAAGAATGCCCTTGAGTCTGAGAGGAAGAGGGAAGACTTCCGTCAGTGGAGCGAGTGCTCGCGTGGCCTGGGGAGCATCACAGAGCAGGGTGCATGTGACAGAGGAGCTTGGCCCAGATGAGATCAAGGCTGTGGGAGGAAAACCAGGCTGCTGTTCCGAAGCCACTGCCAGTGACGACTGGAACCTGGATTAGGTCTGTCCCCCCGAAAGTGCTTGCTAATAACTGGGGCTGTGCACTGGGGGCAAAGAGAAGGAATGATAAGAAGAAAAGAGATTAAAAATGCTCTGTTACATGGGCCATAAACAGGTGTGGTCCTTCATTCTGAAAATGTGCTTTTAATTCTGCTCAGCCCCTGGTGTTTTAAAACATAGTCTGTCTAGAGAATAATTTAAAGATTTTTGCCTATTTAACATAAATTTGATGACAGTAAGAGTGGGAAAATGCACTGAGTTAAAGCCAGTTGTGTGTTTCGTAAAATTTGTATAAAACATACTGATTTCTATCACTCTGTTTCCTGTTTTTCGGTACACACGGGAATTTTATTATAAAAGCAGTGTCTCCTGGGGTGCCTGGGTGGCTCAGTCGGGTAAGCGTCTGACTTTGACTCAGGTCATGATCTTGAGGTTTGTGAGTTTGAGCCCCACATCCGGCTCTGCACTGATGGGGGCAGAGCCTGCTTTGGATTCTCTCTCTGCCCCTTCCCCATTCCCTCCCCCCCTCTGTCTCTCTCTCTCTCTCAAAATAAATAAAAATAAACCTTAAAAAAATAAAAACAATAAAAGCAGTATCTCGTATTCTGAATGGTACTCGTGAGAGCGTGTACTCTGACTCCAGGTCCTGGGTCGGGACTCCCTGTGTGAACAAGAAATCTGTAGACTCTCCTTCGAGGCCAGAGCCCTGACAAGCAGGAGTCACACCCCAGCCAGTGGAGGTCACAGAGGTTCGGGCTTCTGTGGCTTCTGTGACCTTCAGCAGCCCCAGGCTTCCCCAGTGCCACACCTGCTGCAGGTCTGAGGCAGAAGAATCCAGCTCTGTCAGTTCCTAGAGTGATCACTCTTGACCCTCTCTTGGGTCACTGTCCCCAACAAGGATCTGATGCAACCTAGGGACGCAACGTTTGCACCTAACTTCAGGGGCTCCCAAGACCCCCGTCCCAGGGCAGGGGCAGGAGGTAACGCCCATCTGAAGTAAGCAGGTGTCATTCTGTGCCAAGTACAGGGGCGGCACCCGGTGGCCTGGAATAACTGTCACTAGGTTGTGTTCTTAATGACACAGCCTGGTGGGCCAGGCGCCAGGGAGAGAACCGAGGGCAGGTCGTGCTTCTGCTGCACTGGGTAGAGCCTGCATTTTGTTACAGGGCTTTACATCTGTATGGTTTGTGTGCATGTTTGTTACTGGGGGAATAACTAGGACTTTTCAGTATCCTCTTTGCACCCTGTTCTTTGGTGTTCATGTGTTCTATTTCACACAATCCCTCCAATTTTATACAGAACAACCAAGTACCTCCTGTTCTGTGCTCCCGACTGTTGACTGGGAAGCCGAACTCCACGTCTCCCGTACACAGTGACTCAGAGTGTGGTCTCTCTGGCACTGTTCACTTCATTATTTGCTCCCTAATTTTATCCTAGAAATTAATTTTCCTAAATTGCAATCTGTTAACAGGAGTCTTGTTCTTTCTTCTTGCAGCTTGTACCTCCTTTTAAGCCTCAAGTAACATCTGAGACAGATACCAGATATTTTGATGAAGAATTTACAGCTCAGACTATTACAATAACACCACCTGAAAAATGTAAGTAAACCTAATAGTTGAAAATGTTTGACTATAATTGAAGAAAACAGCCACTTTTTGAAAAAAAAATTTTTTTTAATGTTTATTTTTGAGAGAGACAGAGTGTGAGCAGGGGAGGGGCAGACAGAGAGGGAGATACAGAATCCGAAGCAGGATCTAGGCTGAGCTGTCAGCACAGAGCCCTACATGGGGCTCGAATCCATGAACCGTGAGATCATGACCCGAGCTGAAGTTGGATGCTTAACCAGCTCAGCCACCCAGGGGCCCCTGATATTTTCTTATCGGATATTTTCAAGATCAAATTCCACAGTGACTTACTCCATTCCACTTAAGAATGTGGAGTCCTTGGGGCTCCAACTCTTGATTTTAGCTCAGGTCATGATCTCGCAGTTCCTGAGTTCGAGCCCCGCATTGGGCTTTATACTGACAGTGAGGAGCCTGCTTGGGATTCCTTTCTCTCTCTCTCTCTCTCTCTCTCTGTCCCTTCCCTGCTTGAGTGCATTCTTTCTGTTTCTCTCATAAAAGAACATGGAGTTCTGAAGTGGAAATACCGAAGACAGTAGCTGAGAGAAACGTTTTTGGGAGCCAGAAAAATTACATAAAGAAAAATTGCAGCCTGAGAATTACAGGCTAAATTATAGACGACTTAGCCCTTGCTTACTATTCTAACGCGCTCTTGCCATCCGCTGAGAGGATTCTGAGGTAGACCCTGCTGTGCGTCCCCAACTGCTCACTCCCAGACCACCCTCAGAATCGCGCTAATTCTGGTTTCCTGCATTCTTAATAGTTCTAAATTACTCTAAATGGAATCACCCTGTTTTTATTTAGCTTTGTCTTAAGCACTAATATCTGTAAAGACATAATTTTGTTTGCTAGTAACTTTTTGATACATGTAAAGTGAATTACACGTGTGTTAAAACTGAACATTCATGCACCACGTAAGATCATTCCGCAAACACTAGTATGTGCACACTCTTCGATCAATATCCCAAACACGTGGGCTTTCAAGGAAAGAAAGGTACCAGATAAAACTTCCAGACAAGACACTCTCATGCCGACAAAGGACTGTGTGTCTGTCGTCATTAGCTCAGCAGCGAGGATAAAATTGAGCGTGAGGGGCAGGCTTGAAAAGCCAGATCTCTTCCAGTCACACGTCTCTTGGCTCACAATCCCTTTGTGGTAGTTTTCTCTCCTTCTCTTCCCTTTAGGTCCCTTCCCGCTGTTCTTCCCCCCTCTTTCCTTTGCGAAAGGCAGGGTAGCGGAAGTGCTTGTTCACAGTGAGGGTCCGCGAGCGGGAAGGTTGAGGCGCGGTGTTCTTCCAGCAGCGGACGTGGCCACCTGATGGTCTGGGGTTTCCGGCCCCGAGCCCGGGGCCTGACAACAAGGGGCTGTGAACACACCCTGAAGTGAAAAATATAATTACGTATGATACGCATAAGTGTGCTTTTCTTTCTTAAGATTTGCTGCAAGTTAAGAACCTCTTAGCTTTAATTTTATAAGGGAAGAAATTGCAACCCAAAGAGAAATTGAGCTGCCCGAGTCCCTCAGTCAGTGTCAGCAGCCTTGCCGGGGCCCAGGCCAAGTTGTGAAAGATTAGTATGTTGAAGTGCTTCTCAGGGTATATCCCCAGTGGGACGACGGGCTTCCATTCTGTCTTGATCTTACAATGGTAAGAGTTGAAGACCATGTTGGACACCCTGTGCAGTCGTGGGCAGGTAGCTCAGGGCCCGCGTGAGCAGAATGGTGGGCACAGGCCGTGGCACCGATTCCATTGGCCCCAGAGTGGACCGTGGCAGGCAATCCACTCGTCTGAAATGCTGGGCAGCACCAGTGAGGTGGTGGGTGGGCCCGTGAGCACTTTCCACCATAGAACATTTGCTAGACCTCATGATTTGGATATGCTGTCACCTGTGATCAGACCACATCCTGCCCTTGCCCACAACCCTCCGGTGGCTCCCTAAATCTGTACTCTAAATCCGACTGATCCCACTGGCTCCCACAGGCCTGTCTGATCCCGGCCTTCTCCTGCTCCATCTTGCCCCCCGTCCCTGCGTTCAGCCACCCCTGGAGCACGCCGTGCCTCACTGTGTTTTACCGTGCCTCAGCACTGGTGTGCTAAGCGTTGTCCTGCCTGTGGTGCTCTTTCCCTCGACGTGTGCATGAACAGCTCTTACTCGTCCTCACATCTCAGCTTAAAGGTCACTTTGTCAGAGAGCCTTCTTCAACCTCCCATCTAAAGAACGGTGCAGCATGTTGGACACCGTCTCCTGCCCCCCTTGATGCTGTACGTTGACAGTTGCTGATGGTCTTCCAGTTAATGTGTTTATTCCTTTGTTTACTGTCTATATGTCCAACTAGAAAGCAGTAACCCTGAGAAGAACGACCTGGTTTCTTACTCACTGCTGGCCTCAGCTGCCAGCTGGGCACTTGGCCCAGTGTCAGTGCTCAGTAAACGTATATTAAATGAATGAAGTCTACAGGCAACATAATGGCAATAAATTCATATCTTTCACTCTAAGCGTCAATGGGCTAAACTAGTTCCAATCAAAAGACATAGGATAAGAAAACAAGATCCATCTCTGTGCTGTCTACAGGAGACCCATTTTAGACCTAAAGACACCTGAAAATAAGGGGATGGAGAACCATGTATCGTGCTAATGGTCGCCAAAAGAAAGCTGGAGTAGCCATACTTATATCAGACAATCTAGATTTTAAAATAAAGACTGTAACAAGAGATGAAGAAGGGCATTATATCATAATTATGTGGTCTGTCCGCCAAGAAAACCTAACAGTTGTAAACATTTATGCTCCAAACGTGAAAGCACCCAAATATATAAATCAATCACAAACATAAAGAAACTCATTGATAATGATACCGTCATAGTAGGGAACTAAATGATGAATAAGCATTATGGTGGGAGGCAGGGTAGGCTCCCGGCCGGAAGGTGGCCAGCTCTTTCCAGAGATCATACTGGATCATACTGATGGCCTCCACCCGCGCCCAGGATTTTGTGCTTCTTCTCGCCGCCCCACGTCATACCCACAGCAACCTAGAAGGTGAGGTCCCAACGTGTCTCTGTGTCAGCCACCACCTCTTCGAGACCGTTTTCTCTGGTAAAGAGAGCTTTGGAATTTGTGGACTCTTTTAAGACAACTAGGTATCTGGTCTTGGAAGTCACAGAAATAGGGACAGTCTGTAAACGCAAAGCCCCGAGGACATATTTTGCTTCCAAAGGTGGGAGTCCAGTCCCAGCAAGGATGAGCCTGGTGAGCCTGAAACGCAAGGCAAAGGGAACCGTAAAGGATGAGAAGAGACTGGGGGTGGGGGTGCCCCTGTTCACGTCCTGACTCTGCCACCCCGTCCCTGGAAAGGGGCGAGTCACTGCACCCTCTGGGAAAGGGGATGCAGGGCTGGCTAATGTCCCCGGGGCCCCGACTTTCCCCTGCTGTGTACCTGAGAAGCCATCTCTTTGGGAAAAGCACCTGAGTTGTGCAGCTTTGAATGGCCGTAGCTTTGATTTTATTGAAGTGCCACACAAACCGGTCTGTAGTGATCTGTGTCCTGTGATGCATGCTTGGAGTGTGGTGACAGGCCCAGTACAGTAAACGCCCAGCAGAAGAGTGGGCATGAATCTGGGAGGACTTTGGGAGGCCAAAATATGATGCAGGGAGTGGAAGGGACCCCACAGACCAGCTCCCGAATCCAGGACTACGAGTAAGTTAAACCTCAGGCGCTGTGGCAGGTGCTGTCCTGGCCATCAGTCCTTTCTTCATACTGACTTGATTTCGAAGCCCTGGCGGTCAAGGCCCAGATGTCTCCATTCAACTTGCAGCCTCACCCCACACTCCAGACTCACATGGCACTGGTCGTGCTGAGAGCGTGTCGTTAACACACCCTCTGTGGCTTGATTTCTAGAACTTAGAAAATGAGGGGGACCCAGCACAGTTTCTAGAATATAACCTGAACCTGGCGTCTCAGCTTCTTGGTCAGCAGAACGGAATGTCGTGACAGAGCATTTTGTCACTAACGGCATCCATGTCATTTTAGACGTGGGGAACGCTGTATCCGCCCAGTGACTCGCTGATTGAAAGGGTATGAAGTGTGTTTCTAGTGTGAGACCGGGGTCAGCAGGAGGCCCACACACTGTAGTACCTTCCAAGGTGGACCTCAGAATCGACCTATGAACGTGTGGCTGTTTCGGGTATCGGAACCGAGAAACCTGAGTCCAGCAGAGTCCTGCGTCTGACTGGGCGTCTGGTTTCCTGACTCTGCAGAGGGAGTGAGGGCCACCTGAGGCCAGGGGGTGCCTGGTGGAGGGAGGGCCACAGCAGCCAGTCTTTACCTGGATGTCCTCCCCGGGAAGGAGGCCAAATCAAAGGAGATCTGGTGAAACCCCAAGCTTGATTACATTTCACTTGATCTTTTCTTGCAGCTTTGAGTGGTGGTGCTGGGATGGCCGTGGCTGTCCAGCGGCTAACACACGGAGGTTTTGTTCCCAAAGCCTCCGTGATACGTGACAGTTGTCTCCCCACTTGCCACCTTGCTTTTATGAGGCAGAATGGAGTTACTTTTCAGAACAAATCAGCAGTTAGACAAAATGTTCCTTCCCTGCAAACAGCTGTGGTCACGTGCCAGATTGTTCTCACTGGTGTTAATTGAACAGATTTGGGAATGTGTCATCTTGCATTCTACCCATGAATGGTCCTCTGCCTTCCCTTATACAGGAAAAGAGGATTTCTTTGAGATCTGGTAGCTTGTAATGCCATATAATTACAGTTGTTAAACCCTAAGAAAATTGGGCGATGGATTGTTCCTCGGACTGGAGATTCTGATGCAGACTGGGGAGTTGACCTCTGCTTTCTTGTACCAGATAGGTCTCGTGTTTTTAGTGTGGGTCCTGTGCGTGGTCAGCATGGTTCCCTGCGACCCAGCTTTCAGAGCAGAAACCTGTTCGTGGACGGTGTGTTATTGCGGGCTCTGGCTCGGGCAGGCTGCTGTCCCCTCCCTCCACAACCCCCCACCTGTGCAGATCAGAGGGCTGCCAGTGCCTCCCCCGAGCACCTCCTCAGGGAAGGATCAGATACTGGCCCCAGGAGGCAGCTGTCCTGAGGGAATGGGGTCATCAGCATTAGAGAATTGCAAGGTGTGAGGCCCTGGCCTAGTCATCTGTGAGACTGAGATTTCTTCGTGTTCGAAAATGTGATTATTATTCAAGCTACAGAACGAAGACTCTTAATTCTCAGCTGACGTGCAGCCTAGAGCAGTAAATGCTCCTCGGAAGGAAGCCCGGCCCCTCCTGTGTGGCTCCCGTGTGGTGTAGGGGCAGCATAGCACAGTCCCCTCTCTGCCCAGCCTCCTGCACGGGCAGTCCAGCCAATCTGCACGTTCATGGCGCAGAAAAACACTCAGCCAAACAAAGCTGTTGGTGGGGAAGACTCTTGCCTTGAAATGTGATTCGCGCAGAATGCTCCGAATTTGAACATTAAGCTTTCAGCTGCCTTTTCTCTAGAGTTTTTATACTTTGTGACTCAACAGGCCATCCCCAGCCCCTACCACCTCTTGTGCAGCTAAAAATACTGTGGAAGGTATTTCATCTAAATGATGCATGTGGTTTGCTTGATGCCTAGCAAATATTTGATAATAGGGAGGCAGAGATTTCCCCAAATCACAGGGCTTTCTAGAAATGCTGACGATATGCCTGTCAGCAGCAGGAAAGAAGCCTCTGGAGGTCCATGGTCTACACGGAGCAGGAAGCCACAGATCTTCTCCATGGACTGATTCCCACCTAATCCAGTGATATTTTCTGTTACATTCAAGGCTGAAAATGGTTAGCAACTTGATCCCTTTCTAGAATCTTCTGTATTCAGAATAGAATATTGAGAAGAAGCACAGTGAGGCAAGAGCAGAAACGTTTGCTCTCCAGAGGAATGTGTGTCATCGAGGAGCACAGAGAGTCATCCTTGTGTGACAGGCTGTGATTTCTCCCATGATGTGACATACATGCTCTTGGAGAGGCTGGAAAATCCAAGGAATCAGCAATGTACTCCCTGTATGTATTTGAGGAAGTGGAATTATTTTGCTTGAAGCAAAAAAGGTTGGGTGTTTGAAAGCCTCCTCTGGGGCTTTCACTGTGGGCCAGCACGTGACCCCCGCACACTGGGGGAGAGCAGGAGGGGCTTTGCGGGCACCCCTGCACAGACGCGGAACCCCGAGGGTGGCCAGAGCCCGGAGCAGGTGCACAGGGGATGGTGTGGACTGGGGTGACTGAACACATGATGACGTACAAGGAAGAGCCTCCTGCTGGGTGGGACTTCAGTCACCGGAACGGTTATGAGAAGGGCTTGGGTGACCCATTTGAGATCCTTCAAATGCGGGAAGGCAGGGAAGATGAGGGCGGCTAATGTGAAAGCAGCTTCCTCTGTGCCTTCGAGTGTCTTTCTGCTGTTGGTTTCCCGAGGAGCTAGTGTTTGGATGCTGACATCTTACCCTCTCTTTACTCTGGTTTAAAGTTGCCTTTTAGGGAAATTGGGAATGGTGACTAAAAACAGATATGAGATGTAGAGTAAATAATGAGTCCTGTAAAATTAAGGGCCCATATGAAGCTTTATTTTGCAGTCACACCTGAAGCACCATGAAAAAAAAATACGCACATTTAAAGGCAGTTGGTAGCGGATTCTAGACAAACACGGTGCCTTAGGGTTTGATCCCTGTAATTTTGACACGCGTGGTTTCGTGAAATTGAGGGCTACCGAATCTCGTTTGTCCCTTCTTATTTAAAAAAAGTCTTCTCTTCAATAGTATTTTTTTCACAGCATCCTGAGTCTTAAGATGGTCATGTCTTGAAGGAGATGATTTGATGTTGTTATCTCTTTGTGGATCGTGTGTTTGAAAGTGAGATTGTTTGGGGATTAAGTTTAATTAGTCTGTGTTTTGCTGACAAACCCGAGTTTCTGGGAGCTCATTGCCTCTGTTAATCCTCATGATGCTAGAAGTTCAAACTAAGAAGACCAGAGATGGTGTTGCAAAAGGTAAACGTACACTAAGTGGCCGCTTTCTGCCCGCAGATGACGAGGACGGCATGGATGGTGTGGACAGCGAGCGGCGGCCACATTTCCCTCAGTTCTCCTACTCTGCCAGCGGCCGGGAATAAGGCCCTCATTCTGCTCCTTCACGGTCATCCTGGATTTTCTTCCTCAAGATGATTCCTGGACACCACACCAGTCGTAGCTCTTACAAAGCAGGAGCGCCTCCAGACACCCCAGCCCACGCACACCCCCACGAGAACACACCTGTACGCAAACACACCTGTTTGTTTTTGCATGAAATTGTATCTCCGTCTACGGTCTCATGCTGCTGCTGCTACTGTCTTACTGTCCTATAAGCAACTTTAAGAGGTAATTTTACAGTCTTTGGAAGTCACGAGCCCGCCATTGTTCACTTGTGCACAGTTGTCATCTTTCGATCTTTTGGTTTTTGTTTTTCCCTAACAGTGAAGGCTAAATGAGATACACTGAGTCTAGGTACATTTTTTAACTTTATAGAAGATAAATCAAAAACTAATTAGACTAAGAAGATTTAGCGTATAATTCAGAGTAAGCGATTGCGGCAGGGTGGTGATGTGCATATGCGGGTTGTAGGAGAGCCTATCAGATCAGTGCACAGAGTGGGGAACTCGCACGCAGACCTGGCTGGAGTCCGTAGGGAAGCATCCGAGAGAAGGCCTGACCAACCGTTGAGCTAGCTCGATAGACACACACTTAATCCCTGTCGGACGCTGCCGAGGAAGCCTGCTGCCCCACCCGGACGTCCAGACCTCACTGGCGGCTGGCGGCAGACGAACACTGTCCTTCCGGGGAAGGAGGCATATGCACAGCAGAGGCAGGTCACTTAAAGGGGCTATGAAACCATTTGCACCAGAGAGCATTTTTCTTTTTTCCCTGTGCTTGGAAACCTTTTTCCCTTCTTGATATTTATCACCTCTGATGGCTGAAGAATGTAGACAGGTATAATGACCCTGCTTTTCACCAAAATTTGTACACCGAGGTAAACAGGTGTTTGCCTTATTTGTTTTAAGTTTTTACTTTGAGTTCTACGTGAATTCGCTTTTCCTCGGATGTTAAATCTTTGAATGTCCTTTTATGATTTTGTTTATATTGCAGTAGTATTTATTTCTTAGTGAAGAAAACTGTGTGTCATGTTAGCAAATGCAGCGCCAACTTACATGAAATAGACTCACTGCAGTTTATTTGGACCCGTGTGCAAGGATGTACACGCCAATGAGAGGCATGCACTTTTTCTCCTATGTGACAAAATCGGACGAGGCTCTGAAATTGTACATCTTGGTTAGAATTTGGCTTTGGGAGAAGAGATGCTGTCATTTAACCCCTTGGTGCTGAAAGTGAGAAAAATCCCCAACTCTCCAAGCCGAGGGGTTAATGAGACAGAAGGATGTCGGTGTTGCTCATTCGAGGATGGAAAGGCTCTGACGCCTGGCGACGTAACGCGGGGGAGGAAACCGAGACCCGCGTGACCGTGAGAAACCAACTTGGCAAAAGGAACGCATCTCGAGTATTTACAAAGTAGGCAGTAAGGGGTGAGAACCTGGTGTGTTTATTCCGCTCATGGTACATTTATCACTGAATTAAGCCATCAGGGAAAACACAAAACAACACAAAAAAAGAACACCTCCAACTTTTCTTTTTCTGTATATACTCATGTCCCCCAATTCCAACATTTCTCACTGAGAGGGGACATGTATGCAAACCTCATCTTTCTCCTTCATTAATGATGATCTTCAGATTAAACCCTTTGGTGCTAGGAGCTGACATTTTCCAAAGCAGCCTATGAAGTCCAGGGGCCGGGGACCCTGTTGCGGAAGCTGGCAGCCGGCCCCACGGAGCGTTCGTGGGGATGGATCGGTCACGTGATCTGACAGCTCCCCGTGGAAGACTGCGGCATGACGTGCTGTCACTGTCTAGATGCGTTGTGCGCAAGAGCGAGTGACTTTCTGAGTAGGATGAATCATATTCATACGCAGATGTCTTAGCCTCGTGACGCTGGAAGTGTGGTCTGTACAGGAGACGCCACTGCTGGCGGTGGGCGGGCCACTGGGGCTGAGGGGGTTAAAGGGCATTTTACTAAGGCAGCTAAGACATATTCAGACATAGGTTTTATCCTAATTTTTCATATTTCTACCTGAGTGAAGTTCATCCTCAGCATCGAGTAGGAAGTTACAGGAAATGGTAGTTCATTCCTTCTGACACATGTAGCTTCACTTTTTTGTTTTTTCTTCCCTTGGAATTATGTTGAATGTTTCACTTTGACTAGAAAGTAGACTAGGAGGTATGTCCTGTAAGTTGTCTCGCATCCATTATATACAAGAGGAACAGGGAGAGGCAGAGAAGGCGGCTGAGGCTGGCTGAGGTTTGTGCGGAGCGTCCGTCCCTTTCGAGGAAAAGGGGGGGCCCGTACACTAAGCACTTCGATAGATTCCCCCCCCCCCAAACCTTAAGGTGATTTCCATGACCCTGGCCAAGGACACTTCCTAAAGGTTAAGGACCGCGTGGACGGTGCCCCGGGCTGGCCAAGCCTCCCAGCCAGCTCTCCAGGCCCAGTCACTCTCGGCCTCGAGATCCGTCAGAGGCACCGAGGTGTTTCCAGACTTCCCCCTCCCCCGCTCTCACCCCCAGGTCTCAATCAGCTGGCGCCGAGGACCGACAGGTAACACATGTGTGTAGAGGGAGATTTCTGGAGATTTCTGCACCTGCCCTCGAGGCTGCCCGTGGCTGTGGCATGGGCCGCCGGCAGATGGCAAGGCCTGAAACCCAGGGTCGTTCTATCAGAGTTCGGTTCAGACTTTGTGGACTCCACCCCGTCCTAACTCTCGTGAAGTCTGCCCTCTTGTCTCAGTGCAGCCACCTGGGAGGAAGTTGGCCATTTCTGCTTGGATTTCTGGCAGGTTGCTCACGGCTTTGCTTTCTACACTAATTACATAGCATTATTCCAGTATTTTCCATTTTCCCGTACCTGATTTCCGGCTTCTTAAAGCTGACTGTTCTTGCAGGGGCCCCTTGCTTCTCCTAGAGTACAAAGGTAAGGGCCTCCCTTACTAACTGCAGGGTCTCTGTATTACACCTCAACGTACACACTTTGCTGCTACTGTTTGTACTGTCTACAGTAGAATTTCCTTATCTTGCTCCTGGTAGTGCATTACAGGCAAGCATGAAATGTAAAGTATTTATTTAAATAAAAAGAAAACCTCTAAATTGGTAATTGAATTACCTCCCTGTAGCTTTATAGTTTGTGACATTTCTTGACCTTGCTAGTTCTTTCATTAGATCCGCGCAAGATCTAGTCATCTGGTTAAGGATTTTAAGCAGACGCAACTATGAACCCAAGAAACTGTATTACTCTTACTGTTGGTCATACTAAAACTAAAACTGTTCATTTCCTTAAGTATATGACCCACAAGGATGTGAAATAACTACAAGAAACTGTTTTTGTACACTGTACATCCTTAGTATTTTTACACGTATATGATAGGGATGCACATTATTTTCCTTCGTACAGACAGCTTAAATAAAGCACTATGTCAATCTGCTACTTCTCTGTTTATTGTTGTTGGACGTGGTTCTGTAATCTCAGAAAATCTTTTCTGGAAAACAAAGAGATTTTTAATAGCTCCAGCTGGTATTAACCTACCCTACATAAAATGTGACAGGAAAATACAGCAGTTTCTTGTAGCCCCGAACGCACGCACAGGATTATGTTGTTACTTCAGTGACGTGGCAGTAGCGTGGTCGTGCAGACTCGGACGAAGGGCCGCCTCCGAAGGGGAGACGCCGACCGCGCCGCAGTGGGTTCGGGGCAGGTCTCCCATGAAGTCAGGGACGGACCGGGTCTCCTTGGAAATGTGTTCAGTCAGGACCTAACAGTCTTCACAGCAGATGGTCTGGACCCGGAACTCTCTTGAGGAGCGTTCCTCGTCGGTGACGTCTTCCTGAGAATGCGGAACGCGTTGCTCCGCACACTTCCCTTCTGAGAGCGTGTGTCGGCAGGTTAACCACCTCTGTCGTGGCTGCTAGACGGGTAGGGCGGTTGTACCACAGTCTGATTACCTGGAAGCATTTTGGATGGGGCCTTTTTCCGATTTTACCTCATACGCCTGCTATCGTAGAAACTTGGCTTGGCTTCTGGGACTAAGCTCAGTAGAGGAACGGCTTTGGGACCAAAGTGAGTCAGGCGTGCGTGTGTCACACAGCCAAACCTGAGGGCAGGCTTCCACGTGCTCTTCTCAAAACCACTGGGATTCACACATCCAGGAGGCTAAAATAAAGCGACCTCTTACAATTCTCTAAAGGTGCTATTTTTAGAATTGTGTCATTTATTTACTGTAGTCCTAACACAGAATTAGGGACAATTAACATACCTTCTGCGACACCCTTTATGTCTAGCACATTTGAGGAGATCGAAAACTGGATCCGAGTAGACGTTCTGCTCTTTCAGGCTTGAACTCGTCCGTGCTCGAGAGACTTTTGAACGGTCTTTGCGTGTGTATCATTTCCCCACCTCCAACGCTGAACCCCCCCCCCCATCCGTCCTGAGAGGCACGGGTGGGGGACGCTGAGGGCGAGGGCGAGGGTGCTGGGTTGCCAGCCGGGAGAGCGGCCTGAGGTCAGGGTCCTGTCCTGCCTGCAGCCTGTGGTGTATCCTTGTCCTCCTCAGAGACAACCCAGCATCTTCAGCGCCCATTTTTATTACTTTCCAGCATTTGAGGGCTCACCTGTGTATCGTAGAAATACTATTTGAAGCTAAAACAATGATCTGTTTACAGACATCTGATAGAACTCCAAGTCAATTGTGTCACTTCAGGAAGTACATTGTCAGGCTCCTCTCAAACCGCACACTGAAGAAGAAACCCAAACCGCCAGGCTGAAGACGCATCCTTGTCTGTTCTTGTTGACGGAGCGGACAGGAGAACAGCGCTTCCTGGCGTCTCCTGACTGTGCACAGATTAGCAGGATGGTAAACGATGGAGCCTTACGAGATGTTGATTCAGAGGGTAAGAAGTGGAAGGACGGTGTCTAGCTCATGAGGGAGAGAAACACGAGTGGCAGGAAGAAAGTCTGGTCCTTAATGCCCTTTGGCCTAGTTAAAATATGTGCCTTTTTGGTGTGTTTCGTTCATCACTACAAGGTAAAAGGAAACGCTTCAATTCAGGTCTTTAAAAAAGTTCATTTATTGAAATTCACATGTGTAACAGGATACAAATGAGCAGATTTATCAGAACACAGTTAACTTCAAGCCATTTCTGCGAACATAACTGCAGGAGGTCTCCTGGTCCGGCGCGGGGCCTGGCCGCACGGGCACCGCTGGGCAGTAGACGCGGCTGACCTGGCCGCCTGCTGCCGTCCGGGGCGCCGGCCACCGGGAAGGTCGTGGTGCTCTGTGGCATCTCACGAACAAATCAGATGAATGTAAATATCTCTTTGTAAACCATTTATTTCACTCTGTTTCATCCAGGTCAGCAATCAGATTGTGGCATGCTGGGTAACTGGAAAAAAATGATAATAAAAAGTAAGTTTAAATAGATCACGTTCTTCACTGTGATTTGTCTTCTCGCTGGTGCAGGTGCCTCTTCTAAGGAGGAAGACGTTCTTTTGCTAAAAATAGAGAAATTGTACGTGACCAACAGCACGAAAATCTTGTTACTCCCCCTGACCTTGGATCACAGCCCCTGTCAGACAGGAACTGAAGGGAACCCATTTCGTTTTACGGCCTTAAATCTGAACACATCTGTACTGCAGGCATCGGTCTGTCTTGGGAGTAAGGCAGTCCGATGACGGGACGTGGCTGGAGGGCCACCACTTCTCTGCCCAGGAAAGGAGACCCTGATTCATGCCAGAATCTGTTTACTGAGAACTGCTCAGACATTACAGCTGGTAAAGCAGAACAAAAAACAGGATGTAGGCCGAGTGTCCCTAAGAAATTCCTAGTGAAATCAAAACGAGCTAAAACCTCCAAATTTCCAGCTGCAGACAATTTATTATCACGCACACACCCGCTTTTTCCCCCGTGGAAACCACCTCCCACGCACTGGAAGAGGGAATTCGGTGTATCTGGCCTTAGTTTTGAGCAGGAATAAATGTTTCAAAGCTAGCTCCTGAAAACCGGGTTGAGAGAGGCACAAGTTAGGGACGCGGAGAAGCCTCTCGTCTGCCCTGGCCGGCGACGGGGCCGCTCAGGTTAGCTTAAACCATGTCCGGAAGTGGTGCCAGAAACCACTGCAGATGGTTCCGCTCCACAGAACAGGGCACACCCACCCTGCACCACGTGGGAAGATGAGTTAGGCAGTCCTTGACCTTGAGGAGTGAGGTCCCTAGGAAGGCAGGCAGTCTGGTCTGTGTGGCTGGAAACCATCTTCCAGAAAGACAGACCCGTGGGCCTCAGGCTCTGCACGCCCTCTGCACTCTCAGATTTCCTGAGCTAGAATCAGGGTTGGGGGGCTCCTGGGAACCCAGTTTCGGTCACAATTACTCGAGGGTTTCCGAGACAGGACAGTGAGTGAAAGACCACAATTCACGCATGAGAAATAGGAAAATCCGCCTGTCGCCTCTTTCAAAAAATGCAAAAAGGTAATGTGTACGTGTCAGGTAGGTTTCTCAGCATGTGTGACACTGATGATGCCTTTCCAGGGAGCAAGTCTGTGAGGAGACGGGGAATTAGAATGTCACATGTGCGGCCCACCTGGCTCTGTACACAGGGCGGGGGCCGCGGCATGGTGAGGAAGCACTCAGTGTGTGTGTGTGCAGCCCTGGGTGGGGGGCCGGGGCTCAGGGGCCCTCTTCCTTAGGGCCCCGGGGGGCTTCTGGGCTCTCCAGAGCAGGCCAGCAGGAGTCCGCTGCCCCAGAGCCCTTGCAGAAAGGGCTCCTTTCCACCCCCAGCGACACACTCCGCCCGCGGGCTGCCACCAACTCAGTGGACCATCACGCGGGGTCTCCATCCAGACCTGATGCTGTCCAGTCTGGACGGAGCTGACCTGGTGTGGCACCACCCAGGGACTGCGGGCTGCGGGCCGGGCGCTTCCTAACTTCAGAGACTCCAGGAACGTCTCTGAGTGCAAGGATAAGCAGAAACCACGACAGGCATATCGCAAATGGAGCGGAACTTGGGGCAGAAGACACACGCCCTCGACACGCACAGTAGAGTAGCAGTTAAGACCTGAAGTAGAAAGGAAAGGTGTCGCGGGAATTTTTTTAAACCAAGCTCCAGGAAACTGGCACCTCTCGTTATGAGTCTTCCTAGTGCCTGTGCCCCAGGCCCATCTAGTAACTTCCTGCCTGACTCGTCCCCTCTTGGCACTCGGGCCTCTGCCTGGGAACCGGCCACCATGGCCCCGTGGGGCCCTGTCGGAGCAGATGTGAGGTCCCCGACGTGAACGGTCTCTCTCCCTGGAGCAAATCGCCTGTCACTATTTCTTCGCTGGTTTGGTATTTGATTTGGTCCTGATGCAAAGCCTGTCCTGACTTTCCCATTATGGTGCTTGCCTTTCACTCTCCATCCCCAGTGCCCACGGCTGCCCTGCCCGTGGCAAGCATTCAGTAAATATCAGAATGACTAATTCAGCCGATGACATCACCATTCGGTCTCTAATTCCCCACTCAAGTGTCACCCTCAGTTTGCTGGATCTTCAGTAAAGAACAGTTCTCGGTACCTCCCCCATCCCGCGGCATGTCCAGAGATCGAGAAGCATTAGTTACTGCCCAAATCCTGCTCGTCTGCCATCACCTCCTAGGGAGATTAGCCTTGCTGACTTCCAGAAAGCTGGGTCCGTGGTCCTCACCACCACGATCCGGGTCTGGCCGTAAGGGACAACGAGGATGCACATGCCCGTGGGACATTAGCTGGCTCCAACTGTGGCTTGAGCCCTCGGCCACCTTCTCCCAGACCTCTGCCTCTCAACTTGTCACCAAGGCCCCTTGCCGTGGCATGCCTGGGCGGTGTGGCCACATCGGCCGTGTCCACGGCTGCCCTCCAAGACAGAGGAAGGCCCACAGGGTACCCTGGCACCTGCTCTTCTAGAACACTGTCCACAGATGACATAAACGCTCCCCCCTCCCCCGTCTACATGCCTGCTATACTGCTAGCCCATTTCCTTTGTTCTCATTTTAAATCCTACGAGAGCCTTCTCTCCATAAACCCTGACCTTTGTGTTTATTTCTGAAGTTTTGACTTTAAAAAATGAGTCTCTCTCTGGGTGACTTGAATTGTTCCCCAGGCAACCACGCCGTGGGGTTGAGCAGAGCCTTTTCTGCTGCCTTGTTCCCAAGCCTGTGACCCGGGAAGCACACAGCCCACCTCATCCCTGCTCACAGAACGTGCCTGCTCAGCCTCAGCCCGACCCAACTTTCCCTCTGCATCCCTTCTCTGCGGACTCCACCTCTCACTAGTGCCCCCCCCCACCAGCCTCACTCATTTTCACATTTTCTGTGTCAGTGTGGCCAGGTCAAAAAACGGTCCTGTTTGGGGAGCCTGGGTGGCTCAGTCAGGTAAGTGTCCGACTTGGGTTCAGGTCGTGATCTGACGGTTCGTGAGTTCGAGCCCCGCATCGGACTGCCTGTCAGCACAGAGCCAACTTCAGACCCTCTGTCCCTCTCTCTTTGCCCGCCCCTGCTCTCTCTCAAAAATACACATTAAAAAAAAAAAGTCCTGTTCCTTGTGCCTCTGGCAAGAAAGCATCCATTTTTAGCCAGAGGAGAGTCCCTTCCCCACCTCTAGCTGGGGGCATTTTAGAGCCTTGTCCTGAGGTCCAGAGAAGCCACCAGTACCTACTGCTGGAGAGCCAGGGCCCGACTGCAGGCTCTGCCCCGGGAGAGTCGGATGGACACCCACCCCCTCCATGCAGCCTGCGGCCCAGGGCTTGAGTACCACTTTCTCGAGAAGTTTTTTCCCTGCCGTTCACTTCCCAGTTCCGTGCACTTCATCTCTCTGGGCCTGATTTTTCTGTCTGGACAGAAAGGATGCCGAATGATTGATCCAGTGGCCCTGTCTCGCCAACCGTGATCTCCGCCAACCCGGCCGGCTTCACGGTCACCTGTGTGGGAGCCGGGTGATGGGGGGGCTGCCTCTTCAAGGGAAGCTGGTTCTGTTATTAAGGTTTTCTGTTTGTTTTTTGGTTTTGGTTTTGCTTTTGAGCAGGACCTGAGTGATATGAAAGCTAAACATTCTACCCCAAGTGGTACAGATCTGAGATTTGAACCTTGGCAGCTGGACCTCGAAGTCCAGGCCTGTTAATGCTCTTGTGACCTGCCCGGCGAAGCAGCACAGAAGCCACCAGGTGTGCTGTGTGTGGGATCAAGTAGAAGTCAGATCTGGGAGGCCAGCTGGCACTCACAAGCCACGTGAGCTGTGGGAGGCCACCGATTTGCTCAGGAGGAGGGTGCCCTCACCAGTCCTCCGCAGAACGTCGTGGAACGTGGCCGGGAGGGCCACAGAGGCGAGCCTTCCCCCAACCCACGGGGCCCTCGATGGACTGCCTCCAGGTCAGCAGAGTCCAGCAAAGTGACCCCAACCCTGCCTCGTCCCCCGGCTCCGGCACCCCAGAACCCGGTGGTCGGCAGCTGCAAAGCCGGGTCGCCCGCACACCAGGCAGTCCGCCGAGCCCCTGACAATGACAGGCCTGTGCAGGCAGAGGTCAGAGTCACGGCGTCCCTAGACCACCGGCCTGGCTCTCTGCCTCTGGGCCCCACAGAGGGAAGGGGCTGTAGAAGCCAGAGAAGGGAAAAGGTAGAGGCAGGAAGACCTTCCTTGCAGAATGGAGGTGGGCCGAGGAGGAATCCTTGGCTTTCCGGAAAAGAGCATCTCAAGCTGGGCCTGGGACGCGTGGCATGGCGGGGTGGGGAACCGGGGAGCCCGGTGCCTTGGCCGCAGGGGTCAGACCGCCAGGACGCCCCTCCCCTCTCCAGAGCTCCGATGACACAGGAGTCCCATGCCTCGTGCCGTCCGACTTTGTCATCTTCCAGCTTCCTGGAATCCCGCAAGTCATGAGAACTTTCTTTGCACATGGGCAGGTGTCTGTGTTTTATAGGAACCATGTTTCCATGGTAAATAGACTTTAAGAATTCCCAAAGGACAGACAGTGTCACCAACAGCAGAGAGTGGAGCCTCTGGCTGCCTCGTGTTTGAAAGCGTTAGAAATAAAGACAACACTGACATTTGGGGTTGTAATGTGACGGAATTGCAGTCTTTTAAAGGCAAGAACCACTTCTCTCTGCTCCATGTAATATTCAGTGTTTTGTTCACTTGTCTGATTGGATTAAAATATTTAGCTCCCTTTAAAATCTTGATTGTGAATTTCTATCGCAAAATGTACTGACTCAGGAAGCAATAAGTGGAGCAAGTGTGTCTGCAGCAGCAGAAAATTCGATTTATTTTTCTTCCATGCGTCCTACTCCGACATTCACTCATGGACAAAGTGAGCTGTTAACGGAATAGCAGGTCTGTCTTCGGTGAAGCCTTATGTGCTTTTCAACATTAATCACACGTGGGCCTTCAGTGAAAAAAAAAAAAAATAAAAAACAAAAAAACAAAACGGAAGTTAAACTCGGTGATTTGAGTTGCTTGGGGAAGTTTCCCCGAGGGTCGCAAGACCCGTATGTCAGAAACAGACACCGGGGTCTCGTGTCACTCTTGAAAAACACTCAGGCAGCAGGGAGTTAATGACATTTTAGCTGCATATGTTCAAGTGTATTTAAAAAAATATGCAAGTCACTTTGGTTGACAGTGTCTTGTACACAGTTTTGAAAGAATCAGGGCAAACTTTAACAGAGTCAGTTTTTATTTGAAAAATATTTTCTGGGAATGTATCAGTGTTTATTTTTGAGACTGACAATTCGGGTGAAAATCAGGATAAAAACAAAAAAACAACAATTTGGTTGAAATCAAATTGTTTGTTTTCATCTATTTAGAATTCTTTCCAAAAAAATCTTGGTTCAGGAGGAGGCTTTTTTAATTTATTTTATTCAGTGTATTTGCTGTTCTATCCAGGCACCATCTGTCCTGCAGGTAGCTAACTCCAGGAAGACACCCACGTGAGCCGGGCGAAGCCCCCAGGACTGGGGAAGGACCCCCGCCATCCCACACACACCCTCCGGGTCCCATCCTGGGCAAGCCGCGGGCACCCCCTCCTCAGCTGGACCCCAGCCTGGCAGCCCTCGGCCATGCTGACATTTCTGAGGCCATCCTGCCCTTGCCTCAGGTCAACAAAGGGGCCTCACCCTGCCCCTCATCTGGGTTCAGCCCTCTCGCTTGGGTCCTTTGGTGGAACGAGATAATGTCCATGATTCTGAATATAACCACATATGGCTGCTAGATCCGTGCACAAGTTCGAATCAGAGTAGAAAGTCAATTCACTGCCAAGAATACTCCAAAGTCACAGGGCCAACGGATTAATCACCGATAAGTCAGTCTCAGGATGCGTCCTGCGCACAAGCGCCTCAACTGCAGGGACGAAGGGAGCCCCCTGAGCACTGAGGATGGAGCCCTACAGGTCGTGCATGGCAAAGGTGGCAGGGACCAGACAACACAAATCTGCTGAACCCCGAGTTGTTGCCCAATGAGTATATAAACAAACTCCTGGCGTATAAAAGCATCCTCTAAATGGACAATCCTCCCCAAGAAAAGACTCTGATTTTCTCACTAGCTGGCATCTCCCTCCCTGGCCAGATGTTAGAGCCCCGGGCACTGGGTCACAGACCACCGACCCTGGTCCCAGCTGCCCACCCCTGGGGCCCAGCTTCCTCATCCGGACATCACCCCCATGCCACCCCTACCACGGTCTCTCTCCCCCCAGAAGAGGCGGGAGGGCATATGCCCGGCCTCGCCTGTAACGAAGCCACTCGCTGTACCTGGGGAGACGATATGGGGCCCTGTTTACGGTCAGGCTGGGTGACCGTCTTCAGGCTCTGTTTCTCCACACTGACCAGCACAGCCATTTCAAGACATTTTAACAAAAGCCCTTTGCTAGGGGTGCCTGAGTGGCTCAGTCGGTTAAACATCCGGACCTCGGCTCAGGCCATCATCTCGAGGTTCATGAGTTCGAGCCTGATTTCGTGGTTCGTGAGTTCAAGCCCCGCATCGGGCTCTGTGCTGACAGCTCGGAGCCTGGAGCCTGCTTCAGATTCTGTGTCTCCCTCTCTCTCTCTCTCTCTCTCTCTCTCTCTCTGCCCCTCCCCCACTTATAATCTCTCTCTCTCCCTCTCTCTCTCAAAATAAACATTAAAAAAAATTTTTAAGCCATTTTCTAGAAGTCCCCCCCCTGCAGAGTGAGGCAGGAGAGTAATCAAGTCTACGTTTTTAGTCACACTAAGATCAAGGCAGATTAGTGGTCAGCACCCTGTGCCCCGTGCCCCACACTCCGCACTAGACTGGCTCCCTGCACCACAGCAGCGTTTGAGGCGAAGATGGGAATCCTCATGGGTAGAAATGTCACTGCAGCCTGGTTACGACTGTGACCAGCTCCCTCTGCAGACACTGTCCATGTTCCAGAAGTTAAGCAGAAGTGATTTGGGATACTAGAGCCTTTTAAACAGGCTTAGCTGTTTCCTGTCAGAGGCCACAGGCCAACCCGAGCCCTGTCACCTGCTCCAGGGCCCAGGACTCAGTACATGGGAGCAGATCAGAGGGATGGGACTCAGCTTCGGGGTGGCCAGGAAATCTCCATTCTCTTTGGGGTTCTGGGTGGACAGAGATTTTTAGAGTGAGACGTACAAAGTTAAGTCATTATGCTTAAGTTATCCAGGCGGAGAAAATGGAAGCCTTTAGCAAAGCCATCCCCAACCCAGAGATGAACCAGTCTCTCCAGGAAGACAGGAACTGTGGCCGAACCCTCCAGAACCGTCGGCAGGCAGTGTCCTCTGATGTCCCTGCTGGGGGCACACAGCGGCCTTGTTCACGTCAAGGCTGGGAGGCTAACCTCACAATTCCAGCTTACTCCATGGCTCAAGTGGGTCTAATGCCACACTTGGGTAGAAAGAGTAAGCCTTCGGCGTAGATATTCAGCAGAGAGCTTGCAAAACTGGACCCCTGCCTCTTCTTTGAACACTAGTGTTTGCTACCGAAAGCCAGGACTCCCTCTATGAAATTCCTTTTGTCATGTTCATATTAAAATAACTCCAAATGCACTCTGTGAATCTGCAGGACCCCTTTAGAGATGAGCCAGATGGCTGGTATCAGATAACTCAGGACGGTCAAAGCATCTCTGTTGCTTCAGCCAAAAGAAGAAAGACCAGCTCGGTTTTCTGAGAATTTTTTGAGGTTTGGGTTGTTTGGTTTTTTTTTTTTTTTTTAATGCATTTTATGAACATTTTTTGCAATCCATGTGGTAATTAGGTTTTTGAAGCCCTGGAAGAGGTTTCTAAGCATTGATGGTCCATGTTAAGATCTGAGTGGTTGTAAGGTAGGCAGATGGGGAGTTAAAAGGGAAACCCTACCCGGTAACGATCTGGTCCAGAAGCTGCCATGTGCTCGGAGCTTGTACAGAACACTCCCCACAATGTGCGTCCTGAAGTGGCTCTTCTAGAGCCAAAGGATTCACTCCTGCTAGGAGTCCCTGTTCCTCCACCGCGTGTGGCGGGAGCCCCATCACCTGCCTGACAGCCAGTGGCCTCAACTCTTGGCTGGTGCCACACAGGGCCTCCTGTGGGACTCACCCAGACAGTTAGGTTGGGCCCAGCTCAGCGTGGAGGGGGGGGGGGGGGCAGGAAGGGCCTGAGCACGTCTGAGAAGCGCGGGGAGCAGTGGGCACAGCGCTGCCAGCCCCCTCCCTGGCTGTCCCTGGGCTTCCTCTGGGCCTTCTCCAGTCTTGGGAAGGGAGGGGAAGGGGAAAGCCTTGACGTTTCTTGGACCTACTATGTGCAAGAGGTTCTGCCGTGCACCTCAGGGCTGCACTCACTGAACACTGGCTGATGTCAGTCAGTCAGGCTGATGTGACACACCCCCCCCGCCCCCCACCCCATCCCCGGCACACGTGAAAACTGAGACTCAGAAGAGACTCCAGTGACTTGTTCTGAGCCTCACAACACTGGCACAGTCTGGAATCCTGCTCTGTTCTTTCTGCCTCCAATCACTTGAGAGGTTCTCAAACCTCCGTGTCCCTCAGAATCACCCAACCAGCTGCTTAAAATGCAGATTCCTAGGCCCTGCTCCCAGAGATCCTGCCTTGGCCTGTGTGAACCGGGCCCCAGGACCCATGCTCCTCACACTTTTCTGTTTGCAAACCTCCTGGACTGTGGCATGAGGTGTGACAGAGTCAGCGGCACGGGGAGCAGAGTGGCTGGGCGGGTCCCCAGCCCCAGGCCTTGGAGGTGTTCACCTGCTACCTTGGAGAAATGAGTCCTTAGAGAGGGACTGCCTGTGCCGAGTGGGAAAATTCACTCAGAGGAGAGCGGCTCCCCGCTACCCACTGGGCACATGGTTATTCTGAAAGAATTATGAGAGACAGTTTCCCATCCTTTTCATCTCCAGATACATTCTTCCCGTTAATCATCCATCCCAAGCACTCACTGTGTGGCGTCCCTGGGCCCTCACAGAGCACCTGGCTGCAATCCTAATTCAAGGCTAAGACCAGGGCCGGCCCACAGGCCACCCCATTATCCTAACAAATTGCTCGATGGGGCAAAAAGTACAGCTTGTCTGACAGGAAGAGAACCAATTTAGGAGAGAAAGGTCTCATACCACATTCCAAGTTCACCTGGCTGTTCCCTTTCCCCACCATCCCTTCTGGTGGCCCCAGAGCTAACGTCAACAGGGAGGTCCTGGGCTGTGGAGTCAGCCTCTGGTAGGACACTGGTAGTGTCCTACTTGCTAGCTGGGCAGGTTGCTGGAGCCTCAGTTTCCCTATCTACGAAATGGAGGCACAATCAATCTCGCAGGCTCGTTCAAGGGCACGTTCTGTATCGCAGCGCAGCCAAGCCGCCCGCAAACGCTCAGAATCTTCGCTCAGTCACCAGGCACCTGACCTGGGACAGGACTCCTGCATTCTGCTCACAGCGGCCCCCTAGCCAGCGGCATCTCTTTCCTCACCTGATTCAAAGCAAACGCATCCTCCCTCCGGGGGCAGCCCAAAGCCGCCACCTCCAGAATGCTCACCACCCTCCCCACCCTTCCACCGCCAGCACCCCTGGGCAGTGGTGTCTGTGGCCTGCCGGGTCTGTTCTCCCACACAGACTGTAGCTCACCGAAGGGGGCAGGCCCATGACCCACACGTCTCTGCCCCCCCCCCCCCCCCCCCCCCCCCCCCCCCCGCCCCGTGCCCATCACAGTCTTCAGGAACTACCTCCCCCCCCCCAACCCCGCCCTGGGTTACTAATGGACCAATGTGATCACTGGGCATTTCACCTGTAAAGATGCAACACTGAAGAAAGGAAGGAGAAAAAGCCAAGCATGCGGGTTCTGCTGTGTTCTCTGGCCGGTGAGCCAGCCCTGAGGACTCCCGCGCCCGTGCTGGGTTTGCACAGTACCTGGGATCTCAGACGCCCCACCTCCTCCTGCAGACTCTGTCTCTCCAGCAGAAGCTGATTCTGCTTGTTGAGAAGCTGCACCAGCTGAAGGGCCGTGGCCTGGCTGTGCTTGTCCAGCTGCTTCAGCCTGCAGAGAAATCCACCGCAGAGTTAGGGCCCGGGGGCAATAGGTGTCAGAGAGCAAGGGGGACCATGCCCAACTTCAGCCCTCCGGCGTGTTCCATGGCTGCCTGCGTCTGCCGTAAGCTCCAGACGGTGAACCGGGAGCTGTAAGTCTAGGGCGACCCTGAGGGGTGAGGCCGTGGCCAGCCAGCAGTGGGCTAAGTGGAACGGAATCATATCAAATGTGAACCGGCATTAAGAGCCTTTGCAACGGAGTTGTCAATTAGGAAACACACAGACAAGTTGGGTAAGTAGAAGAAAAACTGAAAGCGTAAACTCACCAGGGTCAAAGATGAGGGGCCTAAATGCCTCCATTGTTCAGCTGGAGACGTTGCTGGCAGGCTGGAGCAGACAGCCCGCCCTGGCTGGGCAAGTGGGCGAGGGACAGCAGAAACACTGAACTAAGGGTTTTCCATTATTAATCACTCAGTCAATCACGAGCTCCGGCATCGCTGACCAGATGTCTTTAAAGATCCTAAATTTGTCATTCTGCTGATGGGCCCTCCTCTCCAGACTTGCTAATTCACTCAAACTATTATCCTCATTTGTCCACAGACGGCTTCCTACAGCCAGTAGCACGCTCGCCCCTGGGAATGTAGGCTTCGGATTAAATTTAGAGTTGCATAACTACCCACAACTGTTCTGGAAAGAAGCTGGATGTGTCATGCGCCCTTCCTCACAGACTTCACCCACTAAAGCACCAACGGTGAAATTAACTTGTATTTTCAGAAGAAAGGGGTTTTCAAAGCTCAAGATGCATTTCAAACTCCAAGCTACATGTCCAACACTGAGTCAATGACCTCTCCGAATCCGCAGACACCGGCGTCGGGGCACCCCCTTAGCCTTCCTGCGGGTCTAGGGAGCTCTGAGCACAACCAAGGGGTGGGAGGGCGCCCTCACCAGCAGCGAGGCAGCAACTGGGAGGTGGTACAACTACACTCCAGGAAACCTAACGACTTTCTGGTATTACTGGCACTCTCCCGGATGGATGCCTGTGCCACGTGCAACCCTGTCCGTTTCCGTTTCCGAGACGGCATCTACCTACCGCCCGCCCTTCTCAACCTCAGATGGATTTGGGGCCACCTTCGTTCAAGCTGCCCCTGACAGCACACTTGCCGCCCCAGTCCCCACCCGGTTCCCTCCTCTTCACACACCGCGGGCTACTTCCCACACCGGCAAGTGCGACGGGTAGCCGGGACCAGCGGGAAACCGAGAGACACCGGTGGGCGCCCAGGCAGCAGGGCGCATGCTCACAAAGCCCGCCCCGCCCCCCCCCTGCGCTGGAGACCGGCGTCTGGCCCCGCCCACAGGCCCATGCCCCGCCCACCGGCCTCCAGCCTTCTGCGGGTTCTGGAGAAAGAGCAAGAAGAGCCAAGGGCAGAGCTTAGTTCTTTCCTCCTTAGTTCCTTCCTGAGCCTGTAGCTGTTCCGGGCCAGGGTCAGCTGCTCCAGCCCAGATCGGCTTCCCAGGTCCCCGGAACCGAACACAAGGATCTTCCATCCAAGTGTGAGTGCTTTCCTGCTCCTGTTCTGTATACACAGTAATGCCCCCGGCCCCTGTTACCCTTCCTCCGATCGTGGTGAAGCCAGGTCACTTGGGGCTTTGGGAAGCCCGCTTACCACCGCCACTGTCACACAGAGACAGTTTCTCCTGAGAGCAGCCTCAAAACCACCCCACTGGCGTCAAACCAAACAGGAGTTTCCCTGCGTTGCGTCCTGGACCGGGCGCAGCTGGGGGAGGCAAGGGCATCCCAGGGCGGCCTAGAAGCCGGGCCATTGGGCTGGGGGCGGGGGTGGGGGGTGAGCGCCAGGCAGGGGCATTCTGCCGGGGCTGAGCCACCGACAGATGCAGGCAGCCACCACTCATTTGAGCAGCTACTCTGCTGTCCAGCACGGAGTGGGTCCCGGAGATGATGCAGAGAGGAGGAGAGCAGCCTTTTTCCTTGAGAAGCACACAGTCTAACATTTGGATGTTTGAATCAGGCGAAAAGCATCATTGTTAGCAGCTGAGCTGTCTAAACCCTTGGGTGGCTTTCCCCCTCCAATCAAGTCCTGGGTGTGGAGACAGCCACAGGCCAAGAGTTAGCGAGGTAGTAACCCACTGGCTTCATGCTCGCTGGAAACAAATGTAACAGAAACATGTGATAAATAGATGACACCATTAAGGCTTAAAGGCAACAAGGCGCCAAGAATGGCCTTTCTCCATGTGGTCCCTTGCCCTGTGCTTTGATCAAATGGGAAAACAGTCCTATGGACTGATGGCTTCAGTATGTGTTTTTGGGCTCCTGGAAAGAGGTGGCTGCCTGATCCAGAGCTCCGGGCTGAGCCAAACCCTGCTCTCGTCGCACAAAATACCGGCCATGGGCTAGCCACACTGGCTTACAGCCAGAATCGGGGCCAGTTCCTGCCTAGACTCTCCCCCTTTGGAGCCCCCCGGAACCTAAATCAGGCTCTGTTGGCAGCGTTTTGCAAACTGTAGGCTTCGGATCCCTGCGGCAATTACCTAAGAGCGCCCAGGCCCCACCCAGCCTGGCTGAATCCAGTCCCTGGGTGTGAACTGGGCATCAGAGCAGGAAACTGCTGCCTGGGTTGTGCAGCAGAAGGACCACCAATCTGGGGAGGAAGGGCCTCGGGAGGGCCAGGTCCTCCCTCAACGAGGCTGAAGCCCCCACTAGCTTTGTGGCTGGAACCGACTTGAACACTCCACGCAGTCAACCTTGGGGTGCTTTTCTCCCTTTAAAAGACATGTTGTTCGGGGTCAGCCTCTATTATGGCACTCCACGTGCAGCAACAAAGGCAATCGCAAGCTCAGAAAAGGTCAAAACCACAATAACAACAAACCCAAACCCACATTTGTTAAAAGGGTGACAGAAAGAAAGAGAGAGAGAGAGAGAAAGAAAGAAAGAAACCTACCTAGATTTTAGATAAAAGGGATTTTGTTACGGAAATATATTTCAGTAGCAGCTCTCAAGGCCTATTAGGAATATTGGGAAGACATTGTTTTTACAATGAAAAGTTATTTTGGGGGACAGCCTTCCCCAAACACCACACAACCCTGCCTATACTCTGTTCATGGATGTTCCATTACTCAGTTAGAAGAGATACCTTGGGGTGTCCTAGGACACAAAAGTTGTATTTTCCACACTGGTTGTTGCTCTCATTTTTGTCCTTCTAAGTGCCCATGTTCAGCTGCCACCACCGACAACAGCTAATGTTAACTGAGCCCTGTGCTTATTCCTCCACGGTGATTATCTCATTAAAAGGTAGATGCTAGCTTCCCATTTTACAGATGAGAAACTGAAGCGAAGAGGTTCGATTAACTTGCACAAAGCCATACAAAAGTGGTCGAGCTTGGAGGCACATTTAGGCAGAGCCTGAGTGTTTTTGTTTTTGTTTTTGTGTATTTATTTATTTTGAGAGAGACAGGGAGACAGAAAAATCGCAAGCAGGCTCCAAGCTGTCAGCGCAGAGCCCAATGTGGGGCTCAATCCCACGGACCGTGAGATCATGACCTGAACTGAAATCAAGAGTCGGGCACTTAACCGATGGAGCCGCCCAGGTGGCCCAGTGCCCTGGTGTCCTTGAGTATTGTTAATGGATGGTTGATTCATGGAGTTAATTCAGGAAACCAGCCAACCCTTGGCAAGCATCTTAAGTGTGGAGCACTAAGGTAGATACTGGGAATACATCAACAATCACAATGGGTCCCTGCCTTCAGGGGGCCAATTCCGGAGAGACCAGCTGGAAAATGAAAAGGTGCTGTCCTGAAAGCGGGGTCGGTGAAAGCAGGAAAGCGAGTGGTCACCTGGCAAGTGAGGGGTAGAGGAGGCTTGTGCCCATCAAGGAAAACAGACCAGCATCTTTTGAGCACCAGCTACGTGCCAGGCGCTGCACTAAGTGCTTACAACAATCCCGCGGGCAGAAACTCATTATCCCCACTTTAAGAATGAGGAAACCCAGGCACAGAAAGATACACGGCTGGTTCGAGCCACTCCGCCAGTATGTCAGGATGTGAAAAGAATGGGGGTGTCTGGGAGGGGCAGGGAGCCCCCCATGAGAAGAGAGGCTGCAAAGGCCATGCTGTCTGGAACTGTGAGCTGGGCGGTGTGGCTGGCCCACAGTCTGCACGCTGCTCACAGGGGAAAGGCTGGTCCCAGCCCGCTCTGCAGCCAAACTAACAGATACGGACCTGGTCGTCCACACAATGGTGGTGTCCTTCACCGGGAAAGAGAGGATGGGAGGAAGGGCAGGCCTGGGGTGGGAGTTCTGGGGCCAGGGTGAGGCACCTGTGAGACACCCACCCACCCAGCAGTTGGGGCCCGGCACCTGGGACAGCTCTGGCTGGATCTCCGGTTGTGCTGGCCAAACCTGCTGAGAGGCGAGGCCATGAACTTGGGGCAAGATTCACCCAGGGAAGCCTGGCAGAGACTTTCACGTTTGTTAAAAATACAGGTATTGGGTGGCTCAGTCGGTTAAGCGTCTGACTCTTGATTCTGGCTCAGGTCATGAGCTCATGGTTTGTGGGTTCCAGCCCCACGTGGGGCTCCGCACTGACAGCACACTGCCTCCTTGGGATTCTCCCTCCCTCCCCCTCTCTCAAAATAAATAAGCCCCCTATGAGCTTCCTGGCTAAGCACACTTACAGCAGTGAGGGAGCAGGGCCAGGGCAGGGCCTTGGGGATCAGCCACATTTTACAGGCTAGCAGAGGACAGGGAGCCAGCAAGCCATAGCAAGCCATGGGGACAGAAGACGGGGAGGGAGGAGGGGAGCCAGGAGAGGAGACCTGGAGCTTAGGGGAAAAGGGGCTTTCTGGGAGGAAGTGGGGGGGTCTTTGTGTGAGATGCCACTCGGCTGTGGAACATGCTGCGGACGTGCCCGGCCACGGCTGCCTGCCCGATCAGTAGGGAGGCGTGGTGGAAGCCTGATTATAAGGATGGAAGAGGGGAGACTGTTCTGGAGAGGGGCTTCGCTGAGGGCAAGGGAGCAAGAGGGACGCAGAGGACGGAAGGGGCTCGAGGCAGTGGCCGGAGGACCGCAGGAGAGGAGGGAATTCCCAGGGCAAAGAGAACCAGGCCTCCCAAGGTGGAAAGGCACCCTCGGCAGAGACTGGGACCCTCCTTCCCCAGGCAAGAGGGCAGAGAGGTGAGCAGGGGAAGCCCCTGCCCAGCAGCCTTCATACTCTGCCTCAGTTAGAGGGCACACGTTTGTCGAGAAAAGAAGCCAGGCGACAGCATGGTTGTGGGGGAGCCGGCACCCAAGGGCCGGGCAGAGGGCGCACCTTCTCACGGAGACCTGGACACCCTGACTTCCTTCCCCTTTGGATGATCTCGCCCTTCCCGGCCCTGCGGGACTCGTGCACTCCAGCCACCCACATACCCTGCTGCTTTTCCTCTCCTGTTCTTGGCCCTGCAGGTCCCCTGGGCCTGGAACGGAGCCCCGACCTCCCCCCCCCACCCCCCGCCCCGGATCTTCACAGGGCTGAGCATTCTCAACGCTCACGTCTCAGCTTCACGGCCTGAGAGGCTGCAGTTTCTCGTTCTGTCTGGGTCCCCTGTTTTGGGCTGCTTCCTGCACAAGGCACGACGTAACTGGAGGAGGGAGTGGGGCGGCCCTCACCAGGCCTGCTCTGGAGTCTGCCTCGGCAGCAGCCCCTCCGGTGAGAAGGGGCCCCCCCCGACAGCCTGCAAGCCACACGCGGGCTCCCCACGCGGACACAGATTTCGGAGCCCGGTTCCTAACTTGTACGTCCACACCCAGTGCCTGCCTCTCATCTCTGGACCGGGCACCCATTCCGCTCCTGCCAGGTGCCCCCGGGACACACTTGGCATCTGCACTGTGCTGTCGTGGCACCCAGCGGAGCCTCGGCCAGGCCGGGCCTCCCCGCGAGGCAGCCGGTGCCCCCCTGCCCTTGAGGGCAGCGAGGAAGGGCCCCTCCGGGCCACTCTGTGCCCCAGGCTGGGCTCTCCATCCTGATGGCCGGGGCCAGGCCCGTTTCCTTACGGACCTGCCGGTGCCCAGCCACCGCCATTGGGCACAAGCGGGCCTGTGGGGGCCCGGTCTCGAGGCTCGAGGGGCTCGGGCTCGAGGTGCAAAGGCTCCGGGGAGGTACAGGCGGGTGGGGCCACAGTGGCCATAGGAACAAGCGGGCCTGGGTTTCTGAAGCCCAGGATGCAGATCGGATACGGGTGGCTTGTACCCACGCTGGGCCTGGATGATCCCCTGTGCCACACCCGCAGCCATGATCAGAACCAGCATTTTTTTTTTTTTAAATATGCAAGACTTCAGGATAAGATGGAGCAAGTGGTAAAATACAAAACAACTTTATAGAGCTGAGTGGGCTGGGTAAAATATCTTATGCAAAACAGAAGCGGTGCAAGCTGCCAGCTCTGGTCCTGTGCTTCAGACACTCGTTTGCCATGAATACTGTGAAAGCGAGTGAATACATATATTTAAATTTTTTTATGTTGTATGTGATACATACAAAATATATGCAGTGTATAAATACGCTATGAGGTATAATAACCAAATGAACACTTGTGAACCTGGTACCAACACCATGGGGCTGCTTTCCCATGTGGTTTTCTCCAGGCCGGCCCCCTTCTTCCTCCAGAGGGGGCCGATGTCCCCATAAATGTATGTGTGTTCTTGATTAGAGGTTTGAGTTTCGCTCAATAATTTCACCCAGGAGCTTCCTACCGACTACTGTGGGGTGTTTTTTTGTTTGTTTGTTTGTTTTTTTTTCCCTTTCTCTTTTTGTGTTGTTTTGCTTTTGGTTTGGGAAGGAGGGCAAATGTCTTTTAACCTAAAATGTTTTCAGACCAGAACCCCTTCCTTTGATCACTCTGGCTACAGTAAAGACGTGCCTCCCCTTCTTAGAGAAGTGTTCTCAAATGCTCAGACCCACAATTTCACAGGGACAGGGGCCTCGTCATGGAAATGAACATTTTTCAACCAACATATGGATGTAAAAAGTGCAAATGCTTGACTGTAAAATATGCAATCACGTCTCTACTGTTCCCAGGGAGTGGTCCCCCTAACAAGAGCAAGCGGTAGGTATTACTCTCATCCGCATCGTCGGGGGCAGGAGAAAAGGGAGGCACAGAAGTCAGTCGTCTGCCCTCCTAACTCGGGCCACCAGCAGGGGTAAGAGCCAGGATGACTGGGTCACAGTGGCCTGCTCCTCGCCGTGTGTGTGTCTCTCTTGTGGGCGGGCCCACCTCTGGTCGCCTGGCTCTGAGGCCGCCTTGCCACCTCCTCCCTTGCCCTTTCCATCCACAGGGCTCAGACGCCCGGCTCTGGAGACTGGTTCCTAAACTATCCCCTCTTTCCGCAGCCAGCTGCCCTGGTTACCCCGCTGCGGTCCCATTCTCAGTCGTGGCTTGTCGGCCACTGTCACTGAACTCGGGTTCCCAGAGGACAGGAATGGGGTCTTGTTCATCTCTCCATCTCCAGCACTCAGCAAGGTGCCTGCCATATAGACTGTGCTGGGTAAATACATCAGAATGAACAAACTACTTTCCTATGGACACTATTTACACCAAAGAGACCTGTAATTTCTTGTCTGTAGTATAAGCATGCCTTCAGATGTCATAACTTTGAAAGGGCATAAAATATACATTAAATAATTTGAAGTATGCTGTCGAAATTCGCCACTAACTTAAAAGATCCCAGAACAGATGCGTGAGTGCCAGCTGTACTTGGATGTTCAGACATGGCTTCAAAATCCTACCACGAACTACCTATTCCGCTGGGGCGAGAGGCTTGGTCTCAGTCAACCTCAGGTTCTCCATTTCTAAAACTGAGAAAACAATAACTCCAGACCTCCTGAATCAGCAACTCCGGGGACGGTGGGGCCCAGCGGTGTATGTTTTCCTAAGCCCTCTGGGTGATTCTGGTACATTCTCAAGGGTAAGAACCACTGGCATGAGATAATTCACAATACTAGTCACACATACAACATGAGTTCTGGTGGAGAAAAATTTCTCCCCCTGGCTCCAACTCTGATCCCCAAAACAGCCAACTGTCCAAACGAAAACTATCATGGTCTACTCCCAGGCTTGGACGTCAGTCGTAAGTTAAGCAAAGCAACGTGGTCACATTGAGTGTCAGTTTCCTCACATGTGAAATGAGACAATAAGCTAGAAGCAGGGGTCAGCACACTTCACCCCCCCCCCAGGCCACACCCCACCCTGGACCACTGCCTGTTTTTGCACAATCTGCAAGCTAAGGATGCTTTTTCTATTTTCGAATGACAAATTTAAAAAAAAAAAAAAAGAAAAAGAAAAAGAATACTTTGATGTGAACGCTCCATGACATTCACTCTCAGCCCTGAAATACACTGACTGAAACCCAGCTATGCTCCTCCTTCACGTATCGTCTATGACCGCTTTGCCCTGTAACAGCCCAGTTGAGGAGCTGCAACTGAGCCTGAAATGTTGACGGCCTGACCCTTTGGAAAGAAAGTTTGCCAGCCACGGGGCTGCAGGATGATAGCCTTCTCTTCCAGCTCCGCACGTCCATGGCGCTGTGACCATACAATCTCACTGTGTTCCCATCCTCAAACCCTGCGGTCCGCTCTAGTCCTAATAACACGGGTTGTCCAAGTTGAAGTTTGAAAGCCCAATTACCCTGAAAACTTGCTCTAGGGACTTAATTTCAGCGAATAAGCCATATTAACTTAAAGTTGTACACTTTTCTCCAATGCCTGAACATCGCTCGCCACAGTTTACGTAATCCCATCTCATTAACGTCATACGGTGTCAGCGAGAATAAGCCACGTGCTTAGGCATCTGGAACACATTCCGGCCGGTTATCCTCACACAGAACATGAAGGCAGTTTCAATGGCTGCTCTGCCTTTTAATTTCCTTTGCCCAAATCCAACCTGTTCGACAGTGATCGTAATTGAGTCGTTCATTCTAAAGATTGGGCCATTCTGGGGAGAGTTGACCTTTCCAGCAAAGAAAATTTATGTTCCTGCACCCCTTTAATTTTTCATTCCTTTAAATTTCCAATCAGCGTAGGCGGGGGGCAGGCGCTGCTTAGGGGCAGCGATTGAGGGAGAGACCCCTGCTCTTCTCTGCAAAAGGAGCACCTGATGAAGTCATGTGAGAGCTGAGGGGCACCTCAGAGGTCAACCAGTCCAGCCCATTATGGTGAACCTGCGGCCGGTGGTCACACAGCTTGTGTGTAGTAAATCTAAGAATGAAACCCATGTCTCTTGACTCCAAATCCAGTGTTCTTGGAAGCATCTCAGAATCCTTTTGAAAAAGGCCTTCTATTTCATACTTAAAAAAGAAAAAAAAATGATTTTAGGCAAGGATCTTGAGAAAGGTGACCCACTGGGGGGACCTAGTGGGGGCTGGAGGCACAGTCATTCTCTGAGGCCGGGGTGGGGGAGCCCCTGGGCCAGTACTCCTCCACCCGGCTCAGGGGGATCGCCAGTCCTGGCTTTGCTTTTGTTCCTTTTTAACTGCACTTGGCTGCCGACTGATAGTTCTGTGAAGGACAATAAAAACACTCGTGCACCGATTGCCCTAAAAGTTTCGAAGCCCCGTTTCTGTTATCTCGTCCCCGACCGGTTTGCAGACTCCTCAGTCTGGATGCCAACCTAGTCCGGACTGGTGCTGGCACGAAGGACACAGATGCGGGAGGCCCAGGGCTCCAGAGACTCATTTGGGGAGCTTGCTGGGGGCCAGCTCCCCAGGCCGCCGCACCCCCGAGGCCTCGGGTGGCGTCACCTGGCTCTCTCACAGACCAGCTGCTTAAGACAGGCTGGAAATGAGCCTCAGCTTCGGCACAGAACACTGAGAACATCTGCTGCATCACTGCCTTGTCATCCGAGAGAGAAAGTGCCATGTGACACGGGCTGAGCTCCTGATCCCCTCCGAGGGCCTGGCAGGGAGAAAGGATCCTGCAACCAGGAACAGGAGGGGCAGGAGCCGACGCGTCAGGAACCTTAAACTCTAAAGAACCTAGGAGACTGTTTGCCTCCAGCCACGGTCACCTGTAGCTCGCTCTCGTTAAGGCAAAAGCAGTCATGGGGAGCACAGCCCCACTGTGCAACAGGGAACGGGATGGAGGGATGAAGACGGTCGGGTCTCACGATTGCTACAGAGGAGAGTCCAGGCCACATGCGGCGCGAGGCCATTTAGCAGCACCAGCAGAGCACCCCAGATGCCTCTCCTACCACCCTCTACCTAAACCTCAGTGGAAGCATCCCCTTGTTAAAAAGCATTTATTTGGGGGGCGCCTGGTGGCTCAGTCGGGTAAGAGTCCGACTCTTGATTTCGGCTCAGGTCATGATCTCGCGGTCGGTGAGTTCGAGCCCCGCGTCAGGCTCTGTGCTGACAGCTCGGAGCCCAGAGCCTGCTTCGGATTCTGTGTCTCCAGCTCTCTCTGCCCCTCCCCCACTCAGGCTCTGTCTCTCTCTCTCTCCTTCAAAAATAAATAAACATTAAAAAAATGTTTTCAATAAAAAATAAAAAAATAAACATTAAAAATTTTTCTAAAAATAAAAAATAAAAACAAAACTTTATTTGAAAATACTATCAAAAAAAGAAAATAATATCATACTGACAAAAAGTTGTAAGAATAGTACAAAGAATACCCGCATACCCTTTATCCAAATTTACCTGTTATCACTTAACCCATTTATTATTCTCCTCTCTCTCTCCACACACACACACACACACACACACACACACACACACAATGGATATGTATATAATTTATTTATTTATTTTAATTTTTTTAAAATTTTTAACGTTTATTTATTTTTGAGACAGAGAGAGAGAGAGAGCGCATGAACAGGGGAGGCTCAGAGAAAGAGGGAGACACAGAATCTGAAACAGGCTCCAGGCTCTGAGCTGTCAGCACAGAGCCTGACGCGGGGCTTGAACTCACGGACCACGAGATCATGACCCGAGCCGAAGTCGGACGCTTAACCGACTGAGCCACCCAGGCGCCCCTGTATATTTTTTATTGTTTTCAGAGCCATCTGACAGTAATTTGTGGGCACCCAGACCTCAGTGTGTAAATCCTAATGATAAAGACACTCCCATGTACCACAGTATATTATCAACTACATTGACTTGGAACAGTGACAAAATACCTTTATCTAACCTACTGATTTCTAGTTTTGTCAACTGACCGGAAAATGTCCCTTTCCTCCCTACAGAAAAGATCCTTTGTGCTTAGACAGCATGTCTATTTAGTACCCTGTATCTGGAACAACTAAGAGATCAGTTTTATTTTGACGAATACTATTTGCAACTAAAGCCAAGTATAGTCTTAAAAGCAGATGTGGCACTATGAGAACGCACGAGGGGCCTGTTCAGATGCCCTCCGGAGTGTCTGCAGCAGTGTGGCGTTAGCACGAAGATTCAGGGCCAGTGAGGTCCCCCAGGCGCTCCCAGAGGGTCTGAGTGTCCTGGAGTGCGGCAGATCCACACTGGAGTGAGCTTGCCCTCTGTCTTCTTCGTGTTCAACCATCCTCGAGGTCGGCAAATTGGCCACAGAGGTGTGATCGAGTCAGAGTGGGCCCACGGCAGCTCAGTAACCAGGTCCAATCACTACGGCACCCTTACTGGCACACATCTTAATTAGGTTTTAATGCAAGTAATTTGATAAGTACTCCTGGCCATCCGCTACAGAACTGTCAGTGCTGAAAGCTTTTTATTTAGCTCCTCTTCCCTCTATAGTCTATACTGAGGCAGCCTCCCTGCTGACCCTTGTCAAAGAACCCCATCTGCTGGTTGCCACGGTAACTGAAGGCGACCAATTGAGCTGAACAGAGTGACTCAGAAATAAAATCTGCAGCCAAAGGAATTCTGCTAAGAGTAATAAATCATTTAGTAAAAGGGGGTCCTGCACACAGTGATGGGCGTCGGGATAATACGGTGGCAGAGCTCTTCCAGCTAGAAGGTCCGGCAGAGGCCTGCCCGCTTCCTTTCCGGGGAACTCGGGCAGCACAAGAGTCCTAACCTCGCCCAGTTCCACGCCGTCGCGGGGGGCAGAAGGAACCAATTATCGACACTTTAACGTTTGGGTTGTGAAATTCTGAATTTTAAAAGTGGCAAGAGAACCAGACTAGGCTTCCAATACTCCTTCCTCTATTTTGTAAAAGGAGCACAAGTAAACAAAGTGCCCCACGCAGCTCAGGAAACCACGGTGGCCTTGAGGTGGGCGGCAGGGAGAGAAGACGTATTAAGACGGCTCTGGATGAAGGAAGGCCACCACTGCCTCCGGTCATCCATCAACCTTGGGGTGCTCCAAGCAGAAGCCATCTCTGTGTCCAAGGTGTGCAGTCCCTGAGAGAGCAGGGGAGACAGGATTGGGTTCAGAGAGCAGGGAGGTGTCACTACAGGATGGCGGAGAGGGTCAGGGGCTCTGTCTCTACAGCACTTGGTCAGTGTTCCGAACAGAGCAAAGGAGGCATCCTTCCTCAATTAAGAGTTCCTGAATGAGAGGAACAGAAAAGAGAGGGAAGGACGGGCTTCCTGAAGGCTGCTCCCCCGGGGGCCAAGTGAGGGCCCCAGCAGTGGGCTCAGTGTTGATGCCGAGGCCCTCCCAGCACCACCACCAAGGTTCCGGTCATGGCCCCCACGCCCGGTGAGCTTCTGCTGTGTAGACTAGGAACCCCCTGTGGGCAGCAGTGCCCAGATTTTAAGAAGAACCCCCAGGCATGCTAAATCATCCATCCAGTATTTACTCTCTCTAGGCCAGGTCCTGGTGGTTGTGATGCAGCGGCAGTAACACCCTCCCAGGCGATGACAATAGGCGGTGAGGGGCTACAGGACCGACAGCTGGGCCTGGGGCGCGGCGCGGGGCGGTGACGGGAGGCTGGGGACCCTGCTAGTGTCTCTTCCCACAGGCCGCAGAGCAGCATTTTGAGAGGTGTGGGCGCACAATACTGACATCCTCCCAAGCCCTGACCTGAGCTCACGGCCACGGGAGGACCTGCCCTAAACCATCCCCGGAGACAGTGTCCTGCTTTAGAGACGAGCAGCTACCAAACAGAAGGTAGTGGTCGTCTCCCCCCCAACTCGCCTCCCCCCCCCCACCTTTTCCTAGATGCCGCCAATGAAAGGCTCCATCTCAGACTTGCAGTGAAAATCCCGTCGACGGGAGCGGGGAGCGGTGGTGCGCGCTCAGGACGAGCCCCGGAGATGCAGCCCGCCTCCCGCCGCGCGCTGGCCACTTCCGAGCGCGCCCGCCGCGCCCCTGCACCTGCTCTCAGGCCGCCTCCGAGCGCGCCCGGGGCTGCGGGCGGCCCCTCCCGCGGCGGGCGGGGAGGCGCCCGGCTCCGGCCCCCAACCGCGCCCGCCGACGCCCGCCCCCCCCACCCCGCCCCAACCCCCGGGCCGCGCGGCCGCTCGCCCCGACCTCTGGGCTGCGCCGCGGCTGCCCGCGGGAGGGGGGTCCCGGGAAGGCGCCTGCACCTGCCGGGCGGCCGGGGCGGCTCCGCGGGGCCCGCGGGGCTCCGGGCTGTGGCGGACGGCGAGGATTAAGCCGACGTGGCAGTCGAAGAAGGAGATGGGCGAAAGGCTCATTAACTCCAAGCTCCCGTCCCCCGTCTCCTTCTCCCTGGGGAGCACTGCGGGAAAAGTTTCCTTGTGATGGGAAAGGTGCCGCGCGATTGTTACTGGCTTTTCTTACCTTTTAATTCCTTACGTGTAAACCAAACGTTCACCGTTTGTGGATCATCCTGGACACTCAAGATTATAACCAACCAGGAAAAAAATATTGGCTGACAGGCCGAAGCACCATTACGGCCCGCTTCGGTTTCTGGGTTAGTGATTAAGCTTCTCCTGTGACCCAACTGAAAGGGCCCAACACCTGAAGACCTCAAAGAAATGCGAGTTAAAAGGTGCTGGGTGTGACAGCGCTTTATCCGCGCCCCCATTGTCCTCCAATAACCCAACTGGTTTTCATGACCTATCCTAAATGCGCCATGAGAATCAGGGCTTTCTGATTCCGCACAAATGTTCTAAGCCTGAGGACCCTTTACTGCACAGTTGTTCATACTTACATTCCCTCTGCCTGCTTACAAAGTTACCATTAATTTCACTTTCCAACAACACTTCCCATCTCTTTGTGTGCGCTCACTCTCTCAAATTCTCCTCCATATTTCCACTCCCAGATACTCTTGAACTTTTGCACACATTGCCAGTTTGAGCCTGCACGGAACAATCAGTATATTAATTCCACTCGGAGAGAGGGAGGTTTTTCTAACACAATCTGCGCAACCTGAACTCTTTCCTTCAGAAACACTTTGCCTTTAAAAAGAAACTCCCAGCATGAACCTCATAAGAAGCGACATGTAACAGACAGTGCATGTGGCGTTGGGCATGCAGCTCAGAATTAAAAGAGAATTTTTTACTTTGTTTCTTCGGTGCCATGTGCATAATGTACATGTGGACGAAACTGACATCAGACATTTAAAGAAAAAAAAAAAAAAAAGAAAAAAGAAAAAGGGATGGGGGAGGGGGATGTGATGGTGGCGGGAAAGAAAGAAAATGTGTTGATAAAAACAGTAACTTCTGTTAATCTACATTTTTCAGTTACTGTCTTAATTAAGAATGTTAGGAAATATGTTGCAGTTTAATTGCATTGTTTCAAGAAATTCTAATGCTGACAAATTTGGGACCATGTACACTTGGATGGTATAAAGGATTAAAGTGGTAATTTCTTCCAATTGGGAGATAACAATCAAAATGATACTTCCCCCACGGCCCCCCACCTCCGCCCCATGTTCAGCATGAAATGAGCCCTGGGGGTGGGGGTCAAAGTAATGTGTTTTTAACCTGTGTCTATGAGATATAAATAATTTTTTTGAAATTTTTTAATGTTTATTTTTGAGAGAGACAAAGAGAGAGCGAGCAGGGGAGGGACAGAGAGAGGGACACAGAATCCAAAGCAGGCTCCAGATTCCCAGCTGTCATGTCAGCACAGAGCCCGATGCGGGGCTTGAACTCACGAAACCGTGAGATCATGACCTGAGAGGGAGTCGGATGCTCAACTGACTGAGCTACTCAGGCGTCCCACGAATAATTTTTTAATACAAAGAATTCACAAAAATGAAATAGCACCTCACCTGAAATAACTGGGTGACATTGGTATCCTTGCAGAAAAGAGTTATTTATGAAAGAAATTGGTAATGATCTCCAAGTGATTCTCAGATGACCTTGTGTCAGACAGTGAAAATCATCTGCCTCAGCCGCAAGTACACAAAAACAATGACAGTTTGAAGACATATTCAGATTTGGGGACGCTGTTTTCTTCCTTCCCCCTGCAGCCCAGTCCTGCACATGCTCTACGTTTCATTTCTTGAGGTGGGGGGGGGGGACGTTATTCACTTTTAACCTGGGCTCTCACTTCTTATTTGCTCCCATTCTCTGGGGCAGTTGGGCTCACTGCCTGTGATCGGGGCGGGGGGTGGGGGGTGGGAGCTCAAACCCTAAAGGAGATGCTGCTGTTCAGTGCTCTCTGCTCCCATGGCGTGCAGCGCAAACCAGGCACCCACAAGAGACTCCCACGGACCCAGTTCTTTCACTGCCTCAGCTACTCATCGCGCCTCCCGTGGACCACAATGCACGATACATCAGGGCATCTGATACATCATGGCGCCTGGGGGTGGGTCACCCATTCCCTTGAGGAGGCCGACCCAACTTGCTAGCAGCGAAAGGCATTGCATCGTATATGCAGTGGCCCTGAACTGGCCACAAAGAAAGATCTGTTTGCCCCAGAACGCAGCTGAAGTGTCCAGAGAGCTTGGCCAAGAGAACAGCTCCAAAGATTTGCTCTGGCTGGAAGGTGTCCCTTCTGCCTCAGTTTCTCAAAACAAGAACGGACAGAGAACGTGACCCCAGATGAAACACTGCCCACACGGTGCCAGTATCGCAGTGTCTCAAGTCTTGAACTTATATTTGCATTTCGTATCAGGGAGTGGAGTCCTGCTCAGTTAATGGCATGCATGACCCAAAAGACCAAAGAATTCACTGCTATGGAATTAGTACAATTTGTTTTTAAGTGGCACACATGAGATCCAAAATGGTGAAGGGGCACGCACGTCTCTTAGGTGGTCAACACCTGGGACCACATAAAACTCTGAGCTGACCCATTAAGGGATTAAAGATTTTTCATCTCTTGGGGTTTCTGGAAGTTGTGGTGGGAGAACGCCTCCCGGGGAGCTGGGAAAGGCCTCTGTCGGCCCGGCAGGACCCCAGCGTTCACTTCCAGGTTCAAGGGAGAGGAGAGAGTTCAGGCAGACATCCAGGCGGGGAGAGCCCAGAGCGAAATTCTAAGTGGAAAAGTTCTGAGTCCATTCTCGGAGTTGGAAGAACACTAAAAGAAGGAGAGGCCACAAGGGGGGAGGAAAAAGGGAAACAGCTCCCGCCCGAGGACCGACTGCCTATCCAGCAGCGGCAAGGCTGTTCCCGGGCTCCCAGGACCATTTGTTCCATTACACAATCTCCTGAAGCCATTTAGAGAGAGCTCAAACAACTGCCTGTACCAACACGACACATGGCTTCCCATCCCGACTCTTTGCTAATCCAGACGCTCCAACCATCTTTCTTTAAGATGCCATATGGTTGGCAGAAGCCTGTAGATCTAGCAGCACATCTGCTTGTAAGTTTCTCCTTCCCCTCCATCCCCCTAACAAAAGAGGGATCGGGAGACAGACCGCGCGGGGCACGCAGGCGTACCTCTGCCCACATATATATAGTTCTTTCTTTTGAAGCCTGCTAACTAAACAGAACTGTTAAAGGGATGATCGGGAATTATTCGGGGCTCGCTCATTTTTAACTCGACAACATGGCGATTTATTTGCCTGTCGTGATTCAGAACAAGATTAGAAAAACAAAGGGTGGCTGGTCTCCTTTTTCCAAGAGCTTGATTACTTGAAAACCACTTCAAAGCTCTCCCTCTGGGAATCCTTGGGAGGCTTTCTGGCCTCGGGAGAGGGACGGCACCCTTGCCTGAAGCTATCTCTCCTCTTCTTTTTGGTCAAGGAAGACGGACAGTCTGAGAAACCAGCAGATACCCAGAGCCTGCTTTGTTAGCAAGCACGGCGCGGCTGTATGCTAATGAGCCGGCACTGACACACTGCTTTTCCGTATGATGAGCAAAGATTGTTGACGCTGTTGAAATCCTGGCTCTCCTGGCCTGTGAGCCCACGGGCTGCCTCCTTGGAATCCGGCCCCCAGAAAGACAGGCTGCAAAAAAATAATACATTCGACTCTCCTGATGACTGAAATCTGGCCATTTGTAACTTAGAGCGGTGGGGGACGGGGGAGGGGAGCGGGACTGGGAAAATATTCTAAAATATTTCATCAGGCCAGGAATCAGAAAGACTAACTTTTACACAAACTAAAAGTTAAACCTGGCAGACACATGTGAGTGATCGAGGCCAGGGCGCTCGGCTTCAGGAGCAAAAATCTGCAGGGTGGGGGGGTGAGGGGCAGTTGGTCTAGCCTCTGTAACATAGGGACAGCTGGGATATTCCCTCCGGACTGGTGCAGAGAGCCCTCTTGCAGATGGGACACCCCCAACGGTGGCACCACTCAGTCACAGGTGAAAAGCCGTTTCTGATCTCCTTGTAAATTTGTTTGATCCATGTGTTGGTTGGCCACGCATGGTTTTCCAAGTCCGTGCAAATGAGGGATGGTAAAAAAAGCAAACCGAATATTCCATTGTTGCAAAAGTAGACCCTTTTTTTTTTCTTTCAGAAGTCAAAGAAGGGTGGAAAAGGATGCAGTGTTAAGTGCTGAGCACGTTAAATGAAATATCCCTTTATCTGCTTGGAAACTCTAAGTAGTCAGGCACTATTATTTTGATTTAATAGATTGTGGAGACTGAGGCTTAGAAAGGGTTAGCAAAAAAAAAAAAAAAAAAAAAAGAAGCAAAACTTCAGCAAACCTGCAGTGAGGAATTGCTGAACCCCAGGGAGCCTGGGTGGCTCAGCTGATTAGGCATCTGACTTTGGCTCAGGCCATGATCTCATGGTTCGTAGGTTCGAGCCCTGTGTCGGGCTCTGTGCTGACAGCTCGGGGCCTGGAGCCTGCTTCGGATTCTGCGTCTCCCTCTCTCTCTGTCCCTCCCCCACTAGTGCTCTGTCTCTCCGTCTCTCGCTCTCTCTCAAAAATAAATAAACATTAAAAAATTAAAAAAAAAAAAGTAACTGCCAGAGCCATGCAGATCTCATGAAGTCCAGTAGGCTCCAGGTGTTCAGGGACACTTCTGCACAGACACGTCCCCTCAGGATATGCCCGGGTTCCAGGCTGCCCACCTGAGCAGACCACTGTCAGCTGGTGAGCAATAAACTAGTTCAAATTAGTATGCTGACGGGGGCACCAAACTGTAAATTCCATTTACTTGTAATCTACAATGTGAATGAAAATTCATGTAACTGAAATGCAAAAACATGAGGAGTGACTAAGAAAGCATTGAATATTATAATGAAAGTATCAGAACTTAGCCATTCAAAAAGTATGCCCTTCAAATTATTCCCCTTGGGGATGTGGGGATAGCACGTGTTTTCCAACCACAAGGCCACTGCCTAGATCTCGCCGACAGGTTCCTCCTTTCTGAAACTTCCTCCATAGCCTCGGGCTTCATGGGTGGATACACATGTAAGTCTGTGAGTATGTGTTCAATGCATTTTGTCAAATTCATACATTTGTCCCCCCCCCCCGCCCCAGGGGAAAGCGCGAATGCAGTCACCCACTACCACAAATTGTGCAGTCAAGTTTCCCACATTTGGGGAAATCGCAGGGGTCAACACATCCGGAGTGCAATGGATAAGCCTCGCCCTGGGAAAACCACCTTCGCTGATCATGGTATCTCCCTTGCCAGGTAAGTATAAAAATCATATGTTTTAATATAAAATACATGCAGTGCAGGTTATACTACTCGATGATTACACAGACTAGATGCCGGGAGCCTGATTCTATTATCAACAGGAACAATAACCTATTATTAACAATTGTTTTGTTACCATTGAGATGCAGCTATGTAGAATGATGACTTTGAATTAAAAGAAAAAAATCTACGTTGAAATCTCAGCATGGTCCCAGGCAAATTCTTCTAAGCCTGTTTCATTTCCAATATAAAATGATTCTACTACCTCCCAGGACTACTTGGAGAGTTAGAGACAGCATGTAAAACGCCTGGCCCTTAGAGATCCTCACTAAGTGAAAGTACAATCATCATCATCATTATTATTTTTAATAAAGTGTTTCAGGGGCGCCTGGGGGGCTCAGTCAGGTGAGTGTCTGACCCTTGATTTCGGCTCAGGTCATGATCTCACCGTCGTGGGATGGAGCCCCGTGTCAGGATTCTCTGCTTGGGGTTCTCTCTCTCTCCCTCTCTCTTTTTGCCCCTCCCCCGCTCATGCTGGCTTTCTCTCTCTCTCAAAACAAATAAATAAACATTAAAAAAGTACTTCAGAGCATATGCACAGTGCTTCCACATACACGAGCTCACCTAACTCTGAAAACGGCCCCGAATAGACGAAGTGCTGCTTCTTTCAAATGAACGAGGCAATTAAGATTCCATAATAACATAACTAAAGCAATAAACAGTATGAGGTATTATTATTATTATTAATTGAGACTCTTCTATGTGCAGTGACTGTGCTAAGTGTTTTTCCAGTTATTTGTAAGTCATTATTAGCAACCTTTTCAAGAAGGTATTATGGCTACTATTGTGATCCTCATTTTATAGACAAGAAAGTGAGGCCCAGAGATGCCCCCGATATCTTGCCTTATACACATAGTAAGTGGAGAGCTAGAACACAATCCCAGGTCTGTCATCTAAACCCATGATCCTCACGGCAGCTATAAAATAGCTAAGACAGGACTGAAAGCCAGATTTCTCTGTTTAAGATCTGGTGCTTCTTTGTCCATACCACACTGTCCTTGGGTGGAACTTAACTAAAAGCTACTGGACATTTGACAAGACAGTCTCCTAGCAAAACAAAACAAAAAACAACTTTGTCCTCACCAAATTTCCATGTATGCTAGTAAATTCTATAGGGTCTGTGGTTCAAGTATCACGTGTGTTTATGTGCACTTGCACAGAGCCTGAATGCTGGGTGCCCCCTCCAGCGTAGTGAAAAATTAGAGTTTTCCTTAGAGCATTTGAATGCATCACACACACAAACACACACCATCAGAGCTGTCATTATATACTTGGAATCCAACATCACTGAAGTTGTCAGGAATTTCTTATCAAGACAATAGTCTTTCAGTAAAAGTTAACTGTCAATATAGGGCTTCTGAATCAAAATGATCTGCTGGGGATGCTAGAACATTTGGAGGCTGCTGATCAGATGCTGGCATGGAGCAAAGGGAGGTTTGGTGCACATATGTGCCCAAGCAGACAGCTCCCCCACACACACAAAGCCCCGAGGTGTCCCCGAGACTCTCCTCTGGCTTCTGGGCCAGTGGGATCTGGGGGCTGTAATCTGGGGTGGGTTTTTCTCCGGCCTCTGCTCTCTCCCTCCTCGCATCCCCCTCACCTGATTGGACCTGGACCGATTTCCAAAATCACTGGATCCCCCAGCTTCCTAATTTCACCGCTGACTCCAACTCAGTTCAAAACAGAATAGGATTTTAACCAACCAGCCAAGCAAACAAACAAATACCTTTTCTATCACTTCAGTGCTTCCAAATTCATTAATCTTTGGTCACATTTCCAGTCAACAGTCAAAAGCAGTTTCCAGGAGGGTCTGAGCATAATAGACTGTGAACGGAGATGTGTTACTTGGAAGTTAGCGCTGTATAAGCACCAAGTGCCCCCACGCTTTCAAACTTAAAGGAGATGAGTCTCAAAGGCCTCTCTAGAGTATTCTGGAATGCATCGTTATGAGGCGGCACTTCTGATCTGTCAGGGGTGGAGACCTGATTATTAACCGTCCGTCCCCCTGACAGTATTCCCCAGAGGCCGACATTGTGAACGTTGTGTCCCTCATTAATTGCAAGGGCTGCAGTAGTCCTGGGTTACAGCACGAGAACAAAAACCCTGTTTCATTCTAACTTCGCTAAAGGTGTAGGGAAGACCTATTTAATGTTCACGAGCTCTGATTACAGGTTGTACATGTTGCTCCCTGTGCTGAGCGCTGTGGCAATACACACATCTAACGTTTATTGAGTCCTTGCTGTGTGCCAGGCACTGCTCTGAACATTTGTGTAATAATTCGTGCAATCCTCTTAACCCCATGAGATACGTAACACAACTGTCATAATTTTATGGATGGAGATGTTTAGGCCCACGTTAAGTAGCTCGTCCCAAATCACACAGCACAGAAGAGGGCAGAGCAGGTATTTGAAGCCGTGCCATCTGGGTTCAGAAGGCACGTTCTTAACTACCCTTCCCTATGATGACTCTCAGAGACATTAAGTAGGAAAGGGTCTGATTCTCAGCCTACCAGCCATGGGAGTTTGGTGATATTTAGCCTCTCTCTAACCAGATGACTTCAAAGTAAAATATAATTTTTACCATACATGTCCCACCTGTCCATCTCACAAGATTGTTAGGAAACTTTATTTTATATTCATGTTCTCACGCCCATGATTCTCTGCTTTCTTTCTCCCGTGTGCAAAGGTCTAGTGTAGGCCCATTGGGCGTGACCTCTTTGAGGGGAGGGCCAGTATCTAATATATTTCAGTAGCTCCTGTGGCCAGACCTCACAGCTTGCTATGACTATCTTCATCACAGCCTCAGAAATTGCCTCTTTGGGTGCTAATTAGGGGCCCCAAAATGAACAACCAAAGACCTTTGGCTTTGCCAACCGAAGAAGGGGGCATAGATTTGTATAGATTTGTGCATCCTGCATTTGGTGTTTAAATGCCTTCTCCAAATGGTCTCAGACAAAATGAAAAGGCACTGAAATCAGCCAGCCCCAGTAAGATATACAGGGACAGTCTGACCAGAAATAAGCTAGGGAAAAACAAGTAGTAGCTTCTCTTCTGGAAGCCCCTGAGGTCAGCTTTGTCATCAGCCCACGGTGCTCAGGGATGTTAAAAACACTGCCACAATGGAGCGAACACAGCTAACGTGATAGAAAGGAGACAAGATTGGATATAAAACAGAAATACTGCCTTTCCAGAGAGAGAAAATTGTTAATACAAATGAACAGCTGTTTGGGAAGAAAACATTATTTCTCCAAACCCAGACAAAGCTCTATTTATTACATTTCAGAGACACTTAAATTATAGTGTCTGAAAGCTATCCTATCATGGGTTTATCTGTGACACCTAAATTATCCAAAAATCTGAGAGGTTAAGCCAAAATAAAGGCTTTCCTGTGAGAAAGGCTTCTAGAGAGAAAGTTCCTCTTTTTCCTCAAAGGAGCAGGTGAATAAATTCACTGTGTAGCATAACCAAATGAATACTAAATTCCAGCACTAAACTTTCTGGAAATGCAATGGAATATTAAATGCAAAATTCATTCCAAGATGTTAATGTATGCTATTTAAAAATCTAAATGCATAGTTCACTATTCCCATTGGTCTGTTTATATTCTTGTGTTCACATGGGTTCTCGACTGCATCCAGCTCTGGGTCTGCCCCAGGTGCTCCCCAAAAGTCCTGGAATGTTCTCTGTGCTTGCTGTGCTGGGCCAGTCCTGTTATGGGAGGTGCTGGAAATGGCATCAGCCCTGACCCTTCCAGAGGAGACCAGGGCTCACCAACACCTTTCTCACTGACTAGCATGTGTCTGGCTGCCTTGAGGCATTTCTGGAAAGTAGACTGTCACACTCTGATTAAAAAAAAAAAAAAAAAAAAAAATTGGGGCACCTGGGTGGCTCAGTTGGTTAGGCAACTGACTTCGGCTCAGGTCATGATCTCGCGGTTTGTTGAGTTCGAGCCCTGCATCAGGCTCTGTGCTGACAGCTCAGAGCCTGGAGCCTGCTTCGGATTCTGTGTCTCCCCCTCTCTCTACCCCTCCCCTGCTCACACTCTGTGTCTCTCTGTCTCTCAATAATAAATAAACGTTAAAAAAAAAAAGTAAAAAAAAAATTGCCACTAAGGGGAAAAAATGAAGAAAATCCTATTTGTCAGGGTCTAGGGAAAGTTACACAAGAGACCAAGTGACCAGGTTAGGGGGCACTGTCAAGGTCAAGGGTAGGCTTGCCTCAGTCCTTTCTGCTCATCCCTCCAGTCAATTCAAGTACAGCACAGGCTTCAGGCTAGATGGGAAACACAACAAAAGCAACACCGTAAAGAAGGAAACTAAAATCCATAATCCTGTGATGCTACCTTACCACAGGGTGACCTGAACTTGAATGCTCTGGGGCCACTCAGGAGTCTCTATCACCCTACACAAGACGTGTGCTTCCCTCCTCTCGTTAGCACTTGGTACTGTTCTACCTTTACTTCCGACACACCTCGTGGGGTGCAGTGCGGCATAGTAAGTTAGTGAAGACTTGAGAGTTTCCTAGTGAAAGGTGTTATGGTGTTATGTAAATACACAGTATTATTTTGTCTTTATTCCAGCATTACTGGTTTGAAATAGTTCAGTGTGTGTAAATATGTTTAATAATGTGTATTAATTAGATTTTTTTTTTTTTTTTTTGGAATTCCCTGGCATCTCAGTTAACTAAGTGGTAGCAGGCTTACTGGTGCAGGGAACTGTTAAGGACAGTCTCTGACAACTATCCGTTGGTCTGTCCCATTCAGATCAAATTCTAGCTAGGTGAATCCACTCAGAGCGTGTAGTCATTTACTTGAGCACAAGACGAAATCGCTAGGTTGTGACCCCCTCGTGAAAATAAAGAGCCAGATGCAAATGTTAAAATTCACAACTTGCGACCAACCCATCCCAGAGAATGGGAGGAACTGGGCAAGCTCCCTGTAAGCAGTTAGTATGATGGAAAAGCCTAAGCGTGCAATGTTCGGGAAAAAAAAAAAAATTCTTTTAAGTACCAGTACCACATGCTTTACACTGAAGTGTCTAAAAATAAATACTACTCTGAAGATCAAGTGTCAATCAGGGCCAGGTTAACCCTTGATAGCCACTTCTGTTCCCCTCTAGGAATAGCATTTTCTCCGACCTTGTCAGCAATGTAGGGTCAAGAGGATCTGACCGTGGCAACCCAACTTTCTTTACAGGGTTCTGAATAAAGGGTTATTTCCAGCCTTCTCTCCAGACAATAGCCATCTACACCTGCTGGCGCTCATAGGAACACTGAGAGTTCAGATTGGTTACATGGACAGGTATTTCCCGGAGACGCTGCTTTTTAAATATCCTGTGTGGGCATGTGCCCATGTGGCAGAATGGTCTTGTTTTCTTTCCCATCACAGATGGCTGAGAGTCCTTCCCATGAGAATGGAGTCAAAAGCATAGGCTTCAGAATTATCATAAAGATGGGGAGAAGGTGTCAATGAATTACTGAAAAACTCACAGAACTCATCATATGCTGAGTTAAATGAGTAATGTTACCCTAGAGAACATTTTGTGTTATGTGTATTATTTTCTCCCTCCCAAGATAAAAATCTGCACAGAGACCTGCACTGTGATTGGACTGTGCCATACAGGCATCATAAGAAGTCCTTGAGTCAGGACGGTCTTGAGCTGGACAGCCAACAGAAACACTCCAGGCTAGCTGACTGAGCCACCAGGAGGGACAAGACATAGAACCATGCCTCGACATTGGGAATACAAGGGAGGTCAGACAGAAGTCATGTGCTGCTTCTCATGTTGGGTTTTAAGTCTAAACCGATCTTCCAAAGTGTGGAAAACAAAGAATATTATTAGAAAGAGTGCCTTTTTTTACTCTCTGCATATACCCAGCTCTCCTTCAGAGTCAAGAATCACCTTCTACAAAGCCCTATCTGATCTCCTCCTATATGTTCCTTCTCCCGTGTTCCACATCATCGCTCTGATCACAGTGCATCAGAACTGTCTACAGGAAGAAAGGTCAGCCCTTTGTGAGCAGGGGATGGTTCTCACGGGCAGCCACAATGTCTGGCACAGGACCTGACATAGGCAGGTATTGAAGGAAAGAAGGATTTTTTTTAAGTGTTTATTTATTTTTGAGAGAGAGAGACAGAGAGACAAAGTGTAAGTGGTGGGGGAGGGGAAGAGAGCGAGGGAGGCACAGAACCCGAATCAGGCTCCAGGCTCCGAGCCATCAGCACAGAGCCCGATGCGGGGCTCGAACTCACGAACTGTGAGATCGTGACCTGAGCCAAAGTGGAACGCTCATCCAACTGAGCCACCCAGGCGCCCCAGGGAAAATAGGATTTGTAATGACAGCATCACAGACCGTGCTTATAAAGCACCGACTGGCCTGAAATCAGATGGCATCACAGTCACATCACCCTTTTTATAGAGATGGCTTTCAAGGAACCACTGGCAAAAGCTGCCATCTGCCATCTCCACCTTCAGCTGGAGTAGAGAATTAGTTACATTTGTGGAGGTCATATTGCTTTTGCTTCTGAAGAATATGGACTTCTTTTTTTTTTTTTTTTTTTTTTTTTTTTTGCTAAAAGAAAACTAGATAAAAAAGAGGGCAATGCCTCGGTGTAGAGAAGGCCTTGGGGACTTTCTAGGAAAACAATTTCACTGGCAGCAGCTGGAGATGCAGCATATGATCTTGCTAAAGCTGTTTAAGTACCATACACGCTGTTGATGCTGGTGTTTTCCAGTGACTAAGAGGCAGGGACTTCAATGCAACGTGAAGAAAATACCACAACATTCACCTGTCCCGGCAAGTATTTACCAAACACCTACAACGTACTCCCTACCGGCTGCTGGGAAATGGTGGAGGACAAGACAGAGAAGATGTCACTCCCAGGGGGTTGCATGTAGTTGTCGACGGGATCCCTATCTGGGGGAATTTCGCAAAGACGCTTCTGGGAAAGTGCTGGGAGAGGAACCTCAGTGGTGGAGTGGAGGCAAGTTAAATCTCTGCTGGAGGACTCACTCATGAAGGCATCAACGTGACGCGATTCGGTAAGCTTTGTTTAAACAGACTTCCAACTACATTTTATGAGCTCTGGCCACAGTGGCTACCCAAGTAGATTAGATACTGGCCCCGCCCCTCAGCACCTCCAGAAAGACCTTGGCACATGGGTAAGGAAAGCAGTAGATCGGCGTGCAAGGGGAGGGCCCAGGTGCAGGTGAGCGGTCTTAGAATTCAGAAAGAGGACTTCATTGAAGAAAACCTCTCCATTGACTCTACAGCAATGTGAGTTACTGATGAACCGACAAGATACGACAGTACACTCATCTGTACCAATAACCCTGAAAGAGAGTAATACGGAAATAAAATGTACTGCCTGACTGGTAACAAAGGTTTCGATGCAATCCGTTTCACAACACAGCAGAATGCTAATGTAGTTCAAATCTGACTGGATGTGCCAAGAAAGAAAAAATGTTTCCCATCGATGCAAATTTTTTGGAGACTAAGAAAATGGACTTCTAGAGCCTCTCAAGGACTCTGCTAGTCATGCCACAGACAGTTTGAAGGAACTGCTGACTCCTGAGACCACGCCGCGGGATTAAAACAAAGACCGCAAAGTTGCCGCCTTCCCCAAGCAGCATTCATGGGATCGCGAGGCGGGGACACCTTTCAGAGCAGGGAACAGGCAGAGCTGGGAACAGGCAGGCTGACCCAGTGCACTTTCTTTTTGATCAACCTTATATTTGACTGTATTTTAGTAAATTATCCATGTAGTTGTATTTTGACAGCTCTCTTTACAGCAGTAAAACAAAATGTGTGCATCGCAAATGGCAAAGATTCAAATTTCAGCTATGTTTATCCAAAATAGCACTGAACTGCTTCTGTACTTATGCTATACTGCCTACAGCTTTACGGAAGGGAAGACAGATGGGATGAATTTAGCAGGGAAACAGCTGTGGCTTGAAGAAGAGACAAGCAAAAGTTTTGCTATCAGGCTTCATTATGTATCAAGGTACCAGTAAAATGTGTATCCGTAAGGCAGCCAAAAAAGTGTTTTTCATTTGACTAGTGATAATTACCCTTTCTCAACAGCTGACAATGTTCTAAGTGGCATTAAATAGGTAGAATAATTAAGCAATAAGATACAACAGGCAGCGCCTTGCTGGGAACTGTGGTTCCCCTCAGGTGAGCTTGGAAGGCCGAGGCTAAGGGGTCAATGACTTTCAACCGCCTGAGAGATACAGCAGGAAGTTGCTGGGGGGACCGCACACCATTAGGAAACAGAAGGGAAACTCCCCAGGGAGGCTGGAAACTGGGAGCTTATCTGTGACGGTGACATCTTGGAAAGAAAGTGACCCCCGAACTTCTCCCCTCGACTCAACAATGGATGTGCGCCCTTCACCCCCACTGGACATGCTTGTGGAAATGGAGGGAGGGATGGTCCTCCTCAGAATCATCTTTCGTCTGTGTTCAGATGTTCAGTTAGGTGTTTCTCAAGACTGGGCTGCGTCAACCTCCAGACAAGAGGAAATTTCCGGGCTTTACAATGATGACCGGTCACATTGCTAGTTAAGTGTGCTCGGATATACCGTTCCTGACACCGTACCAATCCCACTCTCAGCTGTAGCCTCGGGGAAAACTGACCAACGTCTACTGCCAATCCTAGAGACCCTCCTATGCAGATGAGGGCTCACTGCACAAACTTGGTGTTTGCAATAAGAAAGCATGCACTTTGTGGGAAAAAAAATTGTACCTCTTTATGATTGCATTAAGTAGAGCCCTCTATATTAAAAGAAAAAATATATATACATTTATATATTGATGTTTAGCTATTTTTGAGAGAGACAGAGACAGAGCATGAGCAGGGGAGGGGCAGAGAGACAGGGAGACACAGAATCTGACGTGGGCCTCAAACCCGCTGACTGCTAGATCATGACCTGAGCCGAAGTCGGACACTTAACCGACTGAGACACCCAGGCGCCCCTAAATAGATTTTTTAATAAATCTAACCTGTGCCATACATGAATAACACCCCTGTGCTCCACCCAGATCAATAACGTTAATACTGCCACGGTAACAGAAAGGAGAAACACAGAAACGGCCTGAAAAAGGAACAAACACACTGTGACATGTATGCACTAAGCCCGGCTGTGACAGTGCTATCTGGTGGCACAAAGTTTACCTCACTGCCACTGAGTGGTAATGCATGGAAAGCATGAACATGGTCAAAAGCATGTGAGAACAGATTAGAAACTTACTACCTTCCTCAGTTTTCACCATCACTTTCTATTTGTGCTCAGGCAAGAGGCTGTATGTTTTCTTTTCTTGTAGGTACAATTATTATTGTCCCCCTGTGGCCTTTTTGTAACGTTCTGCTACTTTTCCAGTGACTTTTATTCCTGGCAACACTTCTCAGGACTCTACCAGACTGCGTCTTGACAGGCCCCCTAATACCACTGCTTTTCTGGGTCCACTAGGACCATTGTCTCTTTTAGAGGCAGAAAGACCATGAGGTATTGTAGAGACAGCACAGGCTTTGGGGTCAGGTAAAACTGTTTGAAGTGTAGCTTCGCCTCTCACAGACAATTTCCTTCCTCTGGGTCTCAGTTGCCTCATTTGTAAACCGGGGTAAACTGTGGACAGCTTTTGTAGAGCACCTAGTGTAACATCACGGTAAACCGTCAATAATTAGGAATGACTTTTTTTTTTTCCTTTTTTTTAAATGGAAGGAAGGATTTTACTGAATTGCCCTTCCTGCCATTCTCTTATTTCAAATGATTGTTCCTCTTCTATTCCTTCTCACAATTCATCCATCTGCCTTGAATTTACAGCAACATAAACATACTTGAGAATGTGACTATTTTAGGCTCTCTACCACATTTTCTCCTATCGATCAGCACCCAAGATTTTCACGCAGAGACACGGGATCCTCAGGTGTGAGATATGTTTGCACCGCTTAAAGCACGCATGTTGGGACTCCGTTCTGAAACTGACCAGATGCCCCTCAGGGAACCACAGTCGTGGCTTAGTGGCTGGAGAGCAGCTCAGAGGACACAGAGAATGAAAACATAAAATAATGCCATATCTGGTTGGTACCACGCAGGAACTTTTTAAAAATTGGTATCACGGGAGCTAAAATATTCCTAAGTTCTTTACATCGGCCTCCCTTCTTCATAGACTTGGGAGTAAAGCCACATGGTTCTGGTTCCTCCTCTGTCGTGTAAGTGGCTGTGTGACCTCCCTGTGCCTCAATTTCCTGAGTAGTACTTTCCTCAGTACTTGTACTGTAATTTCTTGTACAAGAATTAGATTGTCAATAAAGGTAAGCGTTTAGAACATGGACAGTGGCTGGTACATAGAAAGTACTATCTAAAGTTAGCTGCTGCTGGGGCACCTGGGTGGCTCAGTTGGTTGAGCATCTGACTCTTGATTTCAGCTCAGGTCATGATCCCAGGGTCTTGGGATCAAGCCCCGTGTCAGGCTCTGAGCTGAGTGTGGAGCCTGCTTAAGATTCTTTTGCTCCCTCCATCCCTGTCCCCAACTCTCTCTAAAATAAATGAAAATAAAAAAAATAAAGTTAGCTGCTACAATGTTAGTGATAACAATTGTAATGGTAATTTATTATATATGTATTTATGTGTTGTATGATTATGTGCTAGGTAATAATCATCATTATTGTAAGGTGTGTCAGAAAATTTGTACATGGTAGCAAGAAGTTTTGTACAATGTTTAATGGGTGCCAAACTATGGAAACTGGGAGTCAGCAAGAGGGCCTGGAACCAAGAACCCTTAGCGCATGAAATGAGAGTAGAGACAAGGTCCTGGGCCCTGGAGGCTGGTGGTGTGGATGAATTTCTCTTACGGCAAAGATCTTAAGATCGTCGTTTTGATCACCAGACTTCTTCATAAGAAGTAAGCTCCTAAAGTTAGTAACTTGCTCAGACCCACACACAAGTCAAGACCAAATAGAACTGTGTCTTGTACCTCTTGAGACCTCATTTTGGGATGGATCCCAAAGGTTCCTACAGAGAGATCTCGATCCATACCAGGATACTTGATGATTACATTTCTGACAGAGAGAGACGCCTTGGGTACTGCAGCCAAAAAGAGAAGAATACACGTGACAGCCCAGAGGCCATGCTGTCTCAGTGCAAGTCAACAAGGTCTCCATCTCTTGGATTCCTCATATTGTAAATGATGATAACCACCTTTGATAACCACTTAACCGAAGGTTGGAGCTGAAATTCATAAAGCATGCATGAGGTTGCAATTATATAAATATAGAAATGATCTCTCTTTTAAGAATCAATTTTGAGTGACTTCAATCAATATGTTAAATGCCTTATAAAACTAATGAAAAATTAAACTTCAGATACACTGTACTTTGACATCAACCATCAACATTACAAATGCCATGTTTGCGCAAAGACTGCTACCAGCAGAAAATTCAGAAATAAAATACACCATATTTAAAAGAAAACATTTCTCAGTGCACGATACCAGTCAACAGTGGTAAGCCATTACTGATATGGAGACTGACCGGCCAGGCAAAGCAAAGACATTTTTACTTAAAAGGTGGATTCTTTCCCTATATTTTCTGCACGGCTCTGATATTACATTTAAAAAGAAAGAACCGTGCCTTGGATGTGAAACCAACTATTAAACAATGTGGACATTTACATGAGCTATCTCTAGTTTTGTGATAATAGTCGCTCCCTGGTAGTCTAGTGGTTAGGATTGGGCGCTCTCTAGTTTTGTGATAATTTTCACTTTTGATCTGACACCGAGAATGAAACATCCTCGTGTCTCTGGGATCAACACAGGAGACAAGGGCTGAACGTGAATATTCATATGATCTTTTCCATAAAGAAAAATTAGGAAATAATTGACAAATTGTTATAAAGCATGATGCCCATTTGTGACTCCCAAGCCCTAATGTTTCTAGCATTCATGATAAATACCTATGATTCCTCCATCCATTTTTATTTTTGGAAGTTCATCTCTGTATATTCTGTGACAATCTGCTCCCCTAGAATTTGGAATTTGAATAAAGCAGATTTGGTTGCTTTTTTTTCCCCCAGATGAATGCACAAAGACCCTAAAAAAACAAACGTCCTTTAGAAGACAGAGCAATGAGTGTATTTACTATTTATTAAAGTATAGCATCTACCAAAATACCTACAGGCTGAGCTCTAATCAGCTCCCCCCTACCCAGGACAATTCCATGGTAGGAAGCATGATGGAAGGTCCAGAAAAGCATAATGAGAAAGAGGAGATAAAGACAGAAGATTGTCCCCTCAAAATAAAAAGAAAAGAAAGAAATAGCCTACCCCTCACCAAAAACAAAAAGTAAACCACTTCCCCTGCTTCCAACCCTTTTTTTTTTTTAATGCTGGGAATGACCTACTTTGACCTAAATATATTAGTATAAAAATAAAGGCTAAAAGACTGGTTTTCCTTACATATTTGCATGAAAAGAATTACAGATACAGGGAACAGCTCACTCTAATTTCTTCTAAGAAATCATTTTCTCGAAGCAGATTCTCCCACACTGGCTTCATTATAACTGAGGCATCCGTTTTTTAAAAATACTATTTATTTTGCCACTATATGGCCAAATTTGTCTTCTATTTCTGCAGGCTTGTTAAAAGAATCATCATTTAGCTTTCCATAACCTGCAGGGCCCAGAGCAGCTACAATTATAGGGGAATTTCCCCACTGGCCAGGGCAGGATAGAGGAGGAAAACAGAACTTGACTACTTGGGACACCTGGGTGGCTCAGTCGGTTAAGCATGCGACTTAAGCTCAGGTCGTGAATCTCACAGTTCGTGAGTTTGAGCCCCGCGTCGGGCTCTGTGCTGACAGCTCAGAGCCTGGAGCCTGCATCAGATTCTGTGTCTCCCTCTCGCCCTCTGCCCCCCTCCACTTGTTCCCTCTCTCTCAAAAACACATAAATAAACATTTAAAAAAGAAAGAAGAAAAGAACCTGACTACTCTTCTCAGACCTAATTCTGTCAGGTTTTCGCTTTCAGGAAACCAAAACAAGGAGAGGAAGCTGACATCAAAGTAAACTCTACATGCTCCTGGTTCATGCAGTGGATAAGGAGGTGGGGGACACACGACATCTGGACGGAGACCAAAGGACCCCACTAATCCTCACTCCCAGACCGCACATACCTCGGGTGCAGAGACCACTCTGACCCATATTTGTCTCCTTAGGGCCCAGGATAGCGCCCAGCCAGGTCCCGTGAGAAAGCTGAAACTGCTGGTTGGTTGGGTAACATTCTCAAACATGCTCTGCCCTGCAAATGCGGCACAGAGGGCTCTAATGAACTGAGTAGTGTTTCACCAGCATCACAAGGCAAATTTACTACGGTGAATTGTGTTGTTCAGGGACAAATGACCACTTAACTCATCCATTTTGGAAATCTGGATTTAATATGTGGGGCTTGCCTGAAGTGAGATGCAGGGACACAAGCTTGGCTTTCTATCAGGCTGAATTTGGAGTAAGACATTTTGATTTAGGGTCATTTATGAAATTTCAGAGCCTCCAGTTTTTTAGCACAATTGAGTGTGCCCAAGACAGACTGACGCAATGCAATTAAATATTTTGCCATTGGCCCACTTTTTCATGTTAGGGCTGAAAGAGGCCTCACAATTCCCTGGGAATTGTTTTCGTTATAGCTTTTAAACTTTTTATTCTTTCATTCTGAAATAGAAAGATTCCCTTCTCTTAATATTGTACTTTTCTTTAAAATTGTGCCCTAAATTTTTCTTTTTTTTCTTTAAATTTTTTTTTAAATGTTTATTCATTTTTGAGAGACAGAGATGGCATGCAAGCAGGGGAGGGTCAGAGAGGGAGACACAGAATTTGAAGCAGGCTCCAGGCTCTGAGCTGTCAGCACAGAGCCCGATGTGGGGCTCGAACTCATGAACTGCGAGATCATGACCTGAGCCAAAGTCGGACGCTGAACTGGCTGAGCCACCCAGGCACCCCTTCCCTAGACTTTTCTTGTCTTATGCATTGTGGCACTGTATTGTAAGCAGTACATATATTTTATATATATGCATTTATTTATTATTTATTTATTTATTTATTATTTATTTATAACATTAAAATTAATAATGATTTTGATTACTGAAACTAAAATGAACAGTTACAAAATTATTGTATTCTAACTCCCCTAGGAAGTTTTCTCTGACCACCAGATGCCCGCATTAGGAATGCCATATCTGGTGTGTTTATTGAAATCTTGACCACATGCATGGCCTATCAGCTGAAAAGTGCTGTGTCTGTTCGCTATGCAAGATGCAGGCCCCAAAAAGAGCCTTCCCCACAGGTGCTCACCATCCAGTGGGGACACAGGCCTGTGTCACCAGGAGACAGTGCAGGTTGCACAAGAAGCATGATTTTAGAAATCTCAATGATGTGGGGCACCTGAGTGGCTCAGTTGGTTAAGTGTCTGACTTCAGCTCAGGTCATGATCTCGTGGTTCGTGGGTTTGAGCCCCGCATCAGGCTCTGTGCTGACAGCTAGGAGCCTGGAGCCTGCTTTGGATTCTGTGTCTCCCCCCTCTCTCTGCCCCCTCCCCCCACTTGCACTCTGTCTCTCTATGTCTCTCAAAAATAAATAAACATTAAAAAAACACAAATAAATAAATAAGATCACATATTAAGGTTAGCTAGAGCCAAATCCCTATTGGCCACCCAAAAAGACACTACCTCATTTCTTATTCATACCTAACCATGCATTCTAACACCCCAAACAGGCATAATCCACAGACTGTAGTGCACTTGGGAGTAGATGCATCACCTGCGCGGCTCTAAGAGGACCCCACGTGAAGGGGGCGTTTCAGCCCACACGACAGCGTGAGCCCGTCAACAGGAAACAGAATTTTAGCCCTGCTGCAATTAGTTCTCAGATGTTGGGCTTGGCCTCTGTGCCTCAGCCCCATCAAAGGGAAGACAACACTAATAATCCATCTTGCACAGCATATATGAAAAGAAGTATCTATTTCATGTTTTAAAGGTCATTGAATATATCACAGCTAGATAGTTGAAGCAAAATACCATATTCATCAGTGAAATAGGAAAGTTTAGCAGCCTTCATCTGTTCCCATTTTAAATTTACCACAGTATGTAAATGAGAGGATTTAAAAAAGCACCAAGCAAAAATCTGAGCTAGGTGCGACCGAAAAGCACAATCAGAAGCAAATTTGTGAGCCTCAAGTGCGGGAGTTTGCCAAATGGGCTGGTGCTTACATTTTACTACTAATCTGAGTTTATGCGAAGCCAATAGAAAGATCCCAATTATTGTTAAATACCCAGAGTAGAAATTTGCTGCTAAACTGCTGTACAGTATCGGTCTCAGGTTGGTTTTTGTAAACATCTTATTTTATATCCTGAAATTATCACAGGAATACCACACACAGAGCTGAACTTGAAACACACGGTCCTAGTCGCATCCATGGTCTGAAGAAAATACACGGAATACAACTTGCACTAGAGACTGAATTACCGGATTTTAATAATATTTTGCAGGGGTTGAGAGAATCTACTTAACCAGCAAGAGCAGTTACGCTACCCAACTTAACACTTCAAAATACAATTTGATGGCAAAATGAGATAATCTGATCATTCTTAACAGGAGTTTCGTCGGGTCAGAACATTCACACCGTATCAGACATTCACACCGTACCAGAAAGTGCACAGAGGCGGGTTTCACACTTTTGGAGATCTCAGCGGGCCAATATGTCATGTTGAGACATCAGCCTACTATTGAAACAACATCCTGTCTGGTTTCTATGGAACAAACTACCTTCAAAAACAAAATGAACCATATTATATGAAGCCAAAGGGAAAGTAAAACTCAAGCATGTCGAGCATCCTCTAACCGAGCGTTAGCAGTTAGGAGGCCTGGTGTTCATACTATGCGGATCCTGCAAACTTGGGCTGGGCCCCTGAGCCCACCAACAAGGGTGGGATTTTCAGATAGAAAGGCCTAGGCAACCATAGGATCCAGCCTGAAAGATGAGGAGACAGACCCCCACACTGGTGCCCATCGAACGCTCCGTGGCCAGTTCCACAACAAGACAGTGTGAAGCCCAGTCTGACTTCCCAGAGTCCCATGATGCTTATGATTCCCTCCTTCTTCCTCAAGTAACATCGCAATGTTTATCAACTATGAAATGGGGATAGTAAAATAAATGTCTTTTCTACCTCGTAACGTGTAATTACAGGAAAGGTCCCACTTTTTGGGTTTCTACTATGTTGCAGAAACTGTTCTAGGCAGTAGGACCCTGGTGATGAGCAACACAGACCAGTCCTCACCTCATGGCACCTACATTGTAGGCAAGAAAAGTAAACAGGGTGACTATGGAGAACGGCGGGTCAGGAATTCTTTAGAGAGTCTGACAAAAGATCAGACCTAGAACCTTGCCTGGCATAATGTAGGCACTGACAAACTAATTGGACCTGCTTCCCAGAAAAGGAACAAAAACATTAAATTTTGCATCCATTTTCGGTAGATTCACAGCCCATCGATGGATCTCAGCTTAAGAATTTTGTTGCAAAGGGAAGGAAGAAGAGGTCTAGGGAGGTGAAGAAGCATGGGGAGGGGAAAGGCCTGAGAACCAGGAGGAAAACACGATGGAAACAGGCCACTATAAGGTAAACATGTAAGTGTGGGACACATGAAATCAAAAGGGCAAAATGGAAAAACAGGTGGAGGGAACCTAGAAGGGGTTTGTCAGGGAAGGCTTCCGAGAAGGGGCAAAAACCCAAGCTGAGCCTTCTCTGAAAAAAAAAAAAAAATTTTTTTTTTTTTTTTACTGTTTACATTTCCTTTTATAAAAGTAACACATGCTCAGTGCAGAAAACTTAGAAATTCTTGGAAAATGTTAAGAAAACACACCAATAACCCTCTGCCTAGAAACAGCTAATGTAAACCATGACATTCCTCTGTGTGTGTATATGTGTGTGTGTACATGTGTATAGGCACACACAGGTTGTGTAACAAGATGGAAACAAATGTATTGACTCGGTGTTGGAAGAAGTAATTTGATAATCTGAGAAGATTCCAAACAGGCATGCTGAAGTTTTCTGGTCATTAAGTGGCCTCCTACGGCAGTTTTTCAAACTCTGGGTCACGAGCCCCTAGCAGGTCATTAAACAGAAAACATAGATTGCAGTCTATAGCAAAGGTATGTACTGTTTTTTTAAACTTTCTTTAGGTGTGTGTGTGTGTGTGTGTGTGTGTGTGTGTGTGTATGTAAAGCTTGCATCGTTAACTTTACTTTTTACTCGAGACCCAGGCTAGTTTGAATGTACGTACATTTGAGGCAAGAGCAGGGGCAGACTTGGATTATTCTGAATATTAGAGGGCAAGGAATTAGTGGTCCCCAGAATGTGACCAAAGACAGTGATGGCGGCTGGGGACGGGAAGCAGAGGGAGGAAAAGTTTCCTGAGTGGAAACACAGCCTAGAAGGGACTTTGAAAGAGAGAACCACGGATCAGTGGGAATTGCTACATTGTTTCTGAGGGATGCTATAATTTCTGAGGGTGTAAATGCTCACCACTTTTCTTATTATATCCTCTACGTCCATGCTGATCAGCCGTGTTTTGTGCATATGAAGTCTTTTTGGGAATTCAGAGAGATGCTGAGTTCTGCATACGAGTTGGCACAGAGAAAAATTTGAGTCCACATGTGTGGGATATGAAAGCTAGAGCGTGAAGAAGATATTTTGGGTCTATATATCTGTATCTTTTTTTTTTTTTTTGCAAAAAATGGAATCATGTAATATATACTACTTTTATCCTATTCTCCTTACAGATATGGAGACAGTTTGAATGTCTGTCTGTCATGTCAATAAACACTTTTCTGCTAACAAGAGATTTTATTAGCATTTTGGAATTCCATTGTAGGGAATTTATTGTTAGCTGTTTATGTAACTAATGTTCTGCTGCCGGACATTTTGATTATTTAATATTCTGAATTGATTATTCTCAATGTTCGTCTCTTAGAAATAATACCACTGCTTAGAGTCATAATTAGTAGGACTGGCCGAAGTATCATTATACGCATTACACTTTATATCTACTTGGGTGTCCGTCCTATAAAGGAGGACCCTTTAACCTAGCACCAAGGACAGCGCCAGGTGTTAAGGTAAGTGAACTGCAGGGAGCAGAAGCAGCCTGGGTGGGAGGTGACGGAAGGCTATATACATTGGCAACATTGGTAAATCAACTACAATCTCTCATCTCATACAATTCTTGACATTTCTTGGGATTTAAAGTGCTTCTTGCAAAAACTACACAATCTAGTTTGAATAGTCATAGGAATATATGTAAATTTGAAAATAAATTTGAAAATAAAAATTAGACTTGATTTAGGGAAATTTTAAGCCAACCAGAAATATGACCAACAATTGTCATCTTCAAAGTCATTGGTCTTCAGGCATCCTGCAGATTCATTCCCAGAGCTATAAAAAAATGTCATGGGGGGGGGCACCTGGGTGGCTCAGTCAGTTAAGCATCTGACTCTTGATCTCAGCTGAGGTCTTGAACTCAGGATCATGAGTTTCAAGCCCACATTGGGCTCCACACCCGCGTGGGTTAAAAACTAAACAAAACAGAACAAATAAATTTTTTAAAAATGTCACTGGGATTTAGACCAAGAAGAACAGGTACTAACAGGCAGAGGAGGAAAATTACTTGATTCCTTCTTCCCCTCACTTCTCATATCCATCAACTGTAGCCAACTTCACTTTCTACACATTTCCCCAATCTACCTCCTCCCCTTCGCCTCTATTTCAGGCACCCATCATTTCCTGTCTAGTTTCCCTGCCTGGCTCCCTGAAATCCACCCTTCATGCTGCCACCAGAGTGAGCTATTTGAAATGCAAATCTGCTACTGTGTCCTGTTTAACACTCTTCATTGGTTCCCCAATACCTACAGGACACAGAGACAAGTCTCCGGCCCGCACTCCTTCCTGCTTTGCACCTTCCAATACACCCTGTTTGTTGTTCATGTGACATCACTTTTCTCTCTGGGTTTCCTCTTGCCTGCATGCAGCCTTGCACACCCTCTGAAGTTACGTTTTGGCGTCCCTTCCTCTAGAAAGTTCTCCAGCATCTCCTGGGCTGGATTGGTGCCTCTCTTCAGTGATCCTATGCAGACACACACACATCTCTACCAAAGTCTTTACCCATGGTGCCTGTGGGGATGGGGTGAGGGCTTTACACCTCTTTCTCCAGAGATCAGAGACCAGTGATTAATTTATCTTCTCTGTCCCCATAGCCTGCCATTCCTGTCAGGTAACAGGTATTCACTTTCCTTTGTCTGTTTGTTGTTGTTGCTGCTGCTGTTGCTTTGGATGGACCCAAACCGTATGTAGTTTAAAGGGCTAAAAAACTGCTAATAAAGCCCGGTGAGTTCAAATCCTAATGGACGGGTGGAATGAAATGAGGGCACATAAGTAATCAGTGTATATCAATACTAACCATTAGCTAACAGCTTTTAAATTAAAAGTTTCAGTTCCTAGAGAATTATTCATTGATTCAACATAGTTGTATACACCGGGACCTCAGAGATTGGAAACACATGGTTCACACCAAAGAATTCTCCATCTGATGGCAGGAAAGGACACACATACCATGAGCTCAGTGCTGTAAGTGCTAGAAAACAGAAACACTGGACCAAGAGGGAACCAACTATGGAGAATTAAGAAATGGCGGTCCCCCGTGAGAACTCAGAATTTTCAGTTAGCCTTGCCCTAGTCAACCCCCCAAATCTCACCCTGAAGTAGTTCTCATGTGAGATATCTGGAGAGCAGGCCCCCCACACATTTTCCAGCCTTTCCTTGGGGTCACTGACTCTTTACACTGAAGACGGGGAGATCTGGAACCAGGATGGGAGCGCGGGACCTGGGGGGGAAGGGCAAAGGCAGCTGCCCCTGGCCACCTCACCTGCACTCGCTCAGCCCTCCGGGTTCTAGTGACAAGCCCAAGGAATCCGGGACCCTCTGATCCCACCAGGCCCAGCAGGAGATGACGTTGCAGGTGGACACAGTGGCGTAATTCAAAATAAGAAATATGAAATGCAGCACAAATGTCCCTGTGTTTTAAGGGTCATGTGGAAAACCTGGGGCACTTCCAGACACAAGTCCAGAAATGATTATTTTACAGTGGGAGACATAACAGAAGTTAAGGTATATTTGGTTTGAGCAAGAAATGATCATCTCTTTTCCAAGGATCATCTTCCAAGGGCTGTTCTGTCTGGCCACGTAAAACAAGAAAAATGTTCCCCCCCCACCTCAATTCTAGATTCTCTCCTTCACCTATGATACAGAAATCACAGGCATTGGGTTTAAAACGTCAACTTTGGCTGATTAAAAAAAAAAAAAAAAAAACAACACAACCTCTCACAAATTTGCAAGTTAATAGTTATCCTCTAATATTATCAGGCCACTGGGGAAACCAAAAGCTTGGGAAATATATAATCGTTCCAAGGGACTGCTGTAAAATTTGTTAAAGTCAAAGTCATTTATGTAACTGCTGCCAACCCTCACATTCAGCTCCATTAAATATGACCTACAAACCTTACAAGATAAGGACCAACTAACAAGACAGTGAGTAGTTAAATGGCCTAAATAGAGTGAGGAAGCACCTCTAGTACTGGTGAGATCAAAGCATGTTTAATAGCTGTGACTAATATTTATTGAGTGCTCACTGGATACACATCCTTACACAATAACAGTTTAGATTTATATTTACTCAATGACAGCAATTCGACACACCTAGAATTGAATGGTTTTTTTTTCCAAATGTGAGGATCCGGGTAAGAGGTTATAAAATAATGTTTTTAAAGTTGTATATTCCCATCAAGCTCTGCTTTTAGCTCACTATTTTTCCTGCTTCTACACTTTTGGGGAGGCTGAAAAAGGCGAGCTTGAAGGTAAAAATGATTGCAAAGTCACAGAGTGAGTGTCTCCTAAGTACCTGGTACTTAAGTACCTAAGTACCTGGGCGACAGGCTTGGGAAACAAATGACTGGGACACGGGTCCTGTTCTCAAGGAACTCAGGGTCTAACCAGTTGGACATTCAAAGAATAAAGACGGCGTCCTGTGCACTTGAACAAAGTGTGGTTTGAACACCCAGACAGTGGGTGAAGGAAGGCGTCCCTCAAGAGAGGACAGCTGACCTGTCTCTTGAGAAACATGAGGCCCGTAGGCGGAGAAGAAAAAGCATTCCAGACTTCAGGGAACATAGGCAGGAGCATCTGGCCTTGTATTCTCAAAGACCAGGGTTCAGTCTCAGGTCCCTTTCATCCCCGAGCCTACCACACGCCTCTATTACCATAGTCAGCACTCAGTATCTGAAGAGTGTATAAACAATAAATGAAAAAATAAATAATTAAGTGAACACAGACCTTCTTTCTGTATATACTCAGAAATGACCCTAGATCCCTGAGAAGGAGGAGGAACATAACAAAAAAATCCCTTCTGAGAGCCTATGACCCGAGAGAAAAATGGATGTTTACTCTCCTGGCTCATGAGAGCCACATACTCGGTAACAGAGGACCTGTTTCTCGAGAAATCCGCTCCATGACACAGTCTCAGTTACCAGGGTTAATCACATCTCAAACTTGTCCTACAGGTAACAACCCCATCGCCTGCATGTGCAGCAGTCATGGGTGGGTCCCCCTGCCGGTGAGTTAGAAAGCACGACCTGGTGATCACTGTGCTCCAGGGTACAAAGGACATACAGTGGAACAGAGAGGCAAAGGGATGAGAGATGATCACGGAGCCACGAGAAACCACACAGTCCACACGGTCACTTCCACGCTTCGACCTGTGATCTGTCTCCACACACAGTCCTGCAGGGTGGCTTAAAGCCCTGCCCTTTTACCCTTATCTGTAAAGTTTAGTAAAGTTTAAATGTTTACAAATGTCTATATTATTATTTTAATTAAAGCCAACTTAAACTTTAAAAATGATTAATAATTTCTATGATTTATCAAGGCTTTTAATATACTAATGTAAGTTTCGCCTCTCTAAAGAGTGGGTAGTTTATGCAATAAGTCCCAAACTAAATCCTCTGCTTTTTCAAAGACCATTTTGTGGAACCCATTGCTCACAAAATACATATGGAAAAGTGCTGCCCACAACAAATGTTGCATTATTTGTGTGTGTGTGTGTGTGTGTGTGTGTGTGTGTCTGAAGCAGTTTGTGCGCTATAATCATCATCTTGGCAAATACCATGACCTAATTAAGAAAGAAAGGAAAAATGGGGGGCACCTGGGTGGCTCAGTGGGTTAAGCGTCCGACTTTGGCTCAGGTCATGATCTCACAGTTTGTGGGTTCAAGCCCTGCAATGGGCTCTGCAATGACAGCTGGGAGCCTGGAGCCTGCTTCAGATTCTCTGTCTCCCTCCCTCTCTCTCTCTCTCTCTCTCTCTGCCCCTCCCCTGTTTGTGCTCTTTCTCTCAAAATTAAAATAAACATTAAAAAATAAATTTAAAAAAGGAAAGGAAAATGGATGGATGGTTAGACCAAATAAAAATGATAAAAAGAGAAGTAGAAAAATGACATTCACCCAATTGAGAGAGACGACAGTTGTTCATTACTTGCTGATTTCTCATTCATTATCATTCTAGGAATGGGACTTAATGCATTCATAGTACCCTTTAAAAACCAGGCACGGGTTCTCGGGGGGCCTGGGTGGCTCAGTCGGTTAAGTGACCGACTTCAGTTCAGGTCATGATCTCATGGTTTGTGAGTTTGAGCCCCGCGTTGGACTCTGTGCTGACAGTTCAGTGCTTTGGATTCTGTGTCTCCCTCTCTCTCGCCCCTCCCCCACTCACTCTCTGTTTCTCTTTCCTTCAAAAATAAATAAACATTAAAAAGATTAAAAAAAATAAAATTAAAAATTAAAATAAAAACCAGGCTGGGTTCTCAATCCAAGAATTTATTGAAAACCATTTTGGGTTGTTTTTTTTTTTTTTTCTAATATAATTTATTGTCAAATTGGTTTCCACACAACACTCAGTGCTCATCCCAACAAGTGCCCTCCTCCTATGGAAAACCATCAGCTCCCTCAGGAAAGCAGGACCCCAGCCCCCACCATCCCCAACCGAGCAGCAGGTCACTCGGAAATCTGTACACGAGGGTGATTCTCTAGGCTGAACGTGGCCACTGCCTTTCCTGCCAGGCAGCTGTGGAACGTTTGTTGGGATAAGAACGCTCCACTGGCCCGGCTTCTGGGTGGTGCGAGGCCGTTCCCTGTAATCCAGGGGAAGAGAAAGCAAAATGGGAACAGAGAAAGCTCCCCTCTTCGGCCTCCAAGTGCTTGCCTCCTCTGTGGTACAAGAGGGAAACTGTGCATGGAGAGGGTGTTGCAGATTGTTCTTACCCAAGAGTTAGTATTTTGTACATTTTCATTCGGTCTGACCCTAGTGGTTCCCTCCATAGTAGAGCAGGAGCTCTCTGAATGGACAGCCACTTGCCCTGAGCTCCTGATGAACAACACTTCCCTTTGCTCACCATGAAATGTACTGAACAATGTCCAGAGCACGCTCAGTCCTTGTGGCCAGCCAGTACGACTGGGCACCGCTGCCCCGACCCGCGTACACGCTCCCCAGTCACTTGTGTTTCCTCCTAAGCCTGCTTAGGCTGCCCTACACAAGCATAACTTAATGTTTAGTGAAATCAGAAGTGATTGGTAAAAAAAAAAAAAAAAAAAGTTTGCTGATTCACTGAAAACAAAGTGGAATGATTTAGAAAGAATCAAACAAAGCAGAGTTGTTGCTGTTGTGTTGTTTTTTTTAAGTCTGTCAAGTTAAGTGTGCATGAGATAATCATAAAAATCTGGTGGGAGAGCATCATGAACAGCAAATTCCTGCAAGGTGGCTGCTCCCCAGGGGTCTCATGGTTTAGAGAAACCAAAAATTGGATGCGTCAAAAGATGCAACTTTGGTGTGGCTTGTCCAGAAAAGACGATGTGGCGCTCCATATCAGGTGATTTGTTTGCAAAGGAACTGTCTTAGCCCAACCCAGAGCCCTTGTTATGATTTCCTGGCCTCTCAGTTCACCACCCAACTTCTGGGTTCGCGCTTGCAGGATAAGCCGGCTTTGTGAAACATCTACTTACCTGCACTTAATACTCTCCTCTTGATTATTAGTAGTAGCCCACCTCCCTCCTTCTGGAAACATAGATTACTGAGTGGGTCCAGGAGAAAACATGAGAGCGGCAGTCAGAGATCACAGATTCTAGTCATTACCTGAACTGTATCTTAGAAGTCACCTTATCTCTTCAGGCCTCAGTTTCCTCATCTATAAAGTGTCTGCTGAGGAGGGATGCAGGGTGAGAAGTAGATGCTAACACAAAGAGGGGGGCGTCACACTAAACGTTCACGTTTCGCAGGTTCTTGAAAATGTTGTTCTGTGTAGTTCACCTCATACAAGATAGGCAGTGTTCCCAAAACATTTACTCATCTTTATTTGGAACATAAAATAAAAATATTTGGAAAAAATATACAAATTATTGTTAATGATAAGAATAAGCAAATGTATTTCAGAAAGATAATATTACTTAGGGGCACCTGGGTGGCTCAGTCGGTTAAGTGTCTGACTCTTGATTCAGCTCAGGTCATGATCTCATGGTTTGAGCCCCATATCGGGCTCTGGCTGATAGCATGGAGCCTGCTTGGGATTCTGTCTCCCTTTCTCCCTGTCCTTCCTCCACCTTGCTCTCTTTCTAATAAATATAACTTAAAAAAAAAAGAAAGGTAATATTATTTAGAAATTTTTACTACAAAGAAAAAATGTAAAGTGATATATACACTTCTAATACAAAAATACAAGTTTATATATAATAAACACACCATATTTGTGTGCACACACATATATACGTGTATGTGTGTACATGTATACACACACACACACACACACACACACACAAATAAGATTCAAGTTACCACATGCAATTGATCATTTGTATCCTTATGGTTTGAGAATGGGAAAAAAGTCTCTAAGATGCCACATCTCCAATGTCCATGCTTTCTATAATAAGCTTTTGGGGAAAAACCATACTTACTAATTTACAGTTCCAAAGTAGACTACAAGCTTTAGTTCTGGGAATAGCATGTAACATAAAATTGTTCAAAGATTTTTCAAGGATTAATTTTAATTTTACAAGTACAAGACTGTAAACAGTTCTGGCTGGAGAACACAAACTCCTCAAAGAAACAAACGCTGCCTTCTTTAAGTTTTTTTTTTTTTAACATTAGTTATTTTGAGAGACAGAGAGAGACAAAGCATGAGCAGGGAAGGGGCCAGGAGAGAGAGAGAGGAGAGACACAGAATCTGAAGCAGGCTCCAGTCTCCAGGCTCCGAGCTGTCAGGCAGAGCCCGACTAGGAGCCTGAACCCATGAATCGTGAGATCATGACCTACGCCGAAGTCAGACCACTTAACCGACCGAGCCACCCAGGCGCCCCCAAATGCTGCCTTCTTTAAAATCTAGAGTCTGCAACAGAACTACAATGAAAACTTAGCTCAGGATTCAACTTAAATTACAAATGAATTTCTTTAACAGCCACGAGGCTTGTCAAAATACATGCTTCTAGATTAAGAGGAAAATTACCAGAGAGCACCAATATTGTTTTGATATTTCTTTCATTTTTACTAGAATGGTACCTGAGGTATCCTGTGCCAAAAAAGTTACACACAAAAACTAGACTCCTACGCAACATAAGAGATTTAAACTAGGCGTGCATCACCTTTTAAAATAACCATTTGCCCTTGCGAGTGGGAAAAGTAATTGTAACATTCAGTTTACACACTGCCTTAGAATCTATATCAATTTCAAGTTTCTTTTATGATTCCAGTTATCCAAGAGTCTGAAAATATTTCATTAAAAATTAATGTGTTACCCACACAATGGCAAATATTGAAAAATGGAAATATAAATACAAACTAATAAAAATAGTAAGTCTTACTCATACTGAAGAGGAAGGAAGACAGGAGGGGGAGGCGAGCATGTGAAAGGGAGAGAGGTTTCAAACATCCGGTTTCTATTCTGGACCGTTTATAGAAAACAGACAGACACAGCAAGCGGAAAGCCAAATATATTCTCGGGCTCTGACAGGATTTGTTTTCTATCTTGTCATTATTTGTACTATATTCTTCCTAATACTGCTTCTCCGGTGTTCTAGATTTCCTGACCGACGATACCAGTCTTGCTGAGAGCTTGCACAGGAGAGCTGCGGAGGGCTGGGCGCCTGGGCGCCTGGCTGCCTGGTATGTTCCTCGCTGCGGTTGTAGGCACGAGACCACCACGACTACGTCCCCTTTCCTGTGCATCCTTCCCAAATCCCTCCGAACAACTTCCTGAGGATCGACACATGATCCCTGGTCTATTGCACAAAGGTCCAGACGACAACCTGGTGCCTATTTCACTAGGCTTGAACAAAAGCAAACGAACTCACTCAAACACTCTTTGTTTGCTCATTTTACAAGAGTGTATTTCATGTCAAAAGCAAGTGCCTACCTTACTCTATCTCAGCCCTTGCAATTTAAATGGCATGGAGAGAAAGTCACATTGCTTATTAAACATGCAGCCGTGGACACACTTGTCCCTACCATCAAAATAACACACAAATAGAGTTCTCCTACACCAAAGATAATTGAGGGAACTATTTTGAAAATATGAAAGATTTGTTTATGCAGACCTATAAAACATCCCTTTGCATCAAATAAGTGTCCCTCTTTATTGCACCCTGATTATTTTCTATAGAATTTAAATTGTACATGAAAGTATAATTGTGCCTTGTTAATGTAAATTGATTGTCTCAATTATTGGGAAAGGGTCTGAATTTTTAATGGGACTATTTTGCTGGAGATGTGCCAAGCGCCATCAGCAAAAACTCTAATAGCTCTCACTGTGGAGGTACACAGCCAAACAGTTTGAGGGAAATCAGGAAAGACGGTAGGCTCCAGGATTGGTCCTAAAGTGGTCCAGAATCTAGTAAGCTTTTCTCCACGAGGCAAGAAATCAAGCGTTAATTTTCAACGTTGAAAGATTCTGTGACAGTGAGGCTGAAATTTGGTCTGAAAAAATGGCAAGGTCCACATATCAGTAGAAAGGACTTCGGGGGCTGTACTTTTTTGTTTTAATGTTCTTTCGTTCTACAGATTAGGTGATCTATGCAAATCAGGGCTTTCCCCTAAAGGTGGAACTGACGTTAAAATCCCATAGCTCTGTGTCACACAGGCACAAAGGCACAGTTGAACCCAACACTTGAGTGTCTGAGGGAAGCCACCCCAGGAAGTTGGCTGCAGACACATTCCCAGCCAGCAGGCCACCATGGTTACTGCTTAACATATCTCCTTTTTATAAATCCAGTGTCTATGAAGTCAAGCAGATCTCCTCCATACTTAGAATCACGGGCAAGAGCAAACCTCGGCCGTTTGGCTACCCAGATGGTTGCAACATTGCTCTAGTTAAATTACAACCAGTGATGCCAGAGGTATAGATCCACATCTGCCCAGAACTGCCAGCTTCCTAAGATCTTTTTCTCAAAGCCTCAGCCTCAAGAAGCACTGCTGAGATAGATGTAAAAATCGCCTCCGGTCATAGTATGGTGAACTATTACTACCACAGCCAAACTTATATCTTGGCTATAAGCCATCGTGAATTTAACTGCTATCTATTTGAGATATTTTAGGAATTGACAATACAAAGTTTTAATCATTTTGCTCCTCAAAGAGCCTCTTTTTGCAACGGAAAGCTGGCACTATTAATCTAGACATAGACACAGATATTATAGATATTATCTTTAACACCCATCCTTTCTAGTGCATAGTGCAGAGTATAGATTGAGATTGGGTCAGTGATAAAAATTTCTTCTCCTAGGGGTGCCTGGGTGGCTCAGTCAATTGAGCGTCCAATTTTGGCTCAGGTCACGATCTCACGGTTTGTTGAGTTCGAGCCCCACGCCGGGCTCTGTGCTGACAGCTCAGACCCTGAAGCTGCTTTGGATTCTGTGTCTCCCTCTCTCTGTATCCCTCCCCTGCTGACGCTCTGTCTCTCTCTCTCTCTCTCTATCTCAAAATAAATAAACATTAAAAAAATTTTTTTTTTAAATTTCTTCTCTTATTCATCAAACTTTTCTGTGATGCTAAAATTTCTATGATGGTAAAGAATTAAGCTGAATATAAGGCATTTCTTTTTATAACTGAGCCCAGAAAGAGCAACCTCAATGTTAAGATAGTCAATGTTCACATTTCCTATAACTTTTTTTTTTTTTAAGGACACAGAGTTTCCTGGCCACTGGATGGTTGATTAAAATTCCCTGTTTCATGATTAGCTGTCTCAAATTTTGGAAAATACACCCTAACAATATGGATTCCAATAAAATGCCACACCCAGGGCACACCATTTCACTGCATGTGTATGAAGAGCCACGGCAAAGCAACTAAACCAGGAGAGAGGAAAAATAATGTAAAAATGAGGGGAGTCCTAGACAACAAGGGGAAGGTAGGGAAGGGGCAGGTGAGTTGCCCTCACTGGCAGGAAAGCAGCCCCGTGTGAACCACACGTTTGGCATCTTTAACACCCATCCTTTCTCCCATGCCCACATTTGCAGAGGGCTGGGTGAGCTCCACTTAGCAGCTAGAGTAGGCAATGCGTCAGCTGGATGGATGTCTTACTTTCTCTCTCCTCTAGCATATAAACACTAACAATTTGCATTTAGTGCAAAGAGTGACTTGAAAGTCACTTTCATGCTGCTTTTCTATATTTCTACAAAATGCCTATTAAATCCCCGTCCTTACTGGGTGCTCAGTCAATGAAGCGTTTGACTCTGGATTTCAGCATTTCAGCTCAGGTCATGATTTCACGGTTGTGGGCTCAAGCCCTATGTTGGGCTCCTGACAGTATGGAGTCTGCTTGGGATATTTTCTCTCTCTCTCTCTCTCTCTCTCTCTCTCTCTCTCTCTCTCTCTCTCAAAATAAATAAACATTAAAATACCTGCTTTTTAAACTGTCGCATACTTTTCATGGATGATAAGGAGAAAATGGTTCTGCTTATCATGTTCATACACAACAAACATTTCAAGGAGAGTAACAATTTTTTTAACCAATTAATTCTGGAAAACAAAGGCCCAGAAAATCACCGTATATCATCAGGATATTATCAGAAAACCAAACATGCTCTTTAAATCTGTTACATTTCCACCGCCAGCGAGCAGTCTGCATGTTATGCATGGTTGAGAACAATGCATGAACTTGCTTTACCCCCTAAATGTACCTGTTCACCTAAACAAAGGAAAACGCTTTAAAGGGTCTAAGACATTTGTCCTTGTGTAATCACTTCCTAAGTATTTGTTCAAAATTACCAAAGAAATGTTAAAACAACATGGAATCCCACAAGGAAGGTCCATTCATCATGTTCGATTGATTCTAGATTGCAATCTTTTGTGCAACATCAGAGCTAAAAGAGCACAAAAGCCTGGTGCCCAAGGGGCTGGGCGTCCGGCTTGCAAATGCACGAGTCCTGCCTGCCAGGCTGAGGCTCCAGCTCTTCCTGACACTGCCCTGTGAGCTCTCTGACCAGCAGATAAACCGCCCTGCCTCAGCCAGGTCTGCCTCGGAACACAACCCCACAAAAAGCAGCCTAAAACTGAGTATCTCCTGAGAAAATGGAAGGTTCAGCCATCTCATCAGCAGAGCCCAGCTAGTGTTCAAGGGAAGCCTGCTATTTTGGGTTTTTCTTTTCCTTTGATTTATTTTCTAGTTAGCGATGGCCTACTATTTAATTGGAATTGCAAAATAAGACCCAAGAATGAATTATTTTCTTTAACAAAAACATACATTGCAGCAGCAGACCTGAAGCTCCTGTCAGTCTCAGAACAACCCAAGGCGGGGCGCGGTGGGGGATACATTCTCCCCTCCTTTTATGGATGAGGACACTGAGTCACTGAGAGAGGAGTGCCTTGCCCAAGAGGAGTGACAGCCTGTTCAGCAGTGGGGCTGGGATTAGAACCCAGGCAGAAGGCTTCAGAAACTGCATGTTCTTAACCACTATGCACCATATGCTCCACTGGTAATTAAAAAATCTTTTCAAAAACTCATTTAGTCTTGCTGTAACAGGTGGGGGGCGGGGGGGAGCTCTAGGCACATCAGCCTGAAGAGCTCCTAGCAGAGAATTTGACTTTTAGATGTCACACTGTCACTCACAGGTTGGAATGGGGAAATCTGCCAGGGAGCTTCACAGCTCAGGACTCCGGGGTCCTGGGGACCAGCCCTAGCTCAGATGCTGGCTGGCGGGGGACCCTTGTGGAGGTACTGCAGTATGAAGTCTGGTGTTGGATGGCCCTGCATTTCTAGATCGGCCCTACCACTATGCATCAGCTAAGTGACAATGGTGACCATGGTAAGTCACATAACCTTTAGGAGTCTCAGTTTGCCCCTCTAAAACACAGAAGACAAGAATACTATCTTAAGAGTACTGATCTAATAGTTGCATTCCATACGGCCTCTCTGCTGCTTTAATTACAAAACTACGGTCTTGTGTCAGAGATCACCAAGTCCCAACTGCCTAAGATGCACTGGGATTCCATGACACCATGACTGTAAGACAGCTGATCTCATAATAATGCTATATTTATATAGTGCAGAGTTTCCCCCTCCCCCAGTTTTCATACCTAGGATCTGATTTGATCCTCATAATTATTTTACATGGTCTTTAATCCCCATTTCACGGATAAGGAAATTAAGGCTCAAAGAGCTTACTTAAGCCTGTCCAAAATCCTATGTTGGCAGGTGACATAAACCCCGAGCTTCTGCTCCTAGCCACTGTTCTTTCCTTATGATAATTTGTTGTTTCCACAGAAGACAGGAAACCTATTGCAGTAAGCTTGCAAATTAATGAAGAAAAAATGAAGGAATAAGAAAAATAGAAATAACTACTGACTGCTGTAGGGTCCCAGAGGAATGGAGTAGCGGTCTCTGGGTGCGGTATGTCACGGAGCTTGTCCTGAGGAAGAGTCTCAGGCATCCAGAGAGTACGGCACTCAGGCTTGCCTGGAAGGAAAAGAAGCCAAGGTAGAGATTCCAGGAGGAGAAGTGAAGAAAAGAAAATGAAAGACACCTAACCAAAGACACATTTGCAGGAATGAGCATAGTCAGTGAAAGGTCATGGATCGGTCTGGAAGAGAAGAAGCAGCAGAGGGTACAGGGAATGCACATAATGAAGTCTCTCTCAAGGGCTGGCCTGAGGCTGACACTATGTAATGTCATTACCCTGACAGGTGTATCAATCAGCGTCTCTTGGTGCCACCTTCTCCTGGGCTCTCAGTACCTCGCTGCTGCCCTCGAGCCCACTGGTCCCATGGTGGCCATCTTGGTCTGCCACTGAGGCACACTGCCCACATCTCAAGTCATGGGCTCCTCCTGCCACTCAGAATCAAATGCCATGTCAAACCCTGGAATTTAGGATCTGGCTTCTGAGGTAGCTCTAAAAGGAATGGTTAATTTAGTCCAAAGTGTAGGTGAATTATCTCCCATGGGGAAAATTCTGGACCCACAGGAGACATGAGACAGAACCTGGACAGATAAAACTCGCTCTCTTTTCCTCCCTCCAGTGGGCTATTGGGAGGCAATTTCTTTGTAACAGGTTTGTCCAGAAGCATCTGTATGGTTGTGTCTCTATGGGTTATTATGAAACAGTCACCAGTATGATAATACATCGTCTTACATTGTTCTCCATTCTTCCATGCCTCACCTTCCTTTCCCTCACTCATTGTCCTGGGATAGCAGCAAGCAAACATCTGCCCTAATTCTTGCTTAGGTTCTAAACAATGGAAATGAAGGGATTGGCAAAATCTTCACTGATATCACGCACTTGGTTAATTAATATATCTAAAAACAGATAGAAATACACACCAGAGGAATAAGTCATAGAAATGGAAATCGTCTCATAATGCAAGAAAAATACTAGTGAAAACAATCTATGAACTCAGGCAATAGAAACAAGGTACAAAATTAAGGATATGAAATGCTGAGCAGAAAGTGTTCAGGGGGCCACTCTGGCTTTGCAAGTGTGAGACAAACATCACCGTATTCAAAAAGTTGACATCACAGACAGTCTTTCCCGATGTAAAATCCTTCAACAGGGCTCAGGATAAACTCCAGGCATTTTTACATGATTCAAGAGAAAGACTCTTCCAGATCTACCCTAACAATGAGGAAAAAGTTAGATAATCAATAAAACCATAACTTTTCTTGAGCCAACCAGGGCCGAGGTCACTAGACAACCACACGAACTCAATTCCAAAAGGTGATATGCCGCTCTGAGGAGAGACAGAAACTTTTGAGCTATTTTATCTTTGGAAGAGACTGGGAAAGAGCAGTGGCCACAATAAATGTAGGTAAGAGGAAAGCAGGTGAAGATTTTAATGGACTCTTAGAGTATGGCCTCTTTAACAGTCTAGAATCCCCGTGAGTCTCAGACACAGAAGGGTAAAAGGGATTTGCACTCATTCTCAAGGACCTCTCCACAGGCTTCCTTCCGTTGGATGCTCACAAGAAAGATGGGGGGCAGGAGAGGAGACCACAGAGCTCCCCTTGTACATCTCCAGCTGGGGCATAAACACAAAACCCTGCCCCCTAACTAGACTCTTTTGTCATACAAAGCAAAAGCCTCAAGCTTCTGGATGAGGGGTAAGAAACCTGAGGAAAAGGTCCTGGGGGAAGGTGAGAGGTAAAAGCTATCTTCCCCTGGAAGATGGGTGGAAACCTTGTGCACAGGGACCAAGGAATAGACAGTTACTGAGGGAGGGGTAGAAGCAAATCCATCATGGTGTGATAACAAATGTCTGAAATGCAGCTCTCGGGGGTGGTGGGGATGGGGAGAGAGAAGAGGTCCTCTTTCATGTCTGCTGATTTCTGTGACGTGAATCCTTCTGCCACGGCCAATTTAAAACTACCAACATGGGGGCACCTGGGTGGCTCAGTCGGCTGAGTGTCTAACTTCAGGTCAGGTCATAATCTCACGGTTCATGTGTTCAAGCCCCACATCAGGCTTGCTGCTGTCGGCACAGAAGCCACTTTGGATCCTCTGTCCCCCTGTCTCTCTGCCCCTCCCCTACTCACATTCTCTCTCAAAAATAAATAAAATATTAAAAAAATAAAACTACCAACATGATGTCAAATGCCTCACACATTTCTAAAAATTTAATAATCAGCTCCAGCATACAAAGGAGCTGACCCTGTGGAAGCCTTCCTATGAAGTCCATCCCATCCCCATCCCCATCATAAGCCATGATGACAGTCTAATAGAAAGGCTGGAAATAAAACAAACAAACAAACAAAAAGCATCAGAAATAAAGAATACATGTGATGGGCCTATTGGCAGAAGGAACTCAACAGACTGGGAAATCATTAAGTTTGAAGACTGGCCAACAGAAATGATCCCAAGTGAAATACAGAGATGGGGGAGAGAGTCTAGAATGGTATACCCAAGAGCTACGGGCCACCATCAGATGGTCTAACCAATGTGTAAGCAGAGGTCCAGAAGGAGGAGAGACAGGGAGAGGATGGGAAGACCTGACCTGCTTACTTCCTCCACCTCATCTACTATTCAGTCTCCCTTTAGATTTTAAAGCCATGGTGTCAGTTCTTGAAGAGACCATGTTCTCCTTGACCCCCAGGAACTTCACACACGTACTCCTTTTTCTCGGTTAAGATTACTTCTACCTCTTTCCAGGATTCAGTCAGGAACTGTTTCTCTAAAGAACTGTACCCTGTCCCTCCAAACCTGGGTAAGGTGCCAGTCTGAGTGCTCCCAGAGCACCCTGGGTTAATCGTATTAGAGTAGATTATTCCACTGGGATTACCGTGTGCTTCCCTTGCGGGTCTGGAAACTCCTTAAGGGTAGAGATGATGGCTTTTTGCTTTTGTATGCTCAATGCTTAATAAATGTTACTAAATATAAAGATATATTAATACGCCAGAAGATATAAAATAGAGCTCAAGCCAGACAATCTAGTACAGGTTTTCATATTTAACATGCAATGTTTAAAATTCTAGTTCACAGCAAAGCAACAAACATGACTACTGATATTAAAATAGATCCTACTTAACTTAAAAGCACAAAATTAAATTTTGTTTATTAAAAAATTTTTTTTAAGTTTATTTATTTATTTTGAGAGGCAGAGCACACAGGAGGGGAGGAGGGAGGGAGAGAAAGAGAGAGAAAGAGAATCCCAAGCAGGCTCCACACTGTCAGTGCAAAGCCCGATGTGGGGCTCGAACTCACAAACCATGAGATCATGACCTGAGCTGAAATCAAGAGTCAGACGCTTAACTGACTGAGCCACCCAGGCACTCCAGCACTAAATTAACTTTTGAATCATAAGGGTTAAGGTAATGAAAACGCTCATGAGAAGTTCTCAGTCTACCTAAACAATAAAACCAGAGAGAGAAATTTGGCTTAAAGAGTGAGCTCACTCAAAGCGGTTTACGTTGGAAGAAATGCGTAGGGATTTTAAGCATGGAAATACACTTTTTGTCCTGTAATGTCAGAACAGAAATTTGCCTGCTCTTTCTAGCAAAGGCTCTGTCCAAAGAGTGTTCAGTGCACATAACCTCTAGTGGTTCTTTGTACAATTTGAACATATGTTTAGTACTTATTTTTAATTGAATATTTTTCAGTATCCAGACTTAATTGTGAAAAAATATAATATAATAAACATTATAAAAATATTATAACTGGCTTATAATGGTTGGTTTGCTAAAATATTTGTCTCCAAAATGGCATTAGCTATTTCCTACTACTTTATGTTCTTAGAGTTTTTATTTTTAAATTTTTAGACGTTGTAACAATTTCCTTCCCAGGAATAGAAGTCAAAATCTGTTAGTTTTTTGTTTGGTTGTTTGTTTGTCTGTTTGTCCTCCTCACTCCCAACTATGCTGAAAATATGACTTTTTAAAACAAGTATCCCTCTTGAAATTTTATTTGGGGCTCATACTGAACACTTCCACCACTGAATGGAGCACGTATACACATAAACACACACACATTCACATACTCTCACTTAGAAAACCTTAGATATATCCCAGGTATGGTCCAAGATTTTTCTCCATAAACCAGTTGTTGGAGATTCAGAAGGGATTTCCCCATAGAAACAATATTTACGTAAACATGGTATTTTATTTCACAGACTAGCTCATGAGAGCCAATTTAACCCATAATGTAAATAAACTACCTTCTAGAATGTTAGCCTCTGAAGTTCTTGTTCCATCCCCATCCCCAGAATCTGGAAGAGAGCCTGGCGTGTGTTAATGGGCTGATAAGTATGTTGAACAGAGGATACTGAATGAATAATAGTGCAAAACATTTGTTGAGCACTAAGTCTGTGCCAGGCACCATTCTAAAGACTTTTCATGGATTATTTTAGGCAACGATCACATTCCTATAAGGTTGCATTTTTCAGACGAAGGAAGTGACGGAGTGAGGATGATGAAAAGTAAGATTTCAGGAATTTGCTCGTGACCACATGGCTAAGAAGTGGCAAACAAGAAAAACCCAGAGGGTCTGGTACTTGGATTCATGCTCTTAACTACCATACACTTGTCTCTTTACTTCCTGTTTTAGGTCTTACAAGCAGAGGACTAGAACCTGAAGGCAGCTTAAAGAATATAAGTTCCAGAAGGGCAGGGATATCTGTCTGCTTGTCGAGTGATTTATCCAAAGCATATCAGTGCTATATGATAAGCACTCAAAAAATATTTCATGAATAAATGAAAGGGAGGCCTTTTTTCCCCCTTTTCTTGGGTATTGGGCCTATTCTAGAAAGATGTGTGGATTATATTAAAACGTCTGTGGCATCTTCCTTACTCTGTTTTGTTGGGTATCTTTCCATTTCATCTATTCTCAGGTGATCAGCTATGACAGTGCCTGCCTTCTTCCAATTGTAGTGTCTAGACAGGCTGCTCTAAATAACATATTATCCACTCCCGGATCAGAATTCTAATTCCTGGAGTTACAACCTCCTCTGTTATTGGGAGGAAAGCAATCTGACTTCAGGTCTTCCCATTAAAATATAATCGAACCTGGCTTCCAGCCCTCTTAGGGACTTGTCAATAATACATGCAATAATTGGATTTTAAAGTGATTGCTGGCTAACCCCAACTGGCTCATAATTTTGGTATAATTTGGGGGGAAAGGGTCAAGTTTTCTAAGTTGTTCCTGGATTTCGTAGCTTCCTCCTTTCCTCTACACAATACTCTCAGATCGTTTGTCCTTAGACCCTCTAGGGAGGCAGCCTACCTAATTCCCCACATCTCCATGGTCCAGCAACATGAAGGCTAGAGATACCCAAGAAACATTTCAAAATAAACAGGATGCAGCTTCTTTCTCAGCACCATATGGATTACTTATCATCTTCTATAATTTTATATTACAAAATAATGGTATATAAATAAATCTAAAATAGCACAGGAGTTATGTTGATTTACTTTTAACAGTATGTTGTCAGTTACCCAAAAAATACAGATTCCCAAGCAGCACATCGCGAAAGCAGTGCCTCTCTAAAGCAAATTGGTGAGGGTGGGAGGAGATGGGAGGTGGGGATTATACATACATTTGCTTTAGCAAGAGAGATGCAGACAATTCACTCTGAATTACAATTCATATAGGACTTGAAACACAGTTATGGAGAAGACAATACGCTGCTGGAGCAAGTACGCAATATGGAACCCTGGGAGGTTAACAAAACAACTCAGGACAAATGAAATTAATTACCATGAAGCTAAATGAAGAGCATTTTACAAGTGAAAGCAAGAACAGCAGCATTAAACACCCAGATGACCTCAGGGCAACACTAATGAGACATCAGTAACTGCATGCCCTGCGCCCCCAGATCATCGGAAGTCAAACTACCTGAGTTTGTGTGGGGTCCTGGGAGATTGGCAAGGCGCGGAAGCCAGTGGAATATTGCGTTAGCATTCTCAATAAATTGTTTTGATTATAAAAACTAAATCTTGGTACTTTTAAAACTTCCACGTAATAGATTTTAAACTGCCCCTGAGAACTGCAGAATGGTCCTATGATGTTGGGTCAATCTTCTGCCATCATGACCCAGGGCACTTCGGTTTGTAAGTTGATTAGTCTTCTAAATGAGGGAAGATCAACTCAAACATTTCCTCAGGGACAGGAAAAGCTGTATGACTATAGACCCAAAGCCAACATCATGGACTTCTGATTTACACAAGTCAGAACAAGAGCTCAAACAAACACTCCAGGACAACCGACTCTTGCCCAGGCTGCCAATGGAGGTGAGTCCCCTGGGATACCCCTTCTTCTTGCCTGTGGAGCTCCTGGAGACATGAGAACAGCAGGAGGGACCTCCCAGGAGATGGTCTGTGATGTCACTCTGGAGCTCCCTGCCCCCCATCAGCCCAAACAGAGGGAGCCTGCAACCAGGGGAGAGAGGCAGAGGGGGTAGACCCTTTTCACCTCTGTACCCCCTAGCCTTGAGTGGTGACTGGGACTAAGTAGATGCCCGATAAACAGAGAATAAGCCAATTCTGGCCTCAGCTCACTCTACCAGGACCCTATCCGGGAAGCCACATTCATAAGCTCATATCCTTCTCTGAGCCACCTCTGCGCAATGCAAGAGGTGACCCACTCCTGGTCCAGGATTAATCCTGGCTCGAGCTTGGTGTCCTGGAAATCTCCAAATTCATCTGATTCTCAAACCCCTTCCAGAAATACATACTTTTGTGAACCCCCTTAGGAATCAGTGAAATGATTTCATAGTTTTTATATGGTATGATTAAGAGGGATTTTTTTTTTTAATTTTTTTTTTCAACGTTTATTTATTTTTGGGACAGAGAGAGACAGAGCATGAACGGGGGAGGGGCAGAGAGAGAGGGAGACGCAGAATCGGAAACAGGCTCCAGGCTCTGAGCCATCAGCCCAGAGCCTGACGCGGGGCTCGAACTCACGGACCGCGAGATCGTGACCTGGCTGAAGTCGGACGCTTAACCGACTGCGCCACCCAGGCGCCCCTAAGAGGGATTTTTAAAGTAACAAATTGTATTTGGAATAGGTATACATTAAAACTTTTTAATATAAGGCTTATTTTTAAAGTAATTTTCCTGAACCTGAAAATGTCCTAAGAAACATCACCTATTAAAAAATATGATGAGAAATGGATTTGCATGGTCTCTACCTATCTCCCCACAAGATGCTTAATAATTTCTCTTGAGCGGAGAGATCTGGCAGACACTATCTCGACCAAGTGATCAAAGTCCACACCACCAGTGGCAGGACATGGTGACGGCTCGTTCCCCTCAACATGATGCACTGAGGACACAACCCTGTGGGATTCATGCCAAAAATGCCCGACCTCAGCCTAACGACGAGGAAAACTCAGACAAACCCACACTGACAGCCACTCCACAGACGGGGCAGTTCTCATCCAAAGTGAGGCACTGTCACAGATCAGGTTTCTCCCCACGAGAGAAATTATTAAGTGTCCAAAGACTACTAAAGAGGGGCACCTGGGCGGCTCAGTCAGTTAAGCATCTGACTTCGGCTCAAGTCATGACCTTGCGGTTCGTGGGTTCGAGCCCCGCTTCAGGCTCTGTGCTGACAGCTGGAGCCTGGAGCCTGCTTCAGTTCTGTGTCTCCCTTGCTCTCTGCCCCTCCCCTGCTTGCTCTCTCTCTCTCTCTCTCTCTCTCTCAAAAACAAAAAACATTAAAAAAAAAAAAGAGAGAGAGAGAGAGACTACTAAAGAGAACTACATGCAACATAGAATCTTCGACCAGAACTGGAATATTAGGGGGAAAACTAGTGACATTCTAATAAGGTCTAGAGATTAGTTCCTACGATTGCATCAGTGCTAATTTTCTGGGTCAGATAACTGAACCGTGGTTATTTCAGATGCTTACATTTGGGGGTGGCTGGGGTGAAGGACATACAGGAAGTCTCAACTTTTCTGTAGGTCAAATTTTTCAAAATAAAAAGTTAAATAAAAGTAATTTTCTGGGAATGCAAGCTGGTGCAGCCACTCTGGAAAACAGTATGGAGGTTCCTCAAAAAACTAAAACTAGAACTACCCTACGACCCAGCAATTGCCCTACTAGGCATTTCTCCAAGGGGTCCAGGTGTGCTGTTTGGAAGGGACACGTGCACCCCCATGTTTATAGCAGCACTATCGACAATAGCCAAATGTCCACTGATGGGTGAATGGATAAAGAAAATGTGGTATATGTATATGCAATGGAGTATTACTTGGCAATCAAAAAGAATGAAATCTTGCCATTTGCAACTACCTGGATGGAACTGGAGGATATTATGCGAAGTAAAATTAGTCAGTCAGTGAAAGACAAAAATCGTATCACTTCACTCATGAGGATTTTAAGAGACAAAACAGATGAACGTAAGGGAAGAGAAACAAAAATAATATAAAAACAGGGAGGGGGACAAAACAGAAGCAACTCATAAATATGGAGAACAAACAGAGGGTTACTTGAGGGGTTGTGGGAGGGGGCATGGGCCAAATGGGTAAGGGGCACTAAGGAATCTACTCCTGAAATCATTGTTGCACTATATGCTAACTAATTTGGGTGTAAATTTTAAAAAATAAAAAAATAAAATAATAAAATAAATAAAGTAATTTTCTGGGGCACCTGGGTGGCTCAGTCAGTTAAGCATCTGACTTCGGTTTAGGTCCTGATCTTACAATTTGTGGGTTCAAGCCCCACATCGGGCTCTGTGCTGACAGCTCGGAGCCTGGAGCCTGCTTCAGATTCTGTGTCTCCCTCTCTCTCTGCCCCTCCCCTGCTTGTGCTCTCTGTCTCTCAAAAATAAATGAATGTTAAAAAAATTTTTTTTAAATAATTTTCCTATGTAACAAATAATACCAGCTATTTCATTTACATAAATTAAATTCTTAATGAATTAATTATATAAGCAAAAAGGGCACAATTGTCCAGTAACATAATACGTTTTAGGAACAAAGTGTTCTCTAAAATGTAGATTTTTTTTTTTTCAACTTTTTATTTATTTTTGGGACAGAGAGAGACAGAGCATGAATGGGGGAGGGGCAGAGAGAGAGGGAGACACAGAATCAGAAACAGGCTCCAGGCTCTGAGCCATCAGCCCAGAGCCTGACACGGGGCTCGAACTCACGGACCGCGAGATCGTGACCTGGCTGAAGTCGGACGCTTAACCGACTGCGCCACCCAGGCGCCCCTAAAATGTAGATTTTAAATTAAATTGATGTATAAGAATCAAAAACCTACAAAAATAGCTACATGATATTTTTTGAGGATTCTTGTTTTTTTTTAATGTAAAATTCAACTGTTACTCTTATTGCTTCATTTGTCTATTGTCTTTTTTTTTTTTGAGAGTAATTTAAGACTCACAGCAAAACTGAGGGGAAGGCACGGAAACTTTTCATATACCCTCCCGTCCCCACACATGTGTAGACCACCAGCCACTATCAGCATCCCCAGAGAGCAGCACATTTGTTACAACTGATGAATGGACATTGACACATCACAATCACCCCAAGTCCACGGTTTACATTAGGTTCATTTTTGGTGTTCTTCATTTTATGGGTTGAGACAAATGTAGAATGACATGTAGACATGCAGACACTATTAGGGTATCACCCAGAGTATTTTCGCCGCCCTAGAGATCCTATGTTCTCCTCCCCACTGGTACCCATGGCAACCACTGATCTTTTTACTGCCTCTGTCATTCTGTCTTTTCCAAAATGTTATACAGTTGGAATCATGCAACACGTAGCCTTTTCAGACTGGCTTCTTTCACTCAGCAATAAACATTTAAGGTTCCTCCCTGTATTTTCAAGGCCTGATAGCTCATTTCTTTACAATGCTGTGTAACATTCCACTGTCTGCTCGTTCCACACTTTATCCATGCACCTACTGAAGGATATCCTACTTGTTTCCCAGTTTTGACAGTTATGAGTAAAGCCTCTTATAGACATCTCTGTATAGGTTCTTGGGTAGATGCAAGTTTTCAACTTCTTTGGGCAAATACCAAAAAGCATGACTGCTGCACCATACGTTCAGTTTGGTAAGAATTTGCCGAACTGTCTTCCATTTTGCATTCCCACCAGCAGTGAATGAGAGTTCCTACTGCTCCACATCCTTGCTAGCATTTGATGGTGTCGGTGTTCTGGATTTTGACCATTCTAACAGGTATGTAGTGGTACCTCACTGTAGTTTTAATTTGTGCTTCCCTGAGGACATATGATTTGGAGCATTTTTCTTATTTGCCATCTGTATCTCTTCTCTAGTGGGGTGTCTGCTAAGGTCTTTGGCCCATTTTTTAATTGGGTTGTTTGTTTTCTTACTGTTGAGTTTTAAGAGTTCTTTGAGTATTTTGGACAATAATCCTTTATCAGATACGCGATATTTTCTTCCAGGCTGTGGCTTGTCTCTTCTCATTCTCTTGACATCATGTTTCTCAAAGCAGAAGTTTTACACTTAAATAAAGTCCATCTTACCAATTACTTCTTTCCTGGATCACGCCTTTGGTGCTGTGTCTAAAAACGTCATCACCATTCCCAAGGTCATCTGGGCTATCTTCTAGGAGTTTCAAAGTTTTGAATTTAATATTTTGGTCTGTGATCCATTTTGAGTTAATTTTTGTGTAAGGCGTAAGATCTGTGACTCGATTTACTATTTTCTTTTTTCTTTTTTTTTTTTTTTGCACGTGGATGTCCACCTATCCCAGCACCATTTGTTGAAAAAGCTATCTTCGCTCCGTCATATTGTCTTTGCTCCTTCATCAAAGATCATTTGACTATATTAATTTGAGCCTAGTTCTCTCTGTCCCGTTCCATGGATCTATTTGTCCATTCTTTCTCAAAGACTACACTGTCTTGATTACTACAGTAAGTTGGATGTCAGATAGAGTCAGTCCTCAAACTTTGCTCCTCTCTTTCATTATATTGAAATGTCTTGGCTATTCGGGATCTTTTGTCAGTCCATACAAACTTCAGAAGTAGTTTGCCACTACCCACATAATCACTGAAATTTTAATTGGGATTACATTAAATCTATAGGTCAGGTTGGGAAAAACTGACATCTTGACAATATTGACTTTTCTTATCTATGAACATGGAATATCTCTCCCTTTATTAATTCTTTGTTCATTCATCAGAGTTTTGTAGTTTTCCTCATATAAATCTCGTACGTATTTTGTTAGTTATACCTAAGTACTTAATTTTTAATTGTTAATATAAATGGTGTTGAATTTTTAATTTCAAATTCCAGTTGTTCATTGCTGGTATTTAGAAAAGTGATTAATTTTCACATATTAACCTCGTATCCTGCAACCTTGTTATAACTGCTTATTAGTTCCAGTAATTTTTTGTTGATTCATTCATATTTTCTACATAGATGTCACGTCATCTACAAAGACAGTTTTCTGTCATCCTTCCCAGTTTTTATGCCTTTTATTTCCTTTTTTGTCTTACTACATTAGCTAGAACTTCCAGTGTGATGCTGAAAAGGAGGGGTGAAAGGGAATATCCTTATCTTATATCTGATCTTTGTGGGAAAGTTTCAAATTTCTGACCATTAAGTATGATATTAGCACTAGGTTTTTTGTACATGTTCTGTATCAAGCTGAGGAAGTTCCCCTCTACTTCTAGTTTTCTGTGAGTTTTTATCATGAATGGGTGTTGGATTTTTTCAAATGCTTTTTTCTGCGTCTATTAATATGATCATGTGCCCATTTGTGTGATGGGTTACATTAACTGATTTTTGAATGTTAAACCAGTCTTACACACTTCAATGATAAATCGTACTTCAATGTAGTGTATAACTCTTTTAAAATATTGTTGGGGGTGCCAGGGTGGCTCAGTCAGTTAAGCATCTGACTTTGGCTCAGGTAATGATTTTACAGTCCATGAGTTTGAGCACTGCATCGGGCTCTCTGCTGTGAACATGGAGCCCACTTTGGGTCCTCTGTTCCCCTCTTTCCTTGCCTCTCCCCTTCTCTCTCTCTCTCAAAAATAAAATAAACATTTTTTCAAAAAGGCTTATAGAAGTCTGACAAAAGTTTAAAAAAATAAAATATTGTTGGATTCTATTTGCCAAATTTTGTCTTATTTTGCTTTTAAATGATAAATTAAGATTTCAGGCTTCTATTTTCAGGTACTTTGCTGAAAACAGTGAAGAGTCTTAATTACCCAAAATTGAAATGTCAGATTAGATAAAAATCAATACTTTCTTTTTCTTTTTTTTTTTTTTTTTTAAGTAAGCTCTTGGCCCAACATGCTTCTTGAACTCACAAGTCCGAGATCAAGAGTCATATGCTCTACCGACTGAGCCAGCCAGGCACACCTACCTATTTTTTTTTAACGTTTTATTTATTTTTGAGACAGAGAGAGACAGAGCGTGAGTGGGGGTGGGGGGGGTAAGGTGGAGGGGGGTGGTCAGAGAGAGAGCAAGACACAGAATCTGAAGCAGGCTCCAGGCTCCAAGCTGTCAGCACAGAACCCGACATGGGGCTCGAACTCACAAACCACAAGATCATGACCTGAGCCAAAGTCGGACGCTTAACTGACTGAGCCACCCAGGCGCCCCCCCCCCCCCATCCCCATTTCCTATTTTTAACACTGGTTTTCAAGGAATAAAATTTCTATTAGGAAAATACAACATAATAGATTTGGTAAAGATCATTTGGAGGTAGTTTATAGAAGAATTACCAATTTAAGACTCATTATTAATTTGTTACATTTCAGGCCTTTGGTCAACGGCTCTAATGTATGTAATGTAAGCTACACGTTACCTTAAGAAAGAAAATAAAACTATGTAAACCTGTATAACTGACAAAGCCCCCAGGATTGCTAGCTATGGCTGGTAACACAACACTTGACCACAGGGCAGCACACGCGTGCACCTAGTGAGTCTCTACTGGCTGTCGGCTTATTCCCTCTGCAAACACTGTGGAGGTCTCCCGTGGTTCTATTTTCTGCAGTGAAATATGGGAATCCACACTTATTTTAAAACATAACCAGAAAAAAGTGCCATTGCTGTCTTTAACGTGAATTCCCTAGACTGCCTTTGTGGACGCCAGGGATTCCAAATCACCACCTGGAAAATGTAACTTTCCTGACTCCACAACTTTAATGAACTTGACAATTAGAATTTAATACATTCACATCTACTCCAACCTAAAACCAAAAATTGTCTGTTTAAAATGTCCCTCCTCATCCATTTCCCTGTCCCCCGCTGTTTGGTCTGTCTCTCTTGCTTCCTTAATGCTTCCCACTCTCCTCTGCCGACAGACTTCGTGAGAAAGCAGCTCAAATTTGCTGTATCAGTTTTTCAGCTCACGCTAACTTTTCAGCCCAACCAACAATACTTATGTTCGTGTGACCAGTGCCGTGTCTACGTCACCAAGTCCACTGGATAGTTTGAGTCACTCAATCACTCAGCACATCTGGTCGAGCCCTCCTCTTTCCTGAGGCACTTGCATCCTTTGGAACACATGACAGCACGCTCTTCCGGCTTTCCACTTATTTCCCAGGTTACTTGTCTTCAAGTCTTTTACCAACCTCTACCTTATCTTTGAAAATGCCCATGTTCTTTAGGGTCCAGCAAGCCCTTTTCACTTCTTACTGTATTCTCCCTCTAGGCGATCCACTACATCATTTACTCCCAAGGTCTCAAATATCCTCAATGGGCCAATGGAGACTTCCATCGCCAGCCCAGACCTGTCTCCTAAGCTGAGTCTCTATGGCCACCTGCTCATCTGACCTTTCCATTTGGATGAGGCATTGGCATGCTGAGTTCCACAGAGTCAAACTTAACACTTGGTCTCCTCCCAAAACCGAGCCATCTCCACTGCAAACCTGCTTCTTTTGCGCATGTCCTCTAAGTGGCACCACTATGTACCCATTGCTCAACTCAGAAATATGGGTATTATCCTTGATGTCCCCCATTACCACCCAACAGAGCCGACCAATTATTAAGTCCTGTTGATTTCACCTCCTACACGTTTCTCCAATCTCTTTACTTCTCTCCATCATTATTACCATCATATCAAGTCCAAGCCATTATCACTAACCTCTCCTGGAGCTCCCTAACTGGAGCTCATGTAAATACTGTGGCTCTGCTCTAACGTATGATCTACTCAGGACCTAGAAAGCTGATTTTTTAATGTTTATTTATTCTGGGGGCAGGGGAGGGACAGAGAGAGAGAGGGAGACAGAGGATCCGAAGCAGGCTCTGCACTGTCAGCACAGAGCCTGACGCGGGGCTAGAACTCACGACCTGTGAGATCTTGACCTGAGACGAAACCAAGAGTTGGACCCTTAACCGACTGAACCACCCAGGTGCCCCTGGAATGCTATTTTTTAAATGGAAATTTGATCGCATCATTCTTTTAAAACCAACAACACTTTTAATTATTTCTGCTCTTTACTAAAAGGATAAAGCTAAAGGTTTGTAATAAAAACTTAACGGCCCTGCCATTAGGTCTGGCCCTCACCTGCCTCTCCAACCTCACCTGTGTTGTTCTTTCCCTTTGTTAAACACACACATTTCTTTCCTTCCTCAGGAGTCCTACCTCAGGATGTTCAATTTTACAGTTTTCTTTTCCCTCGAACAGGAGCTGATAAACTTTTTTAGGAAAAGACCAGAGAGCAAATATTTTAGGCTTCGTGGGCCAGTAGGTCACAGTCTGACTCAAGCACTCAGCTCTTATAGCACAGTCTCAAGCACAGTCTGACTCAGCACAGATAGCACGTGGATAAGCCACACACAATGGGTTGTGGGCTGGGGCACAGTTTGCCAACTCCTGTTCTAGAAAGCTAGACGCCCCTATCCCGACACTTACAGATTCATTTCAAGTACCATTTTCCTCACTGAAACTCTTCCTGATCAGGCTAAGCCCTCTTATTTGATGTGCTTTTACCTACCAAGTACATTTCTCTTTCATAGAACTAATTGCTATCACGACTAATTAGATATTTGTGAAAGTCTTTTGTCTATATCCATCTTCCCTGTAAGTCTGTAAATTCCATGACACTGGGGACTATATTTACTTTACTGTTTTATTCCCAGCATGTGGTGGAGAACACGACAGTCAGTAGCAATCAATAAATATTTGTTGAATGAATGAATGATTAATTTGCTATCTGACCTTTAGCCGGCAACTGTTTCTTTTTGAGCCTTAGTTCTCTCCATCTGGAAATGGGTGATAGTTACAGCTTAGAACAGATAGAAACAGGTTTGTTTCAAGGTGAGATAACATGGGTGAGTGCATTTTGTGAAATCTAATACAAATTTAGGGGAAAAAAAAAACAAGAAAGATGCCTTGATTGCCTAGTATGGGGTACACTGTAGCTCAAGGGGCAGGACAAATCCTCTGGTGGGATTTGCTGGCCCTCCAGCTAAGAAAGCTTTTGCTCTCTTAAGAGGCTGGAAAAAAAACAAAACAGAGGGGTGCCTGAGTGGCTCAGTTGGTTAAGAGTCTGACTTTGGTTCAGGTCATGATCTTGCAGCTCCTGAGTTTGAGCTCCGTGTTGGGCTCTGTGCTGACAGCTCAGAGCCTGGAGCCTGGTTCAGATTCTATGTCTCCCTCTCTATCTGCCCCTCCTCTGCTCACACTCCGTGTCTGTTTCTCAAAAATGAATAAACGCTAAAAAATTTTATTTTTTAAAAAAACAAAAACAGAAATGAAACAAAGAACTGTGTGACAGAAAGCACGTGTGGCCCACAAAACCTAAAATATTTTAGTCTGGCCTAGAACGGTGTCTGAGATTAAGTAAATATTTTAATCAGTAAATAAATGAACAATTAATGTTTTCCAAAAACACTCATATTTTAATATTTTGGTGACTAAAAGGCGGTGCCATTTTCTGACTCCCTTTCTTTTCTTCAATGGAGCAAGTGATCAAAATTGTAAACTACCCCCTCCCCAAAGGCTCTATGTTGACTTTAAATTTAACAGACAAAATAAAGAGAGTCTACAAGCATTTGCATTTTCCTCTCAATTATATCAACAGTTGCTTTTGAAGCAGAAAGGTGTGGGGTGTCAGGGAGGTGGGATAGGAATGGGGACCTGGGGGCCCAGAAAACCACTGGAAAAGCTGGCTGTCGTGTTACACATGGGATTGCCATGTGGAGTCTAAATCGGCAGCAACCAATTCATCGTGTGGTGGACATTATTGAGTTTTTTTCCCATGGGGAATCCATCATTATATAGAAATTATAAACCAAACATTTACAGGAAATGATAAGGAGCTGGGTTTATTACAAAATAATAGTGCACAAATGGAAAGGGATTTGGACTCAAAAGATCAGGCTTCAAGTCTGAACTCTACCTCTTACTCAACCTACCACTGGGAGCAAATCCATTAGTCTCTCTCTGAGCTTGTGTTTCTTCATCTGGAAAAAGGGAGTCAATATCATTGGTACCATTCAGTGGGTGGCCATTGGGAGCTTTACATACATTTGATCTTTATATCAAGCTGCAAACTGGCCATTACTAGCCCCAAAATACAGATGAAGAAACCGATGCTCAGAGAGGCCAAGTAACTTGCTCAAAGTGATACCGCCAGGAAGAACCAAGAGGTGTGGAGTCAAATCCTGACTCGAGCAACACTACCAGTGAAACCTCTGATTAAGATATTTAACCTTCTTGGGCCTTGTACATGTCTTATCTCACAAAACACACGTGAAGCCTAATTTCTATGAAATTCCTCTATATTAAGTTACCGACTTAGACCTTAAAGGTAGATGTTTTCCTACAAAGTTCTCTCTTAAACCTAACTCTATGTCTCTAGAACAGTAAAAAGGGGATACGCTCTCCCTTCTGTGTATCATAAGAACAACTTAAGTTGAGAAAGCATTAATGCTTAAGAGTATTGGATTTCAAGCACGTCTTTTGAGTACCACAGTGACCGTGAATTCTATTTATTCCACATCGATTCCCATCCTGCTTTTGAACCAACCCCCTTTTAATATACGGCATGTCAGTTGATTATTAAATCTTTATTACCTTTGCTTCATTATCTCATGTAGTCTCCCATGTTGGACACACTGTTTCTCCAATTCATCATTTCTTCTCTGTAGCTTTTCCAGTTTGTCATACGTATACCTTTTCTCTTGACTGAGCTGAGCTATTTCAGATCTAGAGAGGTGAACACACAGAAATGACAAGGTGTTAAAGGTTCTTACCACCAGAGCATGTTTTTACTGTATAACCTTAGCATCACCTTCAACTCCATACTTAAACATAACAGTGTGAAGACAAGTTATTTTATATAAAACAGAATATCTCAGAAATTGCAAACTGTCTAGTGGAGACATACAATGCATTCAGGGACTCAAGTGGTGGGTAGAGAAAGGAATAAAAACTTGCTCCGAGGGGCGCCTGGGTGGCGCAGTCAGTTAAGCGTCCGACTTCAGCCAGGTCACGATCTCGCAGTCCGGGAGTTCGAGCCCCGCGTCAGGCTCTGGGCTGATGGCTCGGAGCCTGGAGCCTGTTTCCGATTCTGTGTCTCTCTCTCTCTCTGCCCCTCCCCCGTTCATGCTCTGTCTCTCTCTGTCCCAAAAATAAATAAAAAAAAAACGTTGAAAAAAAAAAAAAAAAAAAAAAAAAAACTTGCTCCGAAAGACATGGCGTCTTCAAGGAGCGACACAAGAGTGATCATGACTCGTATTCATACCCAATATTTATCGAGTGCCTATCACAGGCCAGCTACCATGCTGTTAAAGGAGCAACCCCAGATCCCATCTCTATGACGGGGAGTTGTTTCTTTTAATTAACATAGCTAATGCAATGGCACATGATTTAAGTCCTATAGTTCCAAAAGGCATAATAATGAAAAATGGCACTCCTCTATCCCCGACCCCATCTCCAGCTTCTCAGTGTAACTACTAGTATTTCAGTGTGTGGTTAAATCAAGATCTCTATTTACATTCTGTGGCTACCTGAATATTGGTCATTGCTGGCTAAGTAGTTTATTATGTCAGTGGGCTTTAGGGCAGGGTGACAGAACGTGAAGCCATCTTATCCAGTGGGAGATTTTTAATATCAGTGTCTATAATTCTTTCCTCTGTGGCCATTCGGCTTCTCAACAGAAGAATCCTCCTGTTCCCTGCTTATTGTGTATAACACTAACCGGCAGTGTTCTAGGGGCTGGTTGGAAATAGAGAGGTAGGGATCTCGCCTTTCAGAATGCAGACTTTCTATTAATTTCTCTCATCTCCACTTCAGTGCCCCTCTTTTAACCAGAGCCTGCTGGTTTAAGCTCTTCAGAGAGGAAGGCCCTAATTTCCTGGGTGGAGAAGGACAGTCACTGGCTGCATGGGGTGGGGGTGGAACTGTCAATTTTGCTTTCAAGTCCTAAGTTCCACTTCTGCCTTCCAAGTTTTTCTGGAATCCTGAGAGCAGATCAGCTTGCTTCACAAAGAAGTGCCCCTCTGTAGACACTGAAGCCTCACCTTCCTCCACTTTGCTACAACAGGTACCATTTCCCTGTCTTCTTTCTGTCTTCACATATTTCATTTTTGGGATCACAGATATGTACTCTGGTGATGATTAATGTCCCTCAGGAAATATGCTTGCTGCCTCTTCTGTATCGTGGAGGATTAGCTCAAGTCTCAAAATCTGAAGATCAGAAAGATATCTCTCTGAGAAAAACTGTATCCCTGTCCTTGATTTAGATAAACCTTGCTCCTGTGGTCACCACCTCCTCATGTTCCACTGCCCCACAGACTGGAACTGAAAGTTTAAAATTCTTGCAATTAAAATACGAGCAGTTAACGACTGGTTTGTTTCTTGAAGTTCAAGTAAGACACTTGATGCAGAACCACGTCCCTCCAAAGAAAGGATTCCTCCTCCATTAGGTGAGAGAGTCTTTTCTTCCCGGTCAAGAGAAGAGGTGGGTTTGCTCCGCGTCATTGGAAGGACCAAGCGGTGTCACTGTACCAAGCAATTTGTCACTCTGTGTTCACCTCATTCCCCATTTTGTTTTCATCTTGATTCAAGCGTCACCTCAAAGGAAGCTCGCCCTGATTAATACTTTGCAGTTCTCAATGTGTCAGCACATTTTTTGAAACTACCTCTGGCTTTTACTCATACATTAGCTTATCATTTATTCCTCTGAATTGTGCCCTATGCCTCATCTTTCTTACTAGATTATACATGAGGGCCGGGATTATCTCATTTTCGAGCTTAGATCAAGTACTCAATCTACATTTGCTTCTTCTAATAAGAATTCACCTATATTTGAAATAGTCTAAATCAGTCAATAATGGTTTAGGTTTCTCCTTTCAAAATCACATACAATATACGAGAATGTAATGCAGTTATAAGAAATTGTTAGTGTTCTTGCAAGATAGTGTCTTGTATCACAACAAGGGCTATGCGCTGAAATTAATCCCCAAAAGACAAAAAATATCCTTAAACCTGATTAGGAAAACATGCAGAAGAATGTCTGTTCTCAGGTACTTCCCCAGAAAAAAGTCCCTTTTTAAAAGAATAATCATAAAGGAGACATAGACTTTACATTATAAAAATATAAAACCTTTACACACAAAAAATCATAATGTTCATAGCAGCATCCTTTCTAGCAGCAGTCTTGCTCTGCAACCCAGTATCTGCAAACTTAACCCAGAAATATGTCAACAGAAGACTGGTTACATTACTTATGCAAAGGAATATCAAGAGGCTATTCTGACAGTGTGGCTGTTAGTGTTATTCATTGACCTAAAAATATGATATACTGGTAAGAAAGGAAAATAAGTAAAAATCAGCATATAAAGTGATTCCATTTTATAATCAAAAATATTTTTTTAATTAAAAAAATTTTTAATGTTTTATTTTATATTTGAGAGAGTGAGCATGAGTGGTGGAGGGGCAGAGAGTGAGGGACACACAGAATCCGAAGCAGGCTCCAGGCTCTGAGCTGTCAGCACGGAGCCTGACGCGGGGCTTGAACTCACGAACCGCGAGATCATGACCTGAGCTGAAGTCAGACACTCAACTGACTGAGCCACCCAGGATCCCCTAATCAAAAATATTTTGATGTGTATATCATATATTAGTATTGACTATCTCTAGGTGTCAGAATTAGGAATTTTTTTTAATTTATTTTCCTTTCCCGTATTTTTTGAATTTTTGCAATGGATACCTATTTAAGACAAAAAATAAAGTCATGTTAGCTGAACCTACTGTGGTAATCATTTCACAATACATGTAAATCAAAGCATCATGCTGTACGTCTTAAACTTATACTGATGCACATCAAATACACCTCAATAAACCTGGAAAAAAAATTTTGAAAGTCACTCTGATTTTGAAAAAAATTCATGAAAAACAAAAGGAACCGGGAACAAAATTTGAAAAATTAAGAAAAGAAATGGGAACACATAAGAAACCTAATCTAAACGATTAGAGGCATCATTTAATAAAGTGCTGTCCCACTCTCCATCAAAATTCCAATTAAAAACAAATACAGAGAGGGCACCTCGGTGACTCAGTCGGTTAAGCGACCGACTTCGGCTCAGGTCATGATCTCATGGTTCGTGAGTTCGAGCCTAGCGTTGGGCTCTGTGCTGAGAGCTCGGAGCCTGGAGCCTGCTTCAGATTCTGTGTCTCCCCTCTCTCTCTGTCCCTCCTCTGCTCACATTCTGTCTGTCTCTCTCTCTGAAAAATAAATAAACATTAAAAAAAATATGGAGAATATAAAACAAATGTTCACAGAGGATGAAACAGAAATGGCCAATAAACATTTATAAAATATACAATTTCCACTATTACTCAAAGAAACGCATAATAAAATCGGATTCTGGTTGAGTATTTATCGCACGCCGACTCTCCACCAGGTAGTGGAATCCATCCTTCGTATTAATGATGGCAATTAATTCCTCAGGGCAAGTGTTTCTTTCCTTTTCTCTGTGAGGTAAATAGGAGGTTTAATGATTTGCCTGAGGTCACCGGAATGGTGATTAGCCCCGCCCAGATACAAACACTGTCCTATCCAGCTCTAAAGGGGCTGTCTGGCCCACCATGCAACATTGTCTCTCACTTTTCCTTTCCTAAATCTCTCACTTTTTCTTGTCACATACTGAGATGGGTACATATATACTGAGAAGAATTTAGCGTAGTACTTGAGCAAAGTCGTACACATTAATAGCCTTCAAAGGCTTCCTGTGATTGAAACAGAAACAAAAAAAAAGGTTGATTGTTTTTGGACGAATGATCCCCTTTTAGGGTATCTCAACTAAGGGGATCATCAAAAATTCAGAATTATGGACAAGATTATTATTATTCATTACAGTTAAAAACCGGAAACATCTTAAATGTCTAATGAATTATGCATACAAATGGCTCCAGTACAACTGTTTCTAGAGTAGTGATGTAGACACGCATGTTCATTGGATAATATATGCAGTGTAACTCACTCACCAGGTAAACATACACGTACAGACACATTTACATCCACACGCAAATTCACTGAAAGGAAGTATGCCACGGGTTAACAATAGTTAGCTGGATGGTGATGTCACAGGATATTTTTTCTTTTTTTTTTTTTAATTAAAAAAAATTTTTTTTAATGTTTTTTTATTTCTGAGACAGAGAGAGACAGAGCATGAGTCGGGGAGGGGCAGGGAGCGAGGGAGACACAGAATCAGAAGCAGGCTCCAGCTGTCAGCACAGAGCCCTATGTGGGGCTCGAACTCATGAGCTGTGAGATTATGACTTGAGCCCAAGTCAGATGCTTAACTGACTGAGCCACCTTGTAGTTATAGCCAAATGCTCTATGAGGTTGTCTTTCATGACCACAAAAATATAAATGTTATTTTGTAAAAGTATATACTATTACCAGGTATTTTATCGCTAGAATATTTTTTTCTGCTCTACATATTTTTGGGTTTTTTTTTTTCCCCTTTGCTTAAAATGCTGATTTGACTTCCAAGTTCCAGTGTTCGATAAAAACTTTGTTAAGTGTACACAGACATCATCTCTTGTCTATCTGGGGCCCATGATACACTGAAAGAAATAGATTGCAAAGTTCAGAGAGTAAACTTCCGGCACAAGTTTCTGTGTTAGTCTGAGATTACATTTGTGGCACGGTTATCCAGTGTCATATAAAAGAACAGATGACTCTAACGCATTTTCATCGAAAATTTAGGTAATTTCTGGCTTCACAGAAGCATGAACTTTCCCCTGCATTTTTATACACCAGTTATATTGTGTAATTGCATTTGCATGAAGTATGATATTTTACTACTATAATTAGGATTACAGCAATAACTGTTTTTTAAGGGAAAACACGACCCCGTCATTTTTTATTCTTTTAGATTCTCACTCGGCTTTTGGTGACAATTAGCAGAGGTCAGTATCAGACGTTCCTTGTAGAACATAATTTTTGTAGCATCCCAACCTAACATCATCCAAACATGCCGGGGAAAAAAAAATAGTTCAACCGGGTGTGTGTTCTTTACTTCAATTAAACTCACACAGTTGGATACCGACTGTTGCCAAAACAGTAATATAATTTATACATTATAGTCCACACAGTAAAACTACACTAAAAGTCATTTAACAATATTTATAACACCATAAAATACAGTGTTAAAATATATGAACTGCAATATGTACCAAAATTATAAAATTTGTTTCTCATCATCAGTGATTAAAACCAGGATCATTGCTCTAGCCTCAATACCCACAACCCTAGTGACAGATTAGAATTCAAATCTTAATGATCAATTTACAATTAACAAGATAGAAGTGAAACAAATTAAACCAACCATTATATATAACGAGACCCAATGGACTCCCATTGTTCCTCTTAATTACAAAACGCAAATCACAAATACACAATGGGCAGTGTTAGACATCAATCCACAAGCCTAGCAACCCAGAAAGTGACAATGACAGAAAAGAGAGGAGACGCAAAGCCGCATAGACCGGGGTTGTGTGCTCCCGAGCCCTTCTCTTCCACAAGCAAGGGCTGAGACCCTGCAACCCAGCACAGCCTTGATCTCCGCTCTGCAGCTGCCCGAGGCTCACCCCTCCCAGTGCCCAACCTTTCTCAGCTCTTTCGCAGGCCACGGTCAGAGCACAGCAAACCACACCACAAACATCTCACTGCTGATTCATCCAAGCGCCTGCGGAGAGGGAACGCTTCCCTCACTTGGATAAAGAGAAATCACAGTTGCACCAAGGATATTTAAATATCTCCACTTACCAACCTCAAAAACAAACCCTATCCCTGTAATAAGCTCTCGGGGTCCCGGGGAAGAGAGACGGAAGGGTAGCTAAAGTTTATGAGAGCGTCAACTAAAATCAGCCAGAATGTCTCTGCCCGGTGCCAATTAAGAGCAAAATGGAATTAATCCTCTCGTCTCGTGGTCAAAAAACAAGCTATGTAAAAGGCACAGGATCGGCAGTTCATTTTTAGTTTTAAAATGGGACGTGCCATTCACAAACCCTGGAGTTGCAGACACCATCCAGGCAGCATGGCACGCGCCGTGCAGAAAGTACCCTGCTAACGGCTGTGGAGGGCTTCCAGAGAACGGGAGCGATAGGACTTAAGTTACTTGGGGAGAAAACACATACATCAGACACACACGGAGAAACCGTTTCAAAACACTTGCCCAGAGCAGCCCAGCACGGGGCTGGGGTAAGGAGTTAGAGACCACGGAATGGTGAGCCCAGATTGTCAGCTTTCCTAGCGACTGCATGGGCTCCAGTCAAATGGCTGGATCTGTGAACTAAAAAATAAAGCTTATTATCAATGGTAAGAATCCATTTGGTTGGTATGGGATTATAAATAACATGGAACCCTTAGAGAAACGGCATGGGCAAGACGAGGGGAGCAACAAGGACTGTTTTAAATTGTTGACCGGCACAAAAGAAATACACCTACTTTTAAGAAAAATTGTACCATAGTACTCTGAGGAAAAGCCGGATCAAAATTACCATGTGGTTTAATTATTTGGGAGACTGAGCTTCCACAACGATGACAATTTTAGAAAGCTCAGAAAATTCCAAGGTTCTCCTCACCTCAAAGCACAGGAAAAATTATTTATCCCAAAAGTTTAGTATCGGGTATACAGAGGCATGCTCCTGGAGGTCTCCCATAAGGCTTAGTAAGCTTATAATCTTTTTTAAAAAAAGAAACACTTTGAGCCCTTCAAATTCTATAGGTGAATTCAAAGCAAAAGGTAATGTCGAAATCACATGTTACATTTTATATGAATTTTGAAAATGTCCTAGGCTTCATGGAGGGAGCCAGCAGGAAAAGAGAGTCAGTGGACAAGAAATTGAGAGTAAACAAACAAACAAAAAAAACCTTAAAATCACAGTTTAGCCTACTGACCACTTTCTTGTGAGATACACAAAATGAATACGTTGTAAACTTCGGGGGCTCCTAGAAGTCTTACCTATAATAAGCAACAATTTTTTGAGTGCTTATGATTGCCAGGCCTTAGTTTTGGGTCCACTTGTAAAGTTACAGTAGACGCCTATTCTAATTCTTCAGATTTACAAAACAAGGCGTCAGAGCAGGACTTGAAACACAACCAGATCCACATTTCCCTGATCCTCCTTTGCCTTTAAAAAGTATTTCCTTGTGGTATAGACTTTGTGTCTGTCAGAACGGCACTCAGACCCTCCCTGGAAAAGACAATAATGGCTACATCAAAGTCAGATCCAAATCACCCCTGTCAAGACCCTTCCAACAATGCCATCGGCTACAGTTATATTTCTACGTATCGAGCACGGTGCCAGGTGCTTTACATATGCATGGCTGTATATATGCGTTCCCGTGTATCTCTCTATATTTCTGATTCCCACAACAGTCCCGCAACATGATTTTAGAAATGTTTTTCAGATGGAGAAGCTGAGGTTTGCAGAGATTAGGCAATGTACCCAAGGTCATGAAGCCCAGGGGCAGAGTGAGACTCAAACCTAGCTCTTTCTGAATTCCAAAGTGCCTTTTGCTGCACACCGCCTGTCATCAACAAAGGAACAGGTTGGGACCAGAGTCAGATTAGGATATAGGGGGGGGGGGGAGGGGGTGAAACCACACTTGTTTCATTCATTCAGTCAGTCAGTAAATATGTGTTGCGTGCCATCTGTGTGTCAGGCATAAAGGAACACACCCAACTGACAAAGTAGTGGTCAGGAACTGGAGGCACCCTAAGCAAGAGGAGGTGGAGAGGGGCTGGGGTTCACTTTCACTGGATCAGTACAGGGTGAATGAACAGATCTAGAGCAGGAAAAAGAGGACCCAGGGCACAGGGCACAAGTTGACCCAGGGTCACGGGTTTACCCTCACATGACAAGCATGCCTACTTCTCCATGGGCATTTTTTTTTTAAGTTTTTATTTTGAGAAATAGAAAGCATTATGTGCGTGAGCGAGGGAGGGGCAGAGAGAGAGAGGGGGAGAGAGAGAGGGAGGGGAAAGAGAGAATCCCAAGCAGGTCCCGAGCTGTCAGAGCAGAACCTGATGCGGAGCTCGAACTCACGAACCAACCCTGAGATCATGACCTGAGCTGAAGTCGGATGCTTAACTGACTGAGCCATCCAGGCGCCCTACTCCATGGGAATTTAAAGATTAAATTTTCTTTCCCAAACTTTCTTATCATAACTACTTTGGCCTGGATTTTCTTTGGTAGTAGATGTGAAATATTATACTTATCACAAGAAAGATCATTGGCTTCGGAACTAGAAATATCGAAGATAGAACTCGAGCTCTCCCACTTCTCAGCTATTTCAACACCCCGAGTATGGAGTCCCTCATCTGTAAAAGAAGGTAATAATTCCTGTCTCGGGGCGCCTGGGTGGCTCAGTCAGTTAAGCGTCCAACTTCAGCTCAGGTCATGATCTCACAGTTTGTGGGTTCGAGCCCCACGTCGGGATGTGTACTGACAGCTCGGAGCCTGGAGCCTGCTTCAGATTCTGTGTCTCCCTCTCTCTCTGCCCCTCCCCTGCTCATGCTCTGTCTCTCTCTGTCTAAAAAATAAATAAAAACATTAAAAAAAATTCCTGTCTCAAGTTGTAAGAATTAAGTAACATATACCAAGCATATAGCAACTCCTTTTAATACACTGCCGTTTCCCCAATTATGTCTCCTTAGAGAGCAAGATAATTAATAATCACAAAGCAATATTAAGATAACATAATCTTTTAAGTCCCAGATCAACTTCTTAAATTATACGATCCAGTTTGTTGTTGTTCTGTTGTTTATTTCTTCTAACAAATTACATACTTTTGGGTTTATGTGAGGCAAATCACACATTTCTAGTTAGCAGTAAGTACTGTTGATATATTATGAGAGTCTCTTCCATGACAAAATCATTTGGGTTCCCAAATTTCCTGAAAATATCTGGCATTTTAGCATCCTGAGCTTTTTCCCTACCCAAACAAGATATTTAATTAGTATTTGTTAAGAAGGTGCCCAGGTCAGAGCACATTCTGGGTGCTTTATGGGAGCCTCTGTCTTTCTGAGAGCAGAAAGAACTGAGTTCATAACATAAGCCTTCTGATTCCCCCAAAAGATTCAGGGATGGGGATTCCATCAGCTAAGCCACCTCATTGATGCAGGAACGCAAGATGGGGCTCAGGGTCATCAGATATGCTCTGATCCTCCTGGAAATTCTTTCTGAATGAGATACCAAAGTCAGAAGTTTGTTTGCTGAGCACTACTGCTTGCTCTGTGTAGATCTAAGTGAGCTTCAGAAAAATACAGAAGAGATCTACAGGTTATTTTTCCATTTGGTTATATTTTAATGTGATATCTGATAGCTTGTTAGTTACATGAATGATGCCTTTCGTAGTTGAATTCAAAGTGACTCTGTCCAACATCGTTCATTTACAAGAGGAAACAATAGTTCAAGCAGGTCGAATAAATTTGTCCGTGACTACACAGTTACTCTCAGAGCCAAGGTGAAAACTCAGGTTTTTTGTTGTTTTTTGTTTTTTTTTACAATTTAGAGTCTAAAATAATTCATTCGCTAAAATAATCTGATTAGAAAATGTGCCAAAAATAATTAAGATCTCAATCAATGTATTTTATAAAAGAGCAGTGTACCAGGGCGGCTGGCTGGCTCAGTCAGTAGAGCACACGACTCTTAATCTCAGGGTGGTGAGTTTGAGCCTCACGTTGGGTGTGGAGCCTACTAAAAAAACAAATAAACAAAAACAGTGTACCTACAAAATGAATGATAGCTGTCCTAGTAAAACAATTTTAGGGGAAACAAAAGGATGGCTTGGGTTTATGTATTTTGAAGTATCCCCTACTTTCACTGTTGTATGTACACATCTCATCTATTATCATTTGACCTAAAGATAGCTTCTGTGTGCTCACGGAGAATCGTGAGAATAGATTAAAACATGAACTGTATTAACATAAGGCTTTCCAACTGTTTAACTCACCCATATCCTTTATTAGAATACCTGTCATCTTGACTGTTGTGTTCTGAAGTTTCATAGTTATCAATTTTGAACATTAAAAAAGTCAAATAATAGTACGTATACATAATCATGAAAACACACCAGGGTGTCTGTATGGACAATCAAGAAAGTGTTCATACAGAGAAAATATTTTCACAGTTAACCTATCAACACATATCTAATTTTGACATTAGACTCTAAAATAGTGGAGATGCTGTTTTTTTTCTTAAGGAAACAAACGATAGTATTTACACAAACAGTGCTCTGAAAGTATTCTATCATATTACTTACCTGCTTTTTTGGGAGATTTGTTCCAGTTTCTTGGCTAATGCACAGCACTCTTCCTTTAACTTTGTCAAAAATGTATTCTGGGAGGTCAGCAGTGAATACTGTTCATTTTCTAGAAATAACAACAAACCCCCCCCCCACCAACATAAGATGTTTATGGTTGTGACGGCATGCTTCTGTATGTAGAGTGGTAAAGGTACTAAGACCACTACCCATTTCCTATAAGCCACTAGGTCAATTTCAATGTCCTAAGTCGAAGCACCAGTCACCTGGCAAGACACTAAATCTTGGGAGGCATTAATTTTTCTAATAATTACACACCAGAAACATTTTTTATCATACCAGCTTGGGGTAATGTTTTAATGTGCTGATAAACTGTCAGAAACCTCAAGATGCTTATATCTTTGTAATAGGCAAGATATTATATTTTTATTTTGACAATTTTACTATAAACAGAGTGTCAAAAATAATCATGACTAGATAATTCAAAAACAAAATAACTGAGGAACTCTCTTGTATACTGTAACTCCTGCTTTGAGTTTCACATTTGCTCATAGATTTCCCTATCCCCACCCCTGGTATATAGTTCTTTCATTATGAAGGTGAAACACATAATTTCCTTAGAACTCAGCTTTCATTGTCAACAGCATGAGCTTCAAGGAAGATCTGGTCAAAGGAATTGAAGAGAGTGTGATATTTTCCTGCAAAATAAAAGGGAGTGCTCTTAAGGTGGTCTTAACAGTTAAATACTCTCACGTAGCGCTCAGAGATTCTGCCCAAGACCCCTCGATCGCCGGAATCCTGCAAGCAGGAAAGGCAAATGTTAATTTTTCCTGAAATTTCCTCCTTTTACTTTTAGTGGAAAAACATCTATTGAGTCTGGAAAGTGCTGGAGGGACTCATGTGAGTCGGTATGACATTTGCCTCTTTGTAAGCAAATCGATGATTTAGTGAATTTTACATGACCAATTTTCCACCTACAGGATAAGCAGTAATTTTTTAGCATGTCACCGAATGCAGTGCAATGAAATCATGTGCGAATTATCTTTAAGTGTAAGCTTTGCTAAGTCCCTTTATTTCTTTTCAATGTTAACTATCGATTGGCAAAAAGCATGCGTCATCCAGAGCAAAATAAATCAAGGCACTAAAAACCAGGCAACACTTTTCTGGAAGAGACGGGATCAATTAAACTTTTGTTTTTAATAGTACAATCAGCTTGGAGTATGTGGTGCGGAATTATAATGACTGCCACTGTCTTGTTTTGACTAACACTGTCTGTGAACACACAACTCCAAAGTGAAAGGAACCACATAATGCTCTGACTGAACACATCAAACTGCCTGCTTGGAAAGTGCATTTTACTTTCAAATGCAAGGTAAAGAGTTACTGGCCAACTCAGTCTGCAAAATCGCGCCAACGTGATGAAAGATGGCAATTTTTAGCCAAGCTGCCAGCTGTGGTCAATGCCTTGTATTAGCGAATTTCCCCAGCAGTTTGAGAACTTGAAGAATGTGAAGGATTAAACATCACTCTAGACAGGGGCTGGGGGGAGGTGGGGACATCATACAAATGCTAAAAATGTTCGAAGCTGCAAAGATTAAATAAAGGAACATATCAATTTGGAGCCACTGAATTACATCCAGCTGCGACAGTGAATTAAGAACCGATTAATGGCTAAAGCTTTTCTCCAGTTTGGATGCTGAAGCAAACTCATTAGGCTTTTAGAGTAGCTATAATGTGTGTACTGTGGGAACTGTTCAATGCTATTCAGGAGACTCTAACTGTAAGCTCAGAGCATTTCCCGCAGAGCCTCTGATGCTATTTTCTTTATATAACATGTGTGCCTGAAAACCCAGCCAAAAACAAGCCCTTTGTTTTTCTACTTTGTTGTGGTCTCTCTCAGCTTTACGTTTCTTGAACACAGGTAAATAAACTCATAATCCAGATGGTGCAACAGATGTGAGAGCAGCACTCTGAAATCAACAGACAGTGGGCAATACTTTCCGTTTTCTCTTTTAAACGCTAACTAATATGTAATTCGGAATCTCCGGTGTAGTTAGCATCTGCTCCCTTCGGCCAGCCAAAGGTTACAGGTGTTCCTGATGTCATTTCACAGTAAGGCGTGGGCCTGGCTTGTGAGCGAGTGCCCAGGCTCTAATCTTCCCCTACCACCTACCAGTTTTGTCATGCTGGGCCTCCATTTGCTGTATCTTCTGTGTCAGCTCCTGTTCCCTTTGCTGGGCCTGAAGGGCTTGGGCCTTTGCTTCGTTGCTAAGCCTCTGCTGAATGCTATCTTTTTCCAGTCTACAAAGCAGAGAGGAGACAGACAGAAATTTAATCTGCAGATGCACGGGGCCTCCTCATTTCCCCTACAGACCCCAGAGAGCTGACGCGGTCGTCGATTGTGGGGCGTGAGAAGACAACAGTCTTTGTCGGACTCCCCCCACTCCCGCCCCCGGGGGGGGAAGATCCAAAGGACCCTTCCTACTGTGGTAAATACGCGCCATAAATTTAACTGGACTCAGGGACGCAACTTTAAAAATCAAAAAATCGTGACACCCGAATATTGGTGTTTTGTAACTTTAAAACACAAACCCCCTCTACTGTAAGACTGTCAATGTTGTGGTACCAGTTCATGTTTTATCTCTGGAATGGTATTTCCTAATCATCTTACGGTTCTAGGAAGAGCATGATTCAATCCTCCAAACCCTAAACTCTCGAAACAAAGCGTTGGAGACGCTCGGATGTAACGCAGGAGATTCTCTCTAGAAGTGAGGAAATGATTCTGCGGTATCACCTGCATGTTTTCGTTCAATGCCTTCACACATTAGGCCATGTAATGTGAATCTAAATACGAATATGAAAATGAACGACTTCCCCTAGCGTGTCACAGTAGGGCCCCTTTGGGGTCACGTTGCAAGAAATGGCGGGATGAGGATATTCCATGGTCCAAGACAATATCCCACCCCGCTGTGACGGGATATTGACCCAGCAAGATGGGTCACGCCACTGAGTCCAATAACCCATCACCGTGGTTCTTAAAGAAAGAGACTGCCTGAACAATTAGAAGCTGACGAACGCAGGGGGGTCTCATCGCGGGCGGCACCACGCACGCACACACATTAGGTCGGTTCCTCATACTCTAAATATGGGTAAGTGAAATGAGGGTTTCCTTTAATTAACTGACTTAGTTATTTCTAACTCCTTATCTCCTTGTGGGCATTTCTCATCCGTGCTGTTTTAGTTTACTAATTGAGATATTTACTGCCTTGCCTTTGCCAAACTAAAAATAAACAATTCCATAAAGCTATCACTAGTAGTCTACATACCGCTGTGGAGCTTCAATTCATTGGCTTCTAATTATAAAGCAACATAAGGAAAGTCTGCGTTGAAATTGGTCAATGCATGCAGGAATGTTGTGGTGGAAAATTTCAGAAGGAAACTACACCCATATCTCACTCAAATGGAATCATCAGGAGTCCATGCTAAATGTGAAATAAGGTCCCTTCTGGTGCTTCTAATAACGACACCCCCTTGGATTGGCTCCAAGGTCTTGCTTCACACTCAGTTCCAAACTGGTATATTGCAACAAATAGATAGACTAGGCCACTTTCTGCCTCCCCAGTCACACCGTGTCTTTTCTGCCCATGGATCATTGCATATGTCTCTTTGTTTTCCTGGGGTGTCTCCCCCCACCTGTCCTGTTCCATGCCCCCCACCCCCACCCCATCGTTCTGTTCAGTATATACTGCTCTTTGAGGTGTCCTCAGAATTCTCCCCCTCTCCTTCCATTCTCTCCTAAATTATTCTTTCCCCCATGACCTAAGTACACGTTGCAAATGTATATGTCCTATAAGATAGCATTTAGCACACTTGCGTTATTGGTTTATGTGCCTGGCCCTTTTTGTCATCTTTGTCTCTTTCTACCCTGAGCGCCGCTCAATACTTGGCACATGAGAAGTGGGCAGTGAACACTAATGAACGGATGTTCTTATACCCTTGCTGTGGGGGAAGGGTGGATGCACCTTTAGTGAGGTTGGAGAATCTGCTCATGTCTCAGATGAGGAGGCAAAGCTTTTCAGACATGTTAAAAAGGAAGAGTACCTGGAAGAGAATGGCTCTAGTAGCTTTGCCAGCTGGAGACCATGCTGCTGAAGGAATCAGCCAAAAAAGAGCACTGTGGTCTCTTCTACTGAGTAACCACTCCCAGGTCAGACCCCTGGTTATGGGTCTGAGACCCCTAATAACTGGGTAGCCGTACTATGCACTGCTCAAAACCAATACCTATTTGAGAGTGAAAAGGCGTACTATTAGCACATCGAGACAACAGTCATAACTGGGGCTACCCTTTGCAAACTGGGGCTATGAGTCCCCTCCGTAGGGGTTGCCAGCCTCAACATCAATTTTCAGCATGAGAAGTTGCCTAATTACTGATATTCCAAATTTACTATGAAAAATACTTACTGTTATTGTGGTTCTCATTACAAAATGAGACCATTTAAAAGAGTAGTCTACCAACAAACGTTGAGCTACACATCAACTTTTGTTTCTTGACTCCTTCCCCAATTTTTACTCTATTTAAGAAATGACATGTGATTTTATTATTTTTAATTGAGGTATAATTGACATATAATATATTGGTTTCAGGTGTAAAACATATTCGATATTTGTACATAGTACAAAATGATCACAATAATACTAGTGACCATTTCTTTTCATTGCATAAAAACACAGCTGGTCTTTACTTTCCTATTTCCTCCCTTCAGTCCCCTTTCCTCCTATGTTTATTTGTTTGTTTATTTAGGGTTTATTCATTTTGAGAGAGAGAGAGAGAGAGAGAGAGAGAGCACACAAGCAGAAGAGGGGCAGAGAGAGAGGGAGAGAGATTGAATCTCAAGCAGATTCTGCACTGCCAGCACAGAGCCCGACATGGGGCTCGAACCCATGAACCATGAGATCACAACCTGAACTGAAGTCAAGAGCTGGATCCTTAACTGACTGAGCCTCCTCCCGGGCACCCCTCAAATCTATTTATTTAAATCTGCTCACATTATAGCTGAAAAAAGAAATCTGCTCAAAGGTTACATTGTAAGTGATGTGAAGGCAGAGATGGGACTTGAAATACAGTAGAACCCTGGATTGCCAATAACTTGTTCTGCAGGTATTCCACAAGACGAGCAAACATTTCTAATAAATTTTAATGTGATAAACCAGCGATGTCTTGCAGTATGAGTAGTATGTGAAGCCAAATGTCACATAATCACAACTGAGCCAATGGTTCTTGAAATTTACTTTGATATACAAGTGCTTTGGATTACAAGCATGTTTCCGGAACGAATTATGCTTGCAAACCAACGATCTACTGTATTCTGATTTAAGGAAGCCTATTTTATGACACTCCAGAGGCAATGCAATAATGGACTGAAAGAGTAATAAAAACCACTTAGGTAGCCAAGGGAGGGATTAGAGAAGAATCTGAATCAATTCATTTAATATTTATCATAACCCCATAACGTGAAAGACAGTCTGCTAGGCACTGAGTCAAACAAAGATAAGTATGGCATAGTCCTTGCTCCTAACAGGGAATTCAAAATGGCTAACATAGAAAGTAGAGGGTGCGATACACCACAAGAAAGCTACAAGGCAAAAACTCCCGAGGCAGAGAAAATGAGAGGTTAATCCTAGCTGGGTGTGAGCGCATCATGAAGGGTAGCTGAGCCAGTCTTCCCCAACCGGTTTTCTTTCAGTTCTCATTAGAAACACTGATGATCTCACTCAATCCAACTTGAAGTTAGCCATATTTTTAAATTGGAAAGCAATGGCTGTAAAGAAGAATTTCTTGGTTGTTATTAAAATGAGGCTGGCATGCCTGGGTGGCTCAGTGGGTTAAGCGTCTGACTCTTGATCTCGGCTCAGGTCTTGATCTCGTGCTTCATGAGATCGAGCCCCGCATCAGGCTCTGTGCTGACGGCACGAATTTGCTTGGGATTCTCTCTCTCTCCCTCTCCCTCTGCCCTTTGTCCGCTCATGCTCTTTCTCTCTCTCAAAATAAATAAATACACATTTTTTAAAAACGAGGCTGAAAGATTTATTCATAATAGCTAAAAATTGGAAACAACCTAAATGCCCACTAGCTGCTAAATGGATAAACAAATTGTGGTGTGGCCGTACAACAGGGAACTAGGAATAGGAGGAATAAGAAGAAACAGGCTACCGTACGTATAACACATGGGTGAGCGTCAAAAGCAGTATGCTTAGTTAAAGAAGCCAGACACCAAAAACATATTGCGTGATTTCATGAACATGACATTCTAGGAAAGTAGGCACCACAGTGACATGTCAGTGCTGCCAGGACCTAAGGATCGGGGAGGGGTGCGAGGAAACAAAGGGGCAGGAGGGAAACTGGGGGTTGATAGAAATGTTCTCTATCATGATTACGATGGTCCCACATCTGTGTCCACTTGTCAAAATATATTTCATTACACACCTAAAACTGGTGATGTTTAGTATATTTAAATTCACCTCAATAGAGCTGATTTTAAAAAGGAGCAAAGGGGGCACCTGGGTGGCTCAGTTGGCTAAGCCTCTGACTGTTGACTTCGGCTCAGGTCATGATCTCATGGTTGGTGAGTCTGAGCCCCACGTCGGGCTCTAGGCTGACAGTGTGGAGCCTGCTTGGTATTCTCTCCCCTTCTCTCTCTGCCCCTCCCCTGCTCATGGTCTCTCTCTCTCTCTCTCTCTCTCTCTCCCTCTCTCCCTCTCACCCTCTCTGTCTCTCTCAAAATAAATAAATAAACGTAAAAAAAAAAAGGAGTAAATGTGCTAGAACAGGAACAGCTACCTTCTCCAACTTATTCACAATCGCTGGTGGCCACACATGCACCCTGGTGGGCATGTCAGTGTTTTCTTGGTAACAACTGAGAGCTAAAGGAAATTAACAAGCACTGGGTAGACCTCAAGCGTGGACTAAGTACACACAGAGGCTTTGTCGCTCCTTTTTTCCAATTACAGTTCTGGTGATTATATTTTCTTAAAGTGGCTATGATGATATTTACCATCCCATTAAAGAAATGGACTGAAGAATTAACTTTATGTTTCTGATCCTCAACTTTATCATTTATTATTTTAAATCCCACTATTTTAAAAATACGCATGTCACCAAGCAAAAATGACTTATTAGAACTTTTTTAAAGACATTTAAAATTTTAGGGGCCTCTGGGTGGCTCAGTTGGTTAAGCATCCGACTTTGGCTCATGTCATGATTTCGCAGTTTATAGGTTCGAGCCCCACATTGGGCTCTGTGCTGACAGCTCAGAACCTGGAGCCTACTTTGGATTCTGTGTCTCGCTCTCTCTTTGCCCCTCCATGGCGCGTGCTCTGTCTCTCTCTGTCTCAAAAATAAATAAACTTAAAAAAAAAAAGTAATACGAGGTTTTCCAATGTGTTAGAAAGATAAAACTGGAAAAGGAGAAGTCATTTCACCTGAAAAGTAATTTTCAGAGGTGCCTGGGTGGCTCAGTTGGTTAAGTGTCCAACTTCAGCTCAGGTCATGATTGCTAGTTTGTGAGTCTAAGCCCCGAATTGGGTTCTGTGCTGACAGCTCAGAGCCTGGAGCCTGATTTGGATTCTGTGTCTCCCTCTTTCTCCCTACCCCTCCCCACTTACGCTCTGTCTCTCTCCCAAAAATAAATAAACATTAAAGAAAAATGTATTAATTTTATAACTACGTTGAGGGACTAAAGTTTCTGGTGACCCTAAAGCTCATCAATGAGTCTGGGACAGAAATGATGAAAGCTTCAAGTCTAACCCGAGAATGAAACCTGTAGTGGCAGTGATTTGAGGCTCCAATCCCATCTGCCATGTTTCTAGTCTCCTTTTCACTGACAACTGACATTCTAGTGTTAAACATAAAACCCTTTTGGTTAAAAGGTCTTTCCCTTGTAAAGTACAGTACAGAGAGCTTTGTGACAGCAGAATGTCAGTATGACGAAACTTATGAGACCCTTTATAACATGCTTACTCGCCAAAAGCCATATCTGGTGGAATTATATAGAAAAGCAGCAGCAGGGAGGCGTGGGTGTTATTGTGAGTTAAGTAAGACACATCATGTCCATTTGTCCCAAGATTGGTGATATTATCTTTGATCACTTGGGTAATGTCATTGGTGTGTTCTAAAATGTTTAATAACTGGTCTCCAGGGTGAGGGGGAGGGGGGAGGAATTGCTTATTTGTAGTGTTTACCAATTTTCAGTGTAAATACTTCTTCTGTGGCCTATTTCAAGCTACTAGAGTGACATCACTGAATAGAGAGTTGGGAAGAAATGCGTACCGTTGGCTTTCATAGGCTGGCATGAGCCAGCCCTGACTCACCACTGGTTAGGTGGTCTCTCCCGGGCTTCTCCACTGTAATGTTACTCTTTCCCTCTTTGTAATCAATAGGTAATTTGTTGGGAGATGTTACGACCATGTGAATACCCTATTTCTCATTAAATTTTCAACTAATAGTTTTATATCCCATGGTTACTCCTGTGTCTAACAGTCTTTTTTATTTATTAATTAACATTGTGCTGTAAGAAAGGGCCTTCCTTTCTCTCTCATTTATTAGTTTATTGATATCAGCATGGAATCCTGGATTCCTATTTTATTCAATGGGTTGCAAACTATTATGGCCACCATTTATTTATCAATTCATCCTAGATTTGGCCAGTGGGAACCCCTTCAAGCTGTTTCCTATATCTACTAGTCTTTAAAAAAATTTTTTTAACATTTACCCATTTTTGAGAGACAGAGCATGAGCAGGGGAGGGGCAGAGAGAGAGGGATAGATGCAGAATCCAAAGCAGGCTTTAGACTCTAAGCTGTCAGCACAGAGCCCAATGCAGGGCTTGAACCCACAAACCGCGAGATCATGACCTGAGCCGAAGTCAGACATTTAACCAACTAAGCCACCCAGGTACCCCATATCTCTCTATTGTTCTTATGGACATCTTGGCTTTGTATCCCCACAAGATGTTGCAGGTTCATCTGGTACTATCCCTGTATCAGTCATGCAATCAGCATTTGTCCAAGGAACTCTTCTGCCTTTTAGTGGAGAATGGTACTTAGAAACCAAGATCCGTCATCAGGGGGTACACATTGCTACTGAGAAGTTTGCTTCTAGGTCACTTTAGTAGACAGAACCAGGATAAGAATATATGTATCAATGTATGAATATATATTTATAAATATTTTTCTATGTGTGTTCATATTAATAATACATGCATGCTAATGTTTTCAATTCCAATCCAACAACATAGATAAAACCCAGTCTCCCCTCCTTCTGTCACTAACTTCCTTCCTCAACAGTGAGAAACTTGGTTCCCATTATCTTCAACATATTTATCTTCAACATTTGTTCAAACTTACGCAGTATACACAGAAAGCACTTTCAAAATTTCTAATCTACTACAGAAAGCAAATCTATTACCTAGGATTAAATATTTGCTTACAGTTTTATTGCTTCCTTTTGTTTCTTTGTTTTACAAATGCATCCACACCATATTCGGTTGATTTTCTTTGTGTTCTGGGAAAGTTACATCTAGAGAGGCAATAGAGTACAGTAGAAAACTCACACAGCTGCAGTGTCAAAACATGGCATTCACTGTCTTATTACTCATGTGGCCATGGACACGTAACTTAATTCTTTTAATCCGGGGGTTCTTCGTTCAAATAAGGCAGAAAAAAAAAATCCTGCCTTAAAGGATTAATAATTTCAGTAAGCTGTTTACTTATTATTGTTTTTACCATAAGCTAAGCTCTTTACATTTATCCTTTTATTTGATCCTCACGCCCTCTGAGGTAGGTTCTATTATTATCCTTTCTCTATAAAAGAGGGAACTGAGGCCTAGAAAGTTTATCCTACTTGTCCAAAATCTTCCAGTTATTAAGGGGCATAGCCAGGCAATCCAGGCCTTCCTGACTCTCAAGTCCACAGTATGAATCCCTATACTTCAATCTCTTAGTTTATCCAGGGGTGCAGGGAAATGAGAGAAGGTTAAAAGGATAACAAGAGTCTTATTTCAATTATCCAGAAGTGTGTGTCTTTTAATACCTATATTACCCATCTTGACAGCCAAATTCCAAGACAGCTGTCCTTCTCCTTTTCAGTTTGTCCCATATGTTATTGGATCACTTCCTCTTACAGTGACACAACCAATTAGTTGTATCCTCCTTAAAGAAATACAGTGATCTTTACAAAAACACTGAAAGTCACGCAAATATGCTTCCGGCCTACAGCTGGTCACAGAGTCCTAGAGAAGATAAGACACACACATCTTATCTGGAACATAAGTACCTAAAAAATAGAGACCTTGGTTTTGTTCACTAATTTATCCCAAGAGCCTGGAATGGTGCCTGGAACATAGTTGTGTGGTCAACAAATATTGGATAGATGGTTGGATGGATGGATGGATGGATGGATGGGTGGATGGGTGGATGGATGGATGGATGGATGGACAAATGAATGAGCAACTGTTAAGAGATGGAAACTACTAAGTGTCCATACAGGTTTAAGGGTCCTCCTGTCTACTGATCAGAAGAGAACAGGATAAGATAACCCTATTTTGGCCAACAATTTGATTTTATTTTTATTATTGTTCTTGACAATAATAACAAAAGAAAAACAATAGTGAAATTAGTAGACAACATGATGTCTTCCATATTTGACAAGAACAAAAACTCCTGTACTTGTTTACCACTAACAGGAGCTATGTTCTTATAGTGAAGCAAATGTAGAAATACTAGGATGTAACAAACAGGGCTAAAAAAATCCAAGAGGAGTAGCTTTCAGGAACCCCTACTTCCTCAAGTATGCGAAAAAAACCCTAATGGCATCATACATATTTCTCGAGTAAATTATTTCTATTTTCTTCACTGCAAAGTATGTCAGAATTTTAAGTACAATGTTGAAAGATGAGTTATCCGATTAGAGCGTGAGTCACTTCTAGGAAAGGAAGCAGAAACAGAAAGGACATCAACTTCTTTCAAAGGAATAAACACAAAAGAAAGGAAATAATTAACAAAAACATCCCTAAAAATAATTTTCTCTCCAAAAGTGTTCTCTTATAGTAGCTCCAAACTGATTTGAAAACTCTGTCAAGGCAACGGGGGCCGTGCTTGACTGGATACTGCCTGCTTCTATTACATCTCGTGTGCAACTCTCACTTACTGAAGACAGAACCAGAGACTGTTACCAACTGAACATCCTCCCACTTCCATGCTTTCTGTGTTGCAAAGAACATTCAAATGCATTGACCGCCTACTCTTCATAACAATTCTGTATGGCAGGGGGATGGAACAGACATTCCTGCTTGATACAAGAGGCATCCCAAGTTTAAAGAATTAAGGGATTTGCTCAATGGTGCACAGCTTGTAGTAAGTGACAGACCCAGAACCAACACCCGTCTTCTCGATTCAAGTGCAGTGTACTTCCATTCCATGGCATTGCCTCGCATGAGCGGTTTCGTCAGATTCGTATTGCTCATCCATTCAACAAATACTTAAACGCCTACTTCGTGCCAAGCACCAAAGTGTGAGGATGCATCAGTGTACAAGACACAGACCATGACTGTGCCTTCAGAATTCATGGTCTAGTGAAGAAAACAGACAAGAAAGAACAACTAAAGTAGAATGGTAAGTATTAAAATAGGGCTAACTACGTGCTATCATACAGGCAGATGGGACAGGAGTTGGAGAGGGGCAAGGTACCGTCAGGGAGGATTTGGGGAAACTTAAAAAATCAGAGGCTTAAAGTGAATTGTAATTAGCCATCCAAAGAATGAGAAGAATATTGTTACAAGTGAAGTGGACAACATGTGCAAAGATTCGAGGAGGAGAGACAACCAGGTGCCTCTGGAAAATTGCAAACAGCCTTGGCAGGACTGAAGGGTGGAATACACACGTTGCAGGGTGGAAGTGAGCTGCTGGTAGAAGGAGATTGGAGAACGATGAGCCTGAAGCTATAGGCAGGAGCCAGAACATGAAGCTATTTTTAAGGACTTCATCCTGAGGAAAATAGGGAGCCAACGTAGGGTTTTAAGCAGGGGAGTGTTGTGATCACACTCAGGCTTCAGAAAGATCCCTCTGGCTGCGGTGTGGAGAACAGATGGGGAAGGGACAACATTAGAAGCAGGGAGAGCACTTATTACTACAGCAATAGCAAGAGCAATTTCTGAAATTGTTTCATAGACATGGTAGATACCAGAGGTAGATACTGAGACTGAACAGCCACCAAATGTACGTTTCAGTAATTTTCACCCTTAAAACTTTTTGAGAGCTCAGAGGTCTCTGATGCGTAAGTGGTTGTAAATATATCCTATTTTACAACATCATGGGCCCAGTTCACCAGACCAAAGAATAAGAACAATTATGCTAGTGCATAAAATAAATTAGATCATGATTTTGCCTTTGCACCTTCAGATTGTCAAAATATTCATAGTTTCCATCTCTAACCTTTCTACATAAACTAACTGCTTTGGTCCGTTCTTGGCTTTCCTCTCTGAAAAATGTCAGCTGATCTACACAGTCCCAGTAATTAATCCTTCTGATGAGTAACTTCAAATCAGACATCGGTAGGATCAATATATGTCATAATGGCATTTCTGTACCCTGTCAATGGATATACACCATTGTCCAGTTGCGTACAACTGACTGAAAAAAAGCTTCTATTATTATATGTTTTTGAAATTTATTTATCAGATCCATTAGTAAATGAGGAATGTGTTGGTCACTTTGTGGCTACTAAACTTATTAAGAAATATGCTATATAGCAAGAATTACAATTATTAAATTCATTTTATAGAATCTTCTTTCTCAAGCACAACATAATGCTTCATTTATCTTGAATGTGGAGAGATGAGGTGTCCCCACTTGAGAGAATTTTCCAGGTATCAGACCCACAGAAATCTGACCAGTTCCAGCGGAAATATGTCTAAAATATTTATTTATCATGACTCTTTTTCCTTAAGCAACCTATAGCAAATATAACCAACTCCACTTGATAATCAAGGTCATAATTTCAAATGAGGAAGGCCCACGTGCTGCTACTATTGCCCCGGCCAGGACGCGCTTAGGGATCACCATTCACCGTTGTAGCTGCTGGAGGCTACCACAGTGACTAGAAACAGAGGCACTTTGTAATAGCTGTTGCACGAAAATCTCAGAGGCTATTCTGAAGATCCAGAAAGCAAATGGAAGCATACTGATCTGCTTCTTATAGTGCTTTTTTATCGCTTGTTTTGCTATGATTTGCTGCCATGCTTTCCATTTCGTTTGGTTTTGCTTCTTTAAAGTCTTGGCTTATAGCTATGTATCAAATGGCTGAATTCACCGGAAGTCTGAGTTTGAGTAAGTGGGGACATGCTGTAGTAAAGACTCATAGAGTTTTCAATGTCCCTGAACTGGTGTGCTTTTGGTCAAACACCCAATACGTTTGTACCTGGAAATCAGGACTGTGTTCTACTGACTAACCTTGGCTGGATAACAAAACTAGAGTTAGTTCATTTTTAAAACTTGATTGAGATCTCTGGAAACTGTCCAGTTTTCCACGGGATTCTGGAGCTGAAAAGCACAATTATATTTACAGAAGACAAAACTGCCTGAAGCCCGCGTGCTCCGGTTCCCACCTGTGTTATCCTCTCACTTTTCCAAATAAGAGAAGCATGTTCCTGCCCCAGGGCTCAGGTCATTTTCTCCTTCAAAACATTTTCCCTTTTAGTCATTTTATGATTTAACAGGATTATCTATTTGCCTTGGAACACATGTTTATAACTATTCCTACCTGCCTTCTGAAAGGTTTCTTCTCTGCAGTAATGTAAGTGTGTGTTGGGTTTTCTGCTTCCTTGGTGGTTGATAGGTCGTCACGCTCACCATTCCTATGGCTGTGGAGCCGCCCTTTCTGTTCCTGAAGACCAGATTCTACCTTTATTCTAAGTCTACATGCAAACTCATTTCTACAAGGTAGCCTGTTCTGAGCTTATCCAAAACAGGAATCCGTGTCCCGAGAAAAGGAATAGGAGGAACTAAAATCCTAAAGTGCCTTTAAAAACAATGCTTTTGCCATTGGCCTTGAGGCCTTGGCATGTAAGCCCACTGCCAGCAGGGCTGGGCCACTCATCTGCATGCAACGAGCCAGAGGTTAAGAGCTCAGACCTTGGTGTCAGCCAGCCTTGGCAGGGGACTCCCAACCTGCCCACTTCCTGGCTGTGCACCCTAAGCAAGTCACTTAGCCTATGACTCAGTTTTCGCAAATGTGAAATGGGGTAATGACAGTACTGCTCCCTTAGGAACACCAGGATGTTATATGTAAAACGTATGTAGTACAGCACTGACATATCCTGTGTTCAAAAACATGAATCGGTACCATCAGTAGTCTCATTGTTAATTCCTAGAAGATGCTGATTCAAAGTATAACAATCAGAGACACCTGGGCAACTCAGTTGGTTAAGTGTCTGACTCTTGATTTGGGCTCAGGTCATGATTTCAGGCTTGTGAGATCGAGCCCCATGTTGGGCTCTGTGCTAAGCGTGGAGCCTACTTAAGATTCTCTCTCCCTCTCTCTCAAAAAATACAAAATAAAAAAATAATAAAACAAAGTCTAACAGTCAATACAATTATCTCAAAGACTAGCTCGAAGAAACAATAAAACCAATAAAAAATTTCCTCAATTTACTGATAAAAGCAATGGGAGGAGTGGTATTGCAGAATGGATGTGAGTTTGGGATTTGGACACACACAGACTAGATTTGGGCCCTGGCCCTACCTGATACTAGCCGTGTGCCATTAGGTGGGACCTCAGCGTTAAGTTCATTTTCTCATTTAATGAAACGATGTTATCCGGAGACTGAGGCAACCTATATAAAGCAACCAGTAACATCTGGTCCAGACCACCCTTTGGAAAATGTCTAAATTCAACTAACAGCCTGGCATCATGTTATTTAATCGTCAATTTGATTTTTCAACAGCTCTAAGGTGTAAGGACAAAGACGCAACAGTAAGATACGAAGAACTCACTCCAGCGTGCTGCGGGTACGGCTAAGAGTTCAGCTGCCCTTCAGAGAATGACCAGTAAATGGCAGCTTCCTCTCTCCTCCTCCCCTTCCTGCTCCAAGTGGCAGTCTTTCAGAAAAGGACTAATCAAAGACAGGCCTAGCTCCTGGCTCCAAAATTACAGAAGAAGCTGACATGATTTTCTTGTTTTTATAGAATGATGCCAATTATTGTAGAAAGAGAATTCAGGGTTTATGCTCATAAGAAACCCAATGGCATCCATACTGGGTGTTGTGGGGAAGCTGGGAAAACTGAAAACAAGGGCTTAGGGTTGCAATGGTTCATACAGCAGCCACAGGCCACATGTGGCTACCGTGCACCTGACACGTGGCTAGACTGAAGTGAGATGCTCTGTATGTGTAAATAATATGCACCGAACTGTGGAGAATTGGTGGGGCGGGGGGGGGGGGAGTGGGAAAGCAGAAAAATCCGATTAATTTTTATTGATTACACGTTCAAGGATACTATTTGCTATATTGAGTTAAATAAACTATTAGAATTAATTTCACCTTTTAATATATGGCTATTTAGGGGGACTGGGTGGCTTAGTCGATTAAGTGACTGACTCTTGATTTGGGCTCAGGTCATGATCTCATGGTTCGTGAGTTCAAGTCCTGCATCAGACTCTGCACTGTCACAGTGCAGAACCTGCTTGCGATTGCCTCTCTCTCTCTCTCTCTCTCTCTCTCTCTCTCTCCCCCTCTCTCTGCTCCTCCCATGTGCTCTCTCTCTCTCAAAATAAATAAACTTAAAACAAAATTTAAAAAAAAGAAATAAAATACAGCTTTTTGGAGATGTTTAATTAAGTATGTGGTTTGTATTTTGTGGCTCTCCTTATATTTACATTGGACAGTGGGGGCTTGAGCATAACTCCTTTGTCTACTCCCCCAGAGCACAGAATCATTTTTAATCCTGATGTAGCACAAATCAAAATAACCATGTGGCCAAAACCTGCTAACTTTAAATGCCTCATGAAGATATCAAATCACATAATTTTTCTAAAGAGCAAAAACTATTAAAATGACATTTTTTAAACCAAATTTCTCATTTAAGTCAGCCAGTCACCATCGCTTGAAAGGAGAAACGAAGGAGAATTATGACAGAAAGCTAAGAACAGCTGAAGCCGAAGCAGTTACCATATTACACAAATGTAAGCAATGAGATCTTTGAAAAAAATCAAATCTGGTTTGAAGCACCTCCCAAAATACATATTCATAATTAAAATTAAATTATAAAGCATATTAAAAAATTATTCCATACAGCCAAGCTGGCAAATTATAGAAAAATATCCAGTTATGAACACGCATTAAGACTCCTAATAAGTTAATGTGCATACGGTTGGAAAATCTTTATCGTTTAATAGTATTTCTATAATTGTTACGTGGGAAATAACAGATTCTCTAAGAGATTTTCCCCCACAGGTTTCGTCCCTGAATCACCAGTAATCAACCTTGTATCATTCATTACTTGTTTCTACTAAAAACTAGCACTTTCAAAGTTGATTAAGAGGACGATGTAGCCGTATTCGTCCATCAGCTTGTCAGCCAATTTAATAAACTATCCCACCACTTGGTGAGCTAATCTGTGGCCTTTGTAGTTTTCGCTTACTGCAAAACATAATCTATACTTTGTGGGATTCAGATAAGCCAATGAATGGTTTCAACTCTCTACAAAAATTGCTGGAGTTTATCTGTTGGAAGAAGCAGAATTCAAGAACCCAGAAAAGGGAAGGGGAGGGGTGGGTGGGAAAGCCAGGACCACACATAGAAAGCCCAGTCCCAGCCATCATTATCACTGCAACATCATTATTTACCGAAAATCTTACCAATAGGAGCTGCTGGAAGTAATTATAAATTATAGGCACCTCCAAGTGTATTTACAGGAAAATTAACACATTAGGAGTGCTAAACTTCTCGACTTCTAGAGCTTACTATCCATGAGTTGCTCCATTTCTTCAGACTACAGGAAAAGATACACTTAGAGGGGAGGAATCTTGGTATACCAAGAGTTGAAGGAGAAGAAGCTCTCTTTCAGAGTCCGATTTAGGGGCCCATACTCTGAATCTGTGCCAATAATCCCCAGCAGAAGTTTGTCTGAAAGGATTTATATCCAAAAGCATCCATGATATTTTATTCTATGAAATCTGATTCCAAGAGTCAGGCTCTGAGAGGTTCCTAAATCTGATCAACTAGTTACTTGTCACCTTTATTTTCAAGAGCTATTACCAGACAAAGGCCAAGTTGAAATGGTAGCCACGGAAGGAGTCATTGTCATGTGACTCTGGCACAGCTACCTGCTCAAGTAATGGTCAGAGATGCTCCCCGACGCTTGCCCCGCTTTGGAGGACAGACAACCCAAACTGAAGGGTACCCACCCATCTGCTCTCTGCATGAACGGGAGGTAGGGGGCAGGGCCAGGGAGAGAAGTTCTAGAGGTACTGATAAAAACACGTCTCATGTGGTACTTCTGTCACCCCACCACAAATTAATTTAGATTAGTTTTTCCCAAAGTGTGTTTCTCTTTTTTAATGTTTACTTACTTATTTTGAGGGAGAGCGAGACAGCACATGCACACGAGCTGGGGAGGGGCAGAGAGAGAGGAGAAAGAGAATCCCAAGCTGGTTCTGTGCTGTGAGCACAGAGCCTGATGCAGGGCTTGATCCAATGAACTGTGAGATCATGACCTGAGCCAGAATCAAGAATCTGACACCCAACCCCCACCGAGCCACCCAGGCGCCCCCCACAAAGTGTATTCCTAAAAAACCTGATTCCTGGGAGAGAATGTGGAGATTTAATGGAAGAGTTTCCATGAGTCATATACATTTGGGAAATGCTGAAAATAGAAATTCCTGTCGAAGAGTCACAGTGTGCGTTAGTGAGCATTTTGAAGGCTGTCAAGAACCCTATTTAATTTAACTTTCCAAAAGGAAGTGGTCACAGGATTGATTTTCTCACAACACCTACCATCACAGGCAATATAGGAAGTATAATGCATAAGCCGGTCCGGGAGCCTAATTGCTGAGGCTTGAATCCCTACTCTACCTAATTGCCAGCACTGTGACCCTGGTCAAGGTAGTAGCCTCCATTCAACTCAGTTTTCTTATCTGTAAAATGGGCCTCATGGCAGAATCTACCTGAAAGGCTCTTGTGGAGATTAAGGGAGTCAATGTGAGTAATGTTCCAAAAGTTTTAATTGATGTTTGTAAGGTACAGCTCTTTTATTTGTTTGTTTCAAGAACCAGTAACCATGTGGGAAGGTCCAAAAAGAGACTTATTTTTCCTTTCAGCAACATGTTGTGCAAGACTTCCACAGAAAGATTTTGATAGGTTTATTCAGACCAGTCCTATTATCACTGAATACCAGGGGCATATAACGTGGACCAGAAGGAGCACTGAACTAAGAGCAAGGGGATGGAGAGCCCACGTTTGGCTTCCACGAAGAACAGTTGACCTCGGGCAAGTCCCTGAGCCTCACTGCACCTCAGTTGTCACACAAGAGAATGAGGGTTGGACTAGATGGGTAGTTTCACAATTCATCCACTCACAATGTGAGTTAAGGAAGGTTTCTAAATCTACACACACACACACACACACACACACACACACACACACTTATGTACACCCTGTCCACAAGGTTGTTAGATACTGTAAAGAAGGATCACACCCTCTTCATTTAAAAAACCTACAGCAAAGGGGCACCTGGGTGGCTCAGTCGGTTAAGCGTCCGACTTCGGCTCAGGTCATGATCTCGCGGTCCGTGAGTTCGAGCCCCGCATTGGGCTCTGGGCTGACAGCTCAGAGCCTGGAGCCTGCTTCGGATTCTGTGTCTCCCTCTCTCTCTGCCCCTCCCCCTGCTCACGGTCTCTGTCTCTCAATAAATAAATGTAAAAAATTAATTAATTAATTAGAAAACATCCTCTAGCCATATGAAAAAATTGAGCAAAAGGCTTTTTGCTTCGACTTGACATTTGCCCACAATGTTGCCAACAGATCCCAACAAGAAATTATCGATCCTTAGAAACATGTCCATCACAGGGGCGCCTGGGTGGCTCAGTTCGTTGAGCGTCCAACTTTGGCTCAGGTCATGATCTCACAGCTCATGAGTTCGAGCTCTGCATAGGGCTCTGTGCCAACAGCTCAGAGCTTGGAGCCTGCTTCACATTCTGTGTCTCCCTCTCTCTCTACCCCTTTCCTGCTTGCACTGTCTCTCTCTCTCTGTCAAAAATAAACATTAAAACAATTTTTTTTGAGTTTATTTATTTTTGACAGAGAGACACAGAGAGAGAGATGGAGCATGAGTAGGGGAGGTGCAGAGAGAGGGAGACACAGAATCCGAAGCAGGCTCCAGGCTCTGAGCTGTCAGCACAGAGCCTGATGCGGGGCTCGAACTCACAGACTGTGAGATGATGACCTGAGCCAAAGTCGGACGCTCAACCGACTGAGCCACCCAGGCACCCCAAACATTAAAACAATTAAAAAAAAAAATCTACAGCAGCTGTATACCTACTGTTGAATGAATGCCTATTTAACAGTAATCAACCCATTATCCCATCATTCAAAAAATTTCAAGACCCCCATGACATAAGACATTATGCTAAGTACAATTAATTTACATATTTCTGGAAAGCTAACAGTTCTACCTATAAAGAGCTTTGCAATTTAATTTGTGACGTATCAAATGATGACTCATTGTTGCAGTTTCTTTTTACAGCCTTTCAGTTTGTATCCCATAACTGAGGTGAGTTTCATGGTATTATGTTACACAGCAGGTCAGTGCTCGTTTTTTACATTATCATACAAAGGCTCTATGTTGTTGTAAAAAGGATTGTATAAAGGTATTCAGGAGCTATGATAGAAGAGATGGCAGAATCAATACATTACGATTAAAGCAAGTATGCTCTAATCAGTTTTATGTAAAATTTTAGATTAATAAAGAACATTTATTAGATGAAAACTTCTTAACAAGTGGGGAGAAACAGGCACGTTTTGGAGCTGATTTTAAATACAGATGATCAATTTCCTTTTGTGAGAAGAAATCATTTACGATTTTTCCTTCAAATATACAGTTGTGTATAGCCTCATTCAGTCTCAAAAAAAAAAAAAAAAAATGACCAAGAGCACGGATCTCCATAAACAACGCAGGCGTAAACAAACATCTTCTATAATTACTAGTCAGATTTCAGTTCTTTCTTTGCACTGACAAAAGCATGCTATGCCATGGATGTGATCTCTAAAATCATAATGCTCTGAAACACCCACCCGACTTCACCATAACCTATTTGATCCAGGCTGCTCTGAGACGGGGAATGTGAATACATGTGAATACGGTGCTTGCTGAATACACTCTGAGTATTGCATCTTTGTGAAAAGTGTGCAGGAACTCTTGTGGATCAATTACCAGATTTTTAAAATCTCAACATAATCGTGCACTTTCATCATTTCTCTTGGGGGCTGCTTCAGCTCCTCCTCTGTTGGCATCGCCTTATCAGTAATGGAACGTAGGAAACTTCTCAAGGACAACAGTGGTAGACGAGGGCCCACAAAAACGGCATGCATGATGCGACCAGGCAGGGGATTCGCAAGGAGGTCTTTGGTTTGCAGAAAGTTTAATTTTAATAGGTCTAAGAAAATAGGAAAGCCCTCCATCCTTGCTCTGCTATATACTGTTTGTATTGCAAATGATTCTTGAGATTGCAGGTGTCTGCCTGAGGGCAGGTCACGGAAAGTCAGTGAAAACCAGGGCAACCCCAGCAACAGAAATTAACCCGCAGATCAGACAGGCAAATATGTATTTTAGAGAGCATTAATCCCACTGCAGCAATCAAACTGGACTTCACAAAATGAACAGAGACTCCGAACAACAAAAGCAACCAACAGCATCTATTCCAACATTGCAAATTTCTTAGATATTACAGATGTCACCCAACAGTGAGTGCATTTGCTTCCCATATGTGAACAAAACTAAGGCATCACAAGATCCATCTGAATGGAATGTTAACCTTCACTTTAAATTTTTTTTTTTTTTCTTTTCCTAGCTGACGACACAATTTTGGTATTATCACAACGGAGCTTCTGGCTGGAAAAAATTAAATTAATGGATGGATTAAAAAAAGCTTAGAAACTTAAAAAAAAAATAAACAACTCTCAAATATCTATACTTGATGGTGTCAAGAGCCAAGATGAATGTGTTTCAATTGCAACTTCCAAACTAAACTCACAAATTACTACCATTATGCTAAGTGTTAGCTACCCCACTGTGCAGTTTTGCTTTGTGAGTTTTTACCTTCCTCTGTGAACACTTTTAGCCACTGATCGCACAGCCTTTCAATGTTTTCTGCCTTTTCCTTTAAATAAACTGGCTGTGGCTCCCTCCATCTGGTTCCCCTTCCGTCAGCAACCCTGCACCTGTTCACACCTCCTCTCCTGTTGGATTCCACTGAACATTTCCTCCGCTGCCAGGGCTATTCTGGCACTCGCAACCTTTCTGTCATTCAATCCATCTGTCAGAAGTGAACTTTGTTTACCGCAAGCTTCTGCTTTCTTCTTCAAGGAGCAGAGCCCCTCAAGGTCATTGTCAGATGAACTGTCGGCACGGATCTAAGTCCTCTCCTGCTAACCAGCGGAAGATGAAGTTCTGTTGTGTAGTGCACTTGTGAAAATTACTTTTGGGTTCGGGAAGACAATAATTTGGAGTCAAAGTAGTAAGACGTGGTATTTTAATGATCATTTGTAAAACCAGACAGCTGATATGTATTTCCCTCATGTGTGTCTGCACTTATTATATCAAGTATGAACTACATGTATAAGAAGCAAAATAAAAGTTTTAAAGTGAAATCAAAATACCATAAACAAGTTTACACTATGCAAAAATTGCTTCGTACTATACAGCATTAACTTGAGGAATAAATATTTTCACTAATGAATTAGCCAAGGGAAAGAGTATTCCAATTAAGAAATTTTACACTGAAATGCTTACAATGTACAAATATGTACCATTTCAATTATAAGCTATATATTAACACACAGCTCCATTACTGCTTTGAGAAACTGAACCCAGGATATACAAATCAAGTGTATTTTAAATTCCATCATTTAAAAAAGGAACAATTCGGCTTCAATAATATTCAAATAAATATATGTTGCCCAACAAACACACCATCTATCTAAAGAAATGTAAGTTGTACCAATAGGCCAGTTCTGTGAAAAAAATTTAACTCATCAAAATTAGGTGAAAATTATACTCTCAACTGAATTTATTCTGTCATCCATCCACAGCTAGCGAGTAATTGCCCTCCTTTCATAAATCGGACATGAAATCACTTGATGCTGAATTCCTTACCGGTATTTTAGGCAACTGTATTCTTTAGGAAAAAGACAGACCAAAGACTCGATTCAATTTTCTTAGAAGAAAAAGGGAGATCACTTTTTTTTTTTTTTTTTTTTAGGAGGAAGTAGATGGCACAAATTTTAGCCAAAGCACTGTTACAAACGTGAAGCTAACTGTAAACCTGGATGGTACTTCGTTCATAAGCTGCTTTTACATTTGGAAGAATTATCCCAAGACTTAATCCTATTGTACAGGCTTTTATTAAGTACCATTAATCAAGTCAGGAAAATTTTCTGACTCCTTTTCAGAAAAGATAAAAATTGAGGCTTTTGCCATTGACATAAAATTGCAAGCAGGTTTTATTAATAAAAGCAGTCTAAAAACAAGTAATTTAAAATATGAATCTTAAGGGTTTGATTGATTAAATATTTACAATTTACAAAAAAAGACTTTCTCAGAACAATTCTTCAGATGTATTAAGGAAAACTGTTGTGATGCTAAATATAAAAGCCAAAACAAAACCCGACAGAGACAGCTTCAAATCCGAGGGCTGAGAACATTCTTTTTTAGCTCGAATTTCAATTTTATTACGAATCTCCAAAGTGCCCTATGTCCTATAAATCACTCTGATCTAACATATATTATGTAATTTAATATGTGGATTTTTGGACGCAAAATGTGGATTCTTTGAGGTGCTTCCTTCTTTCAATTCCCCCAAAACGTGATTTCTAAATAATTTTCGTGTGGAGGAAATTTCAGAACTAGCGTCTAATTCACCCGGCAGGTTTGTCTGCTCTTTTTCTGGGCATTTTTTTTTTTTTTTTTCCCTGGAGCGTGATCTGTGCTTGAGGGTAGTTCGGTTACCTGGATGCCTGCTTCTGAATAGCACGGAAAGAGTCCCGGTAATTTGATCACTTCCATGGGCTGCTTTGCTATATACAAGAAAGAGGTGTGAGCAGAATGCCAGTTTCACAGGGATGCTTAAATCACCGTGAAGGAACGCTTCATTCTTAGCTGACTGCGTTTCAGAAACACACTCGTAGGCTGGTTTCGGAAAATGTATATGGTAAGAATGTAAACAAATGAAAAACCACTCAGTCTCACATCACTTATGCTCACGCACAGATGCGGGAATGTGCACACGCGCACACACTTCTCCCCTCCAGAAGCACGTAAGAAAAAGGAAAGGGAAAGAATATCTCGATTACTTTTCCAAAGGGACTCATGGAAGGAATTCAGAGAATACTGTTAACATTCATCTGCCTAATGTGTACTAGGCTTATTTTATGTTTTAAACGGAAAAGCTGGGAGAAAGTTGGAGATAGTTTGATACCAACACCTGAAACACACATTTTACAGGAAAAATCGAGCGGCACTGAGGCAGGGCTGTGCCAGGGCGCAGGAGACAGCAGTGGAGCAGCTTCTAAGGGCCCTGCTAGGTAAAGGCAGAGAGCTGATGTCATCCGCATTCTCTGATAGGAGTTTTCCTCAAACAGCATGTGGACGTAGGACGGAAGGTAAAAATATTTCAACTCCGTAACAGAGAACTTGACCTTCCTTAATTTATCTACATTCTGAATGAGACTAACAGTTCTGCTTTTCTAAGAACTGAACATGATGAAAACACAATGAGTTTTCCTCTGGTGTATTGATTTTTCTGCCCATCTATTCACGGAGTCTTTTAAAAACAGAGGCTATTCCTTCTTCCGCCCCCTTCCTCAGTTACCTTAAGGCAAGACCTTCTCTTGGATGTGAAAATATCTGCAGGACCGCAGGACAAAGAACTGAGACATTTTCATAGAGTCGATCAAGGGGGAAGAGGCAGATCTGCGAGATTCTGTTCAGAGTGAGGAGAGACTAAATGTCAACTTTAAATCTGCCACAATCATTTACTAATGTGCTGCTGTATCAAATAAGTCTAATTTTTTGACAGGACCAAATTAGATTTATTGCAGAAACTGCTGCATAAATAGCATATGGCTATGTTATACCACCTATTTCAAATCCTGGTAACGTTTCCCCCTCCCCCTCCAAAATGAATAAATTGAGCCAAGCTACAAAGCTTCTGCAAAAAGAGAGAGAGAGAGAGAGAGAGAGAGAGAGAGAGAGAGAGAAATATACTAGTTCAAAAACAGATGTAGGAGATCTGCATTTCTTTGTTAAAGTAATAGTTTTAACCTGAAGGTCCCAACTCTAGATTTTGAAAAGAAAGGATTCCTTAATAAGTTATTGAATTTAATAGATCGTTTTCACCTTCCTTTCTTTCAGAAAGACTTAATCTTACTTTTGTTTTAAGGATTGGGGCTCGGATTTATGCCCAACATGTTGACGTTCAACCCGCAGTTACAGGGGAAAGAAAAGAAGGCGAGCTGCTCTGAATCGAGAACGGTATGAATCAGGTCATGAGAAATCACCAAGCACAAACGCACGCATCGTATGTTGGTTTGGGTTTTCATTTGTTAGAGACCTGGGTGGTAGAAATCACAGCAAAGAGTCTCCTCTGATTGTAAGTACAGCCTTGATCCCGGAAACTCTCTGATGCATAAAATACATAAAGTGATCATTCCACGTTGCCACCCTGGACACATCAGGACGGCGGAAGGGCACAGGCGGCGAAAACCAAGGTTGCGTGGAGGCCGGGACTGCAGCCCCCCACCGCAAATTTCGAGATGGCCCAGTCTTCCCTTCTCAGTCCCTACCCCGAGAACCCACCCCCGCCCCCAACTGTGCTACCGTTCCACTCCATTTTTCTTCTCGAACAAAAGTTCCTGCTCTTCCGTGGATGGGAAAGACATTGCAAGGTCTTATCTCAGACCAATGGGCACACCACTGCAGACATCATGGCACTCGGCTACCCCGCAGACTCCCTCTCTGTGGTCAGTCTTCCCAGCTGCCCTATCTGTTACTGTCTGATTAGTTCTGCTAAGGAGCCCCTCCCCTGCCAGCTTTCGGCGCCATCTGTTCGACACAAGATGGCTGTTGCCCAGGAACCTAACACTGCCCTCCTACCTGGCACCCGGCTACCGTCCTTACCCCAAAGTGCTAACACAGGTTCTCACTGCTGGCAGAGTCAGGCTTTCATTACTACTACTTTGACAAGTGCAGGGTTGTTTGTAATTTCTCTTTTATCCTGATTTTGATTGTACAACCACCTCCCACTGATTCAGTTTGCTTCAGTTTTGTTGCTCACAGATTTTACTCTCCACATTAATCTCCCTCTGGCATGTTACTGCATCTGTTCCCTTTTTTATTATTAATTTTCAAATTCCCACCATTTTTGACAAAAAGGAGGTAATCTACACTCTGTTTCTGCCCATTTCATTTTCTTTAATTTGGAAGATAAGTATGAGAGCGTGCCAAAGAAGTTAATTCTCCGTTAACAGTTTATTTTCTGGCATCCCTAAGCCTTTGTATATGAAAAACAGATAGGAATAAATGTTGACTGAATCACAACAACGTCGCAACCGTTCCCGAAGTTAATGAAAAGCAAACATAGGAAACAGCGTCTCAAAAGTTTATTAGTTACGTGAGTTGTCTCATGCTGTCATTCTTTCTTCCACTTTGAACAGATAACCCTTTGTGCAAATCAGTCTGAGCACAAGATCTGAATCGGGGCTCCTCTACGGTTCCGAAATGGGCTCTGTTTCCACCGTGCATGCATTCTATCGTTCCTTAATGTAATCATCATCTTTCCTCAGCCAAACACTGTGGACCTATGCAATAGCGACAGATCCTGAATCAATGCTTTATTTCAGAAACAGGTTCAGAATCCAGGACTGCCATCATCAGTGCAGTAAGGACAGAGCTTAAAGATATCCAACTTTGCAGGGGCCACTTTCATTATTCCTTGTTTGACAAACAGTTGCTGTCGGGAGTGGCAAGGTGGTTCTCCTCCAAAGACAAAGAGAGCCATTGAGGAGTGAGCACACGGGAAGTCGTATATTTAACAATACTTTCTCTCGGTGTCCCTGACTTGTCACCACCACCGCCTTGCCATAAAAGGACTTGCCTAATCTGACCTTGCCTCAATGGCCCTGAAGTTTTCTAGACTGAGCAACGCGTTGTGCCTGCTAACGAATTTATTTTACACGAGTTCGCATCGGTGGCGTCATCCCTGAGCAGATGAGTGACGCCTCAAGATTTACAGAGCCCTGATTGCGTCTCAGTGATATTCATGCTCACATTTATCCTCCTAAAATTACAGTTAAGATCTGTAGTAAATAAAGTACGGTGGGAGACTTCTTCCCAAGGGGACAGGAGATCCTCAGAAACAGAACCAGCGCTAGTGTGAAAGTCAAGCTCTGCCCAGGCTGGTGAACCACACTTCAGACTAGCTGCTGGGAAACCAACCTTGAACCTGCTAAAACCCACTCTTAATGCCTCATCTTGAACACCCCGCCCCCACCTCCACCCTTTGCATATATCCCAATAGTGACCTGTTAACTTTGTTTGATATCCTTCTTTTGTTGGTATAGTTATATTTAGAATAATTACACTCTTGACACAGGCTGGATTCTTTTGGTAAATCTGGCTGGAAATAGGCTTCTTGGGGGGGGGGGGGGTAGACACAATACAGGTGTTGGAGGGATATGTGACCAGACACTGGTGCCCTCCCTAAGGAATCCCTTCATACTCTGCCTGGCTCTCTGCCCTCCCTCAGGTGACTGGGGCCCGCTGTGGAGAGGTCACCCAGAGCCAAGGTGGAACAGTGTTCCCCTCAGCTGGATACCAGCTTTACACACTGCTTCCAAATGCTTTCTGACCCATTTGGTGTCCGCTCTGAGCTCCTGAACTCAGGGAGCTACACTGTCTGCTAAGCCGATCTAACAGAGTAGTAGCTTAATAAAAACATGTTTAACTTGCACTGGGCCCTGGTCCCTGGTGAGACATGGCCCCAGGTGGGCACTGAGTGAAACTGGATATTCCTCAGACCTCTTCCTTTCTCAGGATCCTAAAAATGAGCTTTGATTTCAACATTTCACATCAATGAATCACAATATAATCTACTCGTGGGTATCAGGAAAACATTAAATAACAAGTAAGTAATGCCTGGTAATTCGTCTAGGCAACACTTCCAATTAGGAAGAGGTGTTTAAGAAGAAATTAGACGTCAAGTTACATTGTTTTAATTTACCTTAAATGAATATTGGAGATCAGAGCTCTCTTTTAGAAAAATATTCCTATTTAGAGGTACTGAAACCACCGTATTTTGTTTTAGCCTGTTTCTCCCCGCACCCCCCCCTCCTATTTTCACTGAACTTGATGTTCATTGTTGTTGAGTCAGGCAAGTGCTGTGGGCAGTCCTTTCTCTGTTTCCTCTGGGCTTCTCCAGAAAATGAGTTGGCTGCCACCACCACCATGCTCCAGGCTGTGGGCCTGTGTGGCAGGGGAGAAGAAGAGACATCCCCAGCGTCGATTTTCATTGCACACACATTCGGGCTTCACGGAGCCGAGACGAGCGAGCCAGGGAAACTGAAGCAGAACCCGCAGACACACGTTCTCTGGCAGCGTCTGACTCCAACCTCTCCCGCCCCGGGGCTGCCCCGAGACCCCGGTTCTTAGTCCATCAAACAGGTGGAGAGAGGGGGCTCAGGCAACATGGTGTCCACCAGGGCAAAATGAAACGCCTTTGCTTTCCTGGCTCTCTGACAGCCTGTTCTCTCGGGTACCAGGTGGGGGAAGGGAAAGAGGATGCAATTTAAAACAGTCCCAAGGCCATCTATTTCAAGACTTGAGGATGTTGGTTGCACATATATCCATTTAAAAGTATTTTTGACACGTTCTCTGCTTAATTTATTCATGAAAGGAGCACAAGAAAAAAAAATAAGCTTAACTTTTAAATGGAAACTGGAGGCTAAAAATTCTTCAATAAAACTCAGGAGGGGAAAAAAAACCCAAAAAACTGAAGTTCACTGAGCAAGACGGCACGTCAATATTCTAGACTCTCCTTTGCAAATGAGGAGAGGTTGGGAGTTTGGTTTGTTGGCCTGAACCCGTCTGTCACCTGAAAATGAGAACAGTTCCTTCTTAATTTCCCCTAACAATAAAGAACAGAGGCAAAGTTATTCAACGTTTACGGACAATTTGCTCCCCTGAGCCAGAGGCCAAACGTGGTTCATGAGACCCGCCTCTTGGCCTATGAACTGAGGTTCCGCAACCCAAAGGGCATTTCTACTTAGCTTTGAAATACGTCTTCGCACTTATTTGTGAACAGGAGCCTCAGAGCACAGGCTCTGGAGTCTGACGGGCCTGGTTCGAAGCCTGCCTCTTCCACTCGGGCCCCTTCCTTCCTACCCGGCTGCAGGATTTCATGCCTCAGCTTCCTCCGGCTTCCTCTAAGGTCTGAGAAGGCAGAGTGTGCAAGCTTCTTGTGTGAAAGCTTTTTGCTTTTTTAATTTTTGAAAATGTGTATTTATTTTTGAGAGAGAGAGTGTGAGTAGGGAAAGGGTAGAGAGAGACACACACACACACACAGAATCCAAAGTAGGCTCCAGGCTCTGAGCTGTCAGCACAGAGCCCGACACGGGGCTTGAACTCACAAATGTGAGATCATGACCTGAGTGGAAGTCAGATGCTTAACTGGCTGAGCCATCCAGGTGCCCTGAAAGGTGTTTTTTGTTTTTTGTTTTTTGTTTTTTTAATTTTTCTTTGCAAAGCACTGGTTTTATAAAATGGACTAAAAATGAATTACTGCAAAATTAAAAAAAAATTTAAACATACAAAAAAATAAAGGTCACTGATCATGCACTTGGATAACTGGATAATGTGGCAATTTAAAGTAAAAGTTTGCGGGGTGCGTGGGTGGCCCGGTTGGTGAAGTGTCTGACTCTTGGTTTCAGTTCACGTTGTGGTCTCACAGTAAGTGAGTTTGAGCCCCACGTCAGGCAGAGCCTGCTTGGGATCCTCTCTCTCCCTCTGCCTCTGCCTCTCCCCTGCTCGTGCTCTCTCTCTCTCTCAAAATAAATAAATAAACTTAAACAAACTAAAAGTTTCCAAACACTCCATTTCTGTATTTATTGCAGACTCGTAATTTACAGGCCACACTTCATGCCGCAAGGCTGTCAGGAGTCAGGCACAGCGCCTGGTTAGTGCTAGATGCTCATTTATGCATCCTTTACATCTCTCTTTTTGTATTCTGAGAGTTCTCCACTTAAAACCACAGAGCAACCCTGCACAGAACTCCTCCCCAGTCAGAGCGCCTCTCCTTGCTCAGTGCAACTCTCCTCCCTTCCTCGGGCACTTCTGCTGAGACTGCCAGGCCCCCAGCACCCAAAAGGGTGTGTGTGCACATGACCCGTGTGCATCCAAGGAGTGGCTGTGCAACTGGAAGAGGACAAGCCAGGATGCCCCAGTCTTACAGTCTGCCATCAAGGGCATGCCGTCCACCTCCAGTTCAGACTGAAGGACGTGGCTCCATGGTGTGGAAGAACCTGAAAGGAGGAGGCAACATTCAGAAAGAGGTCCAGCCCTGTGATTGGCAGGGAAGGACAGCAGACTGGTGTGACCCCCGAGTCCCTGCTCCAAGAAAGCCCGAGGCCAGCTGCGTCCGGATTTTACGATTTTACGTGGGCTGATTATCAGACTAATCAATTCCCTCTTTCTGGGAATTACCTCAACCAGAGTCCTGACATTCGACAAGCATTTGCAATAATTATTATGTGGAAGGAAGCTAAATGCTCTCCAACGTTCTGGAAAGGAAGCTTAATCACCTTTCCCCAAGTAACCCGCCCACCGTAACAGGAAAACCTGTTGTACCCTTTCTCAATTTCAAAAAGATACAGATACTACATTTCACGTTAATATCTCTCCAGGTCATAGGTCAGATCTTCCCCCTTTGGGTCTGGAAAGGAGGGAAGAGCAGAATACCCATTTTATGGGCATCACGGAGCTTCCTGCTCTGAGAAAGTCTTTGAAGTATGTATCACTGAAAACATCATTTATATAAAAGAGGAAATAAACATTTGAAAGGTAGCCCTGCTGAGATAAGCTTCAGCCTGCACGTTTGATGGCAGGTTGGTCTCCCTTGTGTTTTGCATGTAGAGCCACTCAAGTTCTAAATTCTCTGGAAAGTAAACAGAAGGCTTCCTGCAGTAATTCCCCTCCAGATCGGATCTGAGAAAACGATGCAGGATTCAAAAGAATATGCTTCAATACAGGTACAGTAGGGATGGAGAAGCGTGTAACAACAATCATATAAACGTTCTGAAATGGGTTGTTTTAACACATTGTATCATAAAGTAATCTACCCGCATGGATGTAAATGATAGTCTTGCAAGAGGGATTGAAATCCAGGAGCTCTGTAAAAATGTTTGGACATGTCGAAAGCAAATATGTGAAGGAATTTCCACTTTTTTTATAAAGGCCCCTCCTTCCTCTTGGGTAAAAATGAAGTGAAGAAAGTGAAGGAGAATGAGAGTTGTATTATAACATGTTAAGTGACTAAGGCAAAATAATGACCTGAAAACACTGTTTCCTACGAAAAACCCAAGCCAAGATTAAAACACACTGACATGTATTTATATCAGTGTACAAGGGAGCAGCTAACACTTATTTCTAGCATAAATTTACACCGCTGATTTCTTCAGTTGTATTTTCGGGGACAACTGCATGAATCCTTTTCCTGGTAATCTACACAGAAATACAGCGGGATGGATAATGGCACAAGGCGTGCCAGGCAAGCTGCTGGGGTTGAAAACCTGCTTCTGTAACATGTCAGCTGTGTGACCTTAGATGAATCATTTTACTTCTCTGCACCCTGCCTACCTCAGCTGTAAAACAGCCTGTACCTTATACAGCTGTAACGGGGGAGGTACCAAATTAAAGCTCTGAGCTCAGATCCTGGAACACAGAAGGGGTTCGGTAAGTGATGGCCACTGCCGCTAGCCACTACCCCTATTCTTATTTTTGAAAGAGCCACCACATGTAGCATGGTTCCAGGTAGATCTTAAGATGGATATATTCTTCATCTCAGAGACTGATACTCTTAGATATTTAAACAACAAGTTGTGTGTATTTAACTCACTCTCGTATATACAGGTGCACCCCTACCCAGAATGCCCATCGTTCCCATTTTCCTGCTTCCAAAATGCTGCTGAGCTCGTAAGACGCTGTCCAGTTCTCTGTCCCTGTAATACTTTATCTGGAATCTCCCCTCTGGATCTTTTCATTTATCTCACCAACTCTGTGTATTTTCTTTTCTTCCCTAGCAGCCTGTAAGTTTCTGAGGGCCAGCATCTGAAGCTATTTTATATTTCTGCCTCCTAACATCCCTGGCACAGTGTCTTGTGATAGGATATGCTTCACGTGGAATGAGCAAATAAATGAGCAGATATTTTAAGATGTGTTTGAAAGTTTGTTATGGAAAAGGAAGAAGTCATTTGAATAAGACTAGTAATAAAGACATAACTGGAAGAAGGAAGCCTCGCTTTTGTTTTCATGTATGTTAGGCTATATACACTTATTGATCATGTTTATTAGGCACTGCTTTCAGGGGCCACCTCTCAATCACAAAAAATGCTAATTTGGAAGTGTGTGTGTGTGTTTAAGAGGGAAAGAGAGAGAGAGGTTTTTAAGGGAGCATATTTAGGTGAGAGCCGTGGTATACTTTATCAACCCTACTTGAATTGTCAGAATGTCTATCATTTGATCCTGCTATAAACATGTATGTTCATACAAAGTTAAAAATGAAAACAAAAAGCTATTTCCATCTTATCTCCATCTTACATTTTTACCCTGATATAGTTTAGTGTATCAATGTACTGAATTATATTAATATATCAATATATTAATATAATAATTATGTTCAGCATATCAATATACTATATCTGTATTAATACTGTTGAAAGAACAGTCATAAACTTGCAAAACACTGGCCGTCCCCGTAATGACTTACTAAGCTCTAACTCTTCGCAAAGGGCTGAGCCAGGTGCTTGGAGAAATTGAACATTAATAAGACCTCCCACCCTCATTCCAGAAGGGAAGAAAAGCAAGTACTTAAAAGCCTTCAGAGTATTAATTCATTTTTTTCGGATTTTCACTGTCCCTGTCCCTGTTTGGAGGGATTCACTCAGGGGCAGAGCCTTCAGCTCTGAGTGGAAGGAAGATTCAGAGGGAAATGTGCTCCCCTGTGGCAGGGCCATCTGGGAGGGTGACAGTGGAAAACTCAGGACTTTGGACAGACCTGGAAAGGAAGGTAAGATTACAATAGGGCTAGAGAAGGTCACAGGGGTATTCTAAGTGTAGGCAACAACAGGGGAAGAAAAGCCCCAAAGTGCAATTTGGCTGTGTCACTGGCACGCAGCAAGGAAAAAAACTGGAGGGGCTGGATACCTGCCCCCACCACCCCCCCCCCCCCGCACTACCCTCAGTGGTCTGAACCCTCTGAAGCAGCGCCACCCAATGGAAGGTTTCGGCAGCAGATGAAAGAGTCAAGGCAGAGCTTAAAAACCTTCAACTGGCAGAGGCTTGAGGAACAGACTGGGAGGATGTTACAGGGGAACGTTTCCGTGGCCCTTGTGAGAGGTCAGCAGAGCCTAAGTTATGATGAATATAAATAAATTGGAGGCATGAAAGACGCTTCGAAGAAATCTTTGAAATTCAAACTAAGGAAAGGTCTTAAACAAAGACTACTCCAAGCAATTTAAATGCCTAATGTCAGGAAATAAGGCACTTCATAATGGGGTGTCTTAAATTACTGTTAGAATCATTGACTGTTGGGGCTAGAAGGAAACTCAAAAATCAGTTTGTAACCTCATTTTATAGGTAAGCAAGCAGGTTCAAAGAATTAAGTAACTTTTCAAAAGTTACAAAGATAGCGAATGCCCCAGGAAAGGATTCCCAAATTCTGCTTTGTGTCCCTTGGACGCCTGGGGAGGGGGCTGCCCTAAGAAAAGCATGTGGCTTTGTTATTCCAGCCTGTGCATCATTCTATATATGTCCTTATTTATTTTGAGAGAGAGAGAGAGAGAGAGAATGAGAATGAGCAGGGGAGGGGCAGAGAGAGAGGGGGACAGAGGGTCAGAAGCAGGCTCTTCCCTGACAGCAACAAGCCCCATGCGGGCTTCAGACTCACAAACCTTGAGATCATGACCTGAGCCGAGGTTGGGCGCATCGACGTCCCCAGGCGCCCCTCTGTTTTGTTTTCTTGTGCCCTGATGTCCCCTTCAGTATCCTTGGCTGGTGGCTCTTTTCCATCCTACTCTACAAGCATGGCCCTCTCGTGCTTTCACCATCTCCTTGGCTACAACTAGTAGCTTTAGTCGAAGCATCCAGCAAAGAGTCTCAGGTCTTGACCTTTTCTTCCTCACACTGGACCTGCACTGCACATCTCCACTCAAGTCCTAAAACACAGTTGTATTATTTTTCTCTGTTACTCCTTTTAAGTTTCCCAGTTGAACTAATGGTATCATCCAGTTAACATGGGAGTCACCTTTAATTCTGGCCTCTCTCATTTGCTACCCCATGCCTCCTGTTTGTTTTGTTTTGTTTTTTTAATGTTTATTTATAGTGGAGACAGAGAGAGACAGCATGAACAGGGGGAGTGCAGAGAGAGAGGGAGACACAGAATCTGAAAGCAGGCTCCAGGCTCTGAGCTGTCAGCACAGAGCTTGACACGGGCTCAAACCCATGAACGTGAGATGAAGACCTGAGCTGAAGTCAGATGTTAACCAACTGAGCCACCCAGGTGCCCCTAACCGAAATGCTTCTTAAAGATGCTATTTTCCTTGTTTCACTGGCAAAGCCATGCCCAGGATTCATTACTAACCCTGGACTTACATTTGAATCCAGGCCCTTGTCAAGCATCTCTTTGTTGGCCAATCTACAATTAACTTCCATTTACCTTCTTTAAGTACATATTTGGGGGCACCTGGGTGGCACAGTTGGTTGAGTGTCCAACTCTTGATTTCGGCTCAGGTCATGATCCCAGGGTCATGGAACCAAGCCCCTGTCAGGTCCGCACTGAGCGTGGAGTGCTTGTTTTGAGATTCTCCCTCTCTCTCTCTCTCTCTCCTCATCTCTCTGCCCCTGTCTCCCACTCTCTCTGTCTCTCTCTAAATTAAAAAAATTAAATAATTTTTAAAAAATAAATAAATACATATTTGAAACCCCTTATAGTCCAAGCTCATCTTGACTTCTTCCTTGAACTGCACAGCCTCCTAACTGAGGGGTTGGTAAATTTTCTCTGTCAAGGGCCAGACGATAAATATTTTAAGGTTTTGAGGACCATACTCAATTCTGCCAGAATAGTCTTAATACATAATGCATAAGGGATAATCATGGCTGTGTCCAGTAAAACTTTAGTTATGGATATATAATTTTTACATGTCACAAAACATTATTTTTCTTTTGTTTTTTTCCCTAACCATTTAAAAATATAAAAACCCTTTTTAGCTCATGGCCCAAAACAGACAACAGGCCATGTTGCAGGCTGTAGTTGCTGACTCTGCCCTCACTGGTCCTCATGTTCCCACATCAGCTCTCCGAGTTTGCTCTCCACATGACTGAGTATGAACACCAACCCAAAGAGTTGACCATGTCGACAGCCTTGCTCAAATACATCAGAGTAACCCAATACTCTCAGAATGGCCCAACTGCAGAATCGATCACAAGGCCTTCCTGTGGTCCCTGTTGTGCCTCTCCTGGCTTATCCCCTGCCAAACATCTAACCTGATTGTAGAGTTTATATCCCTCTCAGCTTCCTGTCTGTACTATATATCCTTCATCCACCTTCTTCTACTTTGAGAACTGCTACTCAAGAACTTATTAATCTCAATAGCTACCAAACATCTCCTCTTCCAGAAGCATTTCACCTTCATCTTCACCTCCAATGTACAACGAGCCGATTCTTCTTCCTATGTGGGCTCCGTGTGGTAGTCTTTATTCCTGTACTTGCCTTTTTTATCACACCTCTGCTATAACTGCATATATAGAGCTGGCTCTGTACTAGAGTGTGAGCAACCTAAGGATAAGAACTGAATCTTATGTTTTTCTCTATGCCCAAGACCAAGTAATGTACTTGAAAGATACTAGGTGTCCAATAAATAGATGGTGGATGAGTAAATGTTGTACTTACCAGCTGGGTACTTCCATAAATGTTCAATTTCTATTTTCCTTTTTTTTTTTTTTTTTTTTAAGTAATCAGTATATCCAACATGGGGCTTGAACCCACAACCCAGAGATCAAGAGTCTCATGCCCAGTGATGGATCCAGCTGGGCACCCCCTCTATTTTCCGTGTTTAAGTCCAAGTGGACAATAAAGGGAAATAGCAAACAAGTGATGGGTTATTTTTGTTTTAGATTGCTCTACGGATTAATATTCTAGTTTATACGTTTCCTTTCCCTAGATCACCTCCATCCTTATCTTGTCATTACTTACAAACATTGTTTTCATATTCTATGTCAAACTTTTGTTTAGACTATGTCATTCGAAATGTTAAAGTTAGGCTAAGTGAAGAGCTACCTGTGTGGGATGTATTTATTTTCCACTGGTCTACATGGGAAAAGAAGACATAATGTTTCTCAGCCACACACTTGAGTATACCGAATCAATCCAGAATGTTGAGGGAAAGCAAATTCTAAGAAGCCCAAAAAAGTGTATCAGAATATTTAGCCCAACAACCACATCCCATTTTTAGAGCAAAAGAGAGATACACATAGTTTCTTTGCTTTTTTAATTGTCCTCTTTAAATTTATGAATGTGGATTTTATAAAACGTGAACGCAGACCTAAATGTAAATGCTTACAAAAGAGTACTGCACTCAGAAATGGGTAATTTTTTTCTGTAAAACTAGTTTTCAATTTCTGTAGACTAGCTGTAAATAAAGCCAACAGAAAAAGCTTTCTATGGAACCAAGCAACACCATTTTCCTCAAGAACAAAGGAATTAGTTACTACGAGTCCATTTTCAGCAGTCGCTGTACCTTAAATATGCTCCTCTTACAAGAAACTGGTCTTGTCAGACAGTACAAATTGATACGGTGCAGGAACACTCCCTACAGGACTTCGACTTCAGAAATTAACTCTCTAAGACAGAATGGCGAAGGGAACAAAACCAGCATTAATATTTATTTACTGAAGCCCAGCCACACTGAGACGTTAAAGGCTGTCCCGTTTCTGTCGTTGGCAGTGCTTAGCACACAATGGTTGTTTCAGAAGAACAACCTATTAACTATCATGACACAGCTAAATTTCGAAACTTCTAAGATTAAATAATCCATAGGAACTATCTTGACATTACATTCTCAGGTCTACAGAACAACACTTTGAACGGGCATGAAAAGAACGCTATTATTCTGTAGGAGTAAGCAGTTTCTTCTCATAAAAAGTGTTTTATCTATTGGGATTTTTCCAGATATCACACATGTATAAATGATTTATTTTCTTTCGTTCTTTTTCTCTCCTCTCTTTCTTCTCTTTCTCTTGCATTGTTTAAAAGCAAAGTTGGCAACCATTTGGAATATTATCATAACAAAATGTTTTTAACAAAGTTTGATTTTAACAGAACTAGAGGCATCTTAACACTAACCCAAAACTTTGGGAGGTTCACCAACCCCTAGAATATTTTTTTCTCCAAATGCAGGCTGTTCAAGTGGTGCTTTTCCTCCATCTGTTATCATACCGTGCTCAGAATTACATTGTCATATTAATGTAAAAGGGATCAGTCCCCTCTCGTAGTTTAAATTCAACATATTACTATGATGAAAGACCAGGGATTTCTAATTTATGAGCCACATCAAAGCTTATAAACTTACATGTGTATTTAGACAAAGTTCTCTGTAAAAACGGAAAAACTGTAAGAACTGAACAAACCTAAATGCGTGATCTGAAAAATGAAAAATCGTACTAGAATTCAAAGTGAGAAGAAACCACTTATATGGATAATATGAAATTTTACAACCTCTATTTGAATTTCTGTGTATATGCATTTGTGTGCGTGCGTGCGTGTGTGTGTGTGGTGTGTGTGTGCGCGTGGTGTGTGTTTTCCACACAGCAAATTATACAGCGCTTGCTACCTAAAATGTCTCATCGTAACCCAGGGCTGAGCTATACGTTCACTAAAGTTTCACAACATTGACAATCACCTCACAGTACCTCATGACAGAGCCATGTAATTTGAGACCACAGTGGTACAGGGCACAGTTATAATAACCGTTTGAACATGAATAGTGTCAATCGATTCCATCTCTAAATTCTATACCTTCTTAGGACTCAGGTTCCTTATTTGTATCAGTTACATCCTAGTTGCATCTGGGATGCCTTCTACTTGGGTCTCTTTCACCACTGACAGTATCTGATTCTTTTCCTAAATATATTTCCTCAGATCTTTCAGTTCAACATTTTTATTAGACACAGAATTAACAGGAGAGGTACTGGTGGTGGTAGGAGGAACATGTCATGTTGCTCATCTTGATAGAGAATCACCTAAATATTTGGCATTGCCGATGAAAAGGTTTTGTAATATATCATAGTTCCCTGCCACACTTTACATTCACATGTCCTGGGTGTTTTGCTTTCACATCTCCACTTCTCTTAATAATGCCTGAAAGCTGTGTGTGAATTGGAATGACTAAGACGAACTCTAAACACTGTTTGGAAGCCGGTGGCAAAAATCAGTGGATGGAATTGGTGCTCTGGCGCGTAATGGGATTAGGGGTACCTGGTGGGTGCAGTTGGTGCTGGGACGCGCTCAGCAGATCTGGTCAGTTTGCAGGCACGCCTCTCTGGCCCCGGCTGCCTTCTGCTGCTCCCGTTCCAAGTGCTGTTTGCTTTCACTGACTTCTAATCTCAATTTCTCTATTTCCTTAGGTAGAGAGGGGGCGGGGGGGAAGCATCCGTATAAACTATGTGCACTTGAATTCAAAATTATGCTCATTTTATTTTCGCCATGAATGTTAATGGGATGAAAAATTATTAGAAAATTTAGGGGCTAGCTTCCATTTATGACAAAGGGAATTAACCCAGCCAAAAAATGCACATGAGTGAGGTTTTTTGGATCGTAGATGAAGTCTAATTTCAGAAATGAAATGATTAAATGAGAGTAGTCAAAATGGATAATCTGCCCTTTCATTCTTAAGGCTTGGTCCCTTTTAAAAAACGTATTAACTTAAAAAAATGTCACCACTTTAAAAATACAACATTTTCATTTGTGAGATTAGAGCAGATACATGCAGTGATTTACTTCAAATAATGTGACTCTGTTCTGAAAGGTATATTTATGGTTCATTTGGATGTTTTGAAAGCCAAACTGAAGGGTAGATTGTTACACCTTTTAAAAAAATGTAGGTGTAAAAAGAAGGCATCAGTATGATGCTCAGCAATTATGTTGGAAAAAAATACCTTTTAGGAAAAAAAATATAGCATGAGAACCTTCAAGCCTTTAGAGTATATGAGATTTCTGACTAAAAACAATATTACACTAAAATTGCATTAAAAGGCAACAAAGCACTCTACAGTTAATAAATATGAACATCTAAAATATATAAAATTTATGATATATAAAAATTTATGATATATAAAAAATTTATGATTCTCTAGTCTCAGGATGAAATTATCCCCATCTTACTGAAACTCAAATATTTTGAAGCAAAAATACCTTATATGGAACACAGTTTTAAATAGTTCACACATTAAAGGATAATGATTTATTTATCATACAACATCTATAAATTAACAAAAAATAAAAGATAGATCTTCAGACTATTAAATCCAGAAAAAAAAATAAAGGGGAAAGTAAAGGGTAGAAACATTTTCAAATTCAACAGAAAGCAAGAAGCATTTTAATTCACAAAAATGCAATCCTCCTTTTGGAAAACAAATCATGTCTAAGTGTTTTGAACTTAGTATTTAAGTACATCTGAATTTCCTCATATCATTACTCAATATGCTCCAACTACATTAATGCATCAGGAAGATAAACTAAATGATTGTTTTTTTTGACATTTATCACATATAAATATCCAGTTTATCACCCATCAAAACTGTACATTACCAGCAACTTAATAAAACAACTTACAAGTTCTCAGATATTGTTTATTTTAAAAACCTATGTAATAATGAACCTATCACTTACATTCAGAGTAGATTTTCTGTATCTTTCAGATTAGAACACTAAATGAAACTGAACCTGGTTTCTTTAAAATTTCAAACTGATAAAGCTATACCAATTTATTTCTAATCCCATAATTTAATATAATTAAGGAAATGAAAAAAACGTGAATGTCTATTAAGTTTTATTTGCCTAACATTTAACAAAATTAACAAAGGCAAACATGTATAGAATCGGAATAATATGTGACTTTAAAACTTCAAAAATTCACTCACTAATTTTGTACACGTGCTACATGCAAGAAACCACACTGAATATTATGGTGGGCTCAGAGAGTTTCCATCTCTAATACTCAGGAGTTAATTCAGAATGGTAAATGAGACATATACATATACAGAAAACTATCAAAATACAAAGCACATAAGAAAACAACAAGTGAGCAGTAGAGAGAATCTGTGCTTCAGTAGGTCAGATTAGGGATATATTAGCATGGGCAAGAAAAGTGGGAAAAGAAGGTAAGGGCACATTAACTCATGGAATGATAGATGAGACCGCATTGTAAGAGTCTTAAATTCTAGACAAATTAAAGCTGTATTTTCTTATAGATAATGGAGAGATATTAATGGTTTTAAAAGGTACTCAATAAGAGAGAAGAAGCTGAGCTTTAAAAACAATGAGAGAAATGTTTATGGTCAATTTAAGATGGCAGAGACTGCGGAAGGAAGACCATGAAGAGACAGTTGCAATATTCCGATATAAGAATAGAGACACTTCAAACATAAGAGAACATGGTGAATATACGGAAATAAAAGGAAAGCTATCATGAGACATCAACGATGACTCCAGAATTATGAATTCTGCCAAAAAATTACAGAAATGGAAAATTTAAAAATCCCCAACTTTCTTAAAAAGAAAAGATGCAACAATTTTTTATAAGCTCGACCACAGCTCTGGCACTTTCCAGCCCTGTGAGCTTGGATGAATCACTCAACTGTTAATCAGATTGTTCAGTCCACAATGGAAGTTATGGCTGCAGCGGCTCTGAATGCTATCATAAAGATTAAAATGAGATGATGACTAGTTAGCAGAGTGTCCAGCACATAGTAAGAGCTGAATAAAAGACAGCTAGTGCTGCTATTGCTGATTTTTTTTTCTCTGTCCTTTCAAGAACAGCACAGTGGTAAGTAGATAAAATGATCTTCCTAAGGATATATGGCTATCACAGAGGACTAAAGAGTTCTGACCTAATTCGATAAAATTTCCCCCAA